>NC_072740.1:77651902-78251902 GCF_026930045.1 Uloborus diversus
AATGATTAAGTTAAGTATTAATGAAAAAGTAATTATTAGAGTTAATTAAATGGAATGTGATAAATTCAATGAAACTCTTGAAACATATATGCAGTGTTGGAATGTAACTTGAGTGCGCAATTTGCTTACTGGAAAAAATTAATTAAGTTGATTTTTTAAAATCTGAGAAAATTTGTTAATGATAAGTGTTAATTACTACTACGAGTAAATTGATTGCAAGTTTGACATGATTGCAAAAATTGAAGACATGATAACGTTTTGAAAAATTTGAAGGTTCGATTCCTGTCACTACTTGTGAAAAATTTCTAAGTTTAAAAATATCGGGAAAAAAAAAAAAAAACGATAAAGTAAAAACAAGCGAGAAAATGATCAAACTCTAAAATATACTAAAAAAAAATCGAAATCACGAAAAAATAATCTAAGTCTGAAATGCTTGAAATTAGTTAAAGACTAAAAAGTTAAGAAAATAGTTAAAGACTGAAAATAATTGAAAAACGCTAAAATAGTGAAAAAAAAAAATCAAAGTGCTAAATGACAGGAAAAAACGTTAAAGTTCAAAATGTATGAAAGAATATTTAAGTTAATTATTTCTTAGAAAATTTAACAAATAAGAAAAAATATTTTGTTGTATGAAAGTCAAAAAAAAAAAAAAAAAAATTAGTTAAGAAAATTATTTCTTCGAAATTTTTACAAGTTAGAAAAATTATTTGTAAATTTGACAAAGAAAAAAGAAAATTTAACAAGTTAGAAAAAATAAAAAGGATAAAGTTTGAAATGCATGAAAAAGAAAATCAAAGTTTAAAATATATTTCAAGTCCACAAAGCATTGAAATAAATCTAAAATCTCGAATGGGTTGTATTTAAATAAATCTTTACTTAAGTGAAAACTTTGTTATTATGAAAAATAATAATAATAATGATGATAGTTTCAATTATGAGCTGAAATTCAGTTAATGATATGCCATGATTAGTACTAAAGAGTAAATTAACTGATGGTTTTAAAATTAATTTAATTGTAATATTCGTTGTCATGGTACAGATTCACATTAAGACTGAAAGAGTAATGAAAAATATAGCATAGTGGTTAGCATACGTTTTTGCTAACTCAAAGTTTGGGTGTTCGATTCCCAACTTCAACACTCTGTAAAAATAAAAATAATTAAATTCGTAGAAATAAAAAAATAAAAATAAACCTCTCAATAGATGGCGCCACCGACGTTAAACACCGCATAAGTTAAAGCATAGCAACAGGTGTTGCCAACCGAAAACTAAAAACTCTGGTTGTCATGACAACAAGTTCAAAATATTCTAAGTCCGAAAACGCGGGAAAAATATCTAAAACGCGGGAAAAACCCTCGTCACCTTCTACGGGTTCTCGCGGCGGCCCCGGTCGTGGGGAGGGTCAACCCCAAGGTCGGGAGGGGGTGGGGAGGAAGTGGAGGAGGCGGTGGGAGGAAGAGTGGGAGGGGGAGGCGGTGTTAACACCGCAACACCGCCTCCTGTTGCAGAACTCTCATTATTCCCCTACTTGGGAAAACGAATTGGGTGTTCACGTATCCACGTCTACTGTACGAAAACGACTGTGTGGGGCGAGTTTGGTGGTACGTCGACCACGAAAGAAGCCATTGTTGACCAAAAAAAACGAGGAAACAACGTCTAGACTGGGAAAAAGCTCACCAAGAGTTGACTGTCGATCAATGAAAATCAGTTGTGTTTTCGGACGAGTCCAAATTCAATCTGCATGAGTTCGACGGACGGCACACAGACGCCGCAAAGGAGAGGAATATCATCCAGACTGCATTCAACACATAGTCAAGCATCTCGTATTCCAGATGATTTGGGGATGTATTTTTGATCAAAGAGTTGGTGGGTTTCACTTTGTGCAAGGAACAGTAAACGCTCAGGTGTATATTGGCATTTTGGAAGAGAAATTGCTTCTTACTATCTGGGATCACTTTACTTCAGTTCCAAACGTCATTTTCCAGGATGATTCTGCTCCGTGCCATAGGACAAAACTGGTGAGTAACAATTTAAAAACCTTTATCCTGCCATTAGACTTAAATTGACATGTGGTAAAGTAATTTTGTTTTTCTCTAAACTCACACGCAGGTTCAGAAATGGAAAAATGAGCATTCGGTCAGCAATTTGCCTTGACCCGGAAACAGCCCCGATCTAAATCCGATCGAAATTTGTTGGAATTAGAATGAGTGTAGAAGTGATGAAACATAAGCCAACATCACTTGCAAAACTCCGGGAATCAATAATTCGTGTCTGGCACCATGAACTCAGTAAAGAACACATTCAATCATTCATCCGTTCAATGCCCCATAGATATCAAGCTGTCGTTAAAGCTAGAGGCGGACCAAGAAAATATTAGGTTATATTTTATGAGGTTCAAACATTTCCATGTTACTTTTGTTTATTTTTGAACAGAATGAGTGTTTCAATTAAAACCTCTACTTACTTTAAACCTCTACTTACTAAACCTCTACTGCACATACAATTTCGTATTTGCTTTGGTCACGGATACAATAATGCTTTTTGGTAACTCAGAAAGGTGCCAAGCTATGATTGTAAATCTATTTAAGCATTTTCTGAATGTTCCAGAGATATGACCGAATTTATCCAAGATACTTTCAGGAAGGTTACTGAGTTTTAGCAGAAAACGTTCTTGGTTTTCGAAAGGTATGTTACTGACACTAAGTGGACACATTAACTGATCAGTATTTTTCAGGAGCGTTTCAGAATGGTTTTTACAGTGCATATCTGTTTGTATGTTTAAAAAACCCGGCTAAGAGACAGTTAAAATTGTTTCTTAATTTTTTTTACCATAGAGACACGATAATGATAACCAGAAACATGGGAATCACCAAAAGCAAGATAATTACGAATATATTTTACTAAAAACCGTCTGTGCCCATAATTTCATTTGCTATCGGATGGTTAAATTTTATATTACCATCCAATAGCTGTAATATGAAACTTTATTTTTTAGTATTCAAGTTTGTTTAATGGCTTATACTATTATACATGCCTAGTTTCATTTTTAAAATATCCGGATAAGAGATCTTCGTATGAATAACTGTCTCAAATTAATTTCTAAGTTTTTCATCATAGAGACATGATAATGATAACCAAAACATGGAAACACCAAAGCTTATCGACTGTGCTAATTCTTTCAATTGCTATCGGTTGGTTAAATTACATATTACCATCCAAAAGAAAAAAGACTGAACTTTATGACAGTATTTTACTTTATTTTCTAGCATTTAACTATATTTTGAAAAATATTTAAATATTATCATTTTTTTCAAAAAATAACTAAATAAATGAAGGCAGTCTGTTTGAACATAAAATATTAGAGTATAATATGAGTTTCAGAACTGGACGCGTTGTAAAATACTAGGAATCCTGAATTTTATTAAGAGTCCTCGAAAGATTAAGTGAAAAATCTTCTAAATTTTCCAGTCTCATCGATATAAATAGTAATACTCTAAAGTCGTTTTTTACAATAGTATAAAAAACAAAGAAAATTACGTATGAGAAAAGTAATCAAAATATTAATTCTCATAAGGTATATACCTTGAAAGAACAGCGTAGACTAAAATCTTTATGTAATAAAATAATGGCAACTACAGATACAGAATATATATATATATATATATATATATATATATATATTGTGTTTATAGTTCAAAACTGCTGCACTCCGGTAAATGTTATGCAGGTTAATCTTAAAACCACACTGTAAAAACGATTCAGAAACGTTCCTTGAAATTAATGGACCGATAATGGGTCCAATTTCTGCCAATAACATATCTTGCAAAAAAATAGGAAAGCTTGGAGCTAAGCGTTAGTAATACTCCTGAAATGCTGCTGAAAAATTTAAACAACTTTCAAATCAAAGGCATTCACGTTTCTGCACAAACTCAGGAACGTCAGTGAAAACTTACTATACCTCACGTAATAAGTTGCCATTCTTCCTGTTTTATGAAGTAAGCTACTAACGCGAAACGGCCGAAGCAGAGACGGGATTGCAATCACGGCCTTCGAGGTTGCAATATCCTGAGTCTGAACATTTCACCCTTAATAATTGAGGTTCAGTCGACCCAGAGACGCCGAAACTGCGCTGAAAAAGAAACACTTAATAAAACAGCGTAATATGTTTTTACACTGGTAGCTAAAATGTGTTCCACTACAGTATAAAATTTGTCATTCGTGGAAATTGTTGCAATTCCAGAAACTTTCGCCAAAAATGTTGTTTTTTACAGGAAACTGGTGTAAACCCCGTAAACCCCAAAACGTTACCCGGAAGTAATCAGAAGTTTCGTTTTTTATTAAAATGTGTATATATGTATATATATATATATATATATATATATATATATATATATATATATATATATATATATATATATATATATATATATATATATATATATATATATATATGGTGATTATAATTAACGTTCCATTTTCAAAACGCTGTAAAAATAAAACCACTGGTCAGAATGACGTCAAACTTCAACGGAATATTATCGAAGAAGGGGGCAAATTGATGGCAGAAGAAAATAAATAGCTAAAATTTTTAGCAGCAGATGGCGCTGTAAGCATCATAATTTAATTGTGGTCGACTACAAATGACAAATAAATCATAAAATATTACCTAAGGTGTAAACTATACGTTAAAACACCGTACTACTTAGCGTGCACGAGGGTACAGGTGTGATACTTAGCCCATCCAACACGGCAAGGTCATATCACATCGAATGGGAAAAATCTGTTTTTAATTGTCCTGAGGCCGAAAACCGCATAAAAAACATCAGTAAAAATCAAATCGGTCTTTAATTTTCGTGAGACTGGCGCAAAAGATGTTCAGTATGATGTACCCCGTTTTCTGTAACAAGTTGAAATCGAGAAACAGCATGTTTTCTACGACTGATTGAAGTGTTTCCGGGTCAAGTTTAGAATGTGTTGCGCGATGCATGCCTTCAGCTCAGCAAAGTTTGCAATAGGAGCACTGAACACAACAGCCTTCAGATAGCCCGATATCCAGAAGACACACGGGTTAAGATCAGGTGATCGGGACGGCCAGGTCTTTCATTGAGACAGTCATAGTGAACTTCTCAGATGCGAAATGAGAAAAAAAAAAAAAACGTGTATTTGGCGTTTTTATAACAACTTCAATGACTCGTGCGCATGACAGGTGTTTGATTTATATACTGTGTATTCTGACACTTGCAGCGCCATCTATTGCTAAAAATTCCAACTATTTATTTTTCTTCTGCCATACGTTTTCCCCCCTTCTTCGATAATATTCCGTTCAAATTTGAGATTATTCTGACCTTAATTTCTTCTTTATTCTTATAAATATATATATATATATATATATATATATATATATATATATATATATATATATATATATATATATATATATATATATATATATATATATATATATATATATATATATATATATATATATATATATATATATATAATTCTCTTACGTGCCGGCAAATGAAGGGGTGAATTTCTAAACCTCTGTTGGCAACACTTCGCCGATAAATCATGTAAACAAACTTCTACGTTGTTTTGAAATCTTGAATCAACGAATACTCAACGAACTTTTTTTTTTTTTGAGATGAGTTTGAGTCGGGCTGTGGCCCATTTCAACCTTAATCAGCAAAGAAAAGCTCAAAGAAGGCAGGAAACCGTTCTTGAATCCAATTTAAGACGAGCCATTTCCAGAGTTGTATTCTCTGATTCGCTGCCGATAATTTTTAGCGGCTGGGGAATTTTCAGTCAGCAGTTCCTTCAACAGATCAGGTGCGTCACACAATGCCGGTAACCTCACCTTTCCGTCATGGCAACATTTAGTATATTTATTTGCAGTATTACGCTCTTTCTGCCAATAAAGAGCACCACAAAATTCGCATTCTTCACACATTGCTCCACAATCATGTTCATCGGCAATGTTGTTTTGAACGCGTAGGCGCTTTGAGCGTCGTCTATTCTCTGCTTCAGTACGACAGTTCAGTTCAAAATGAATAACCGAGAAAGAATTTACTTTATTCCTTTTATTCTCAGCTGAAAGGTTTCGCCAAATTTGTTTAGGGTTATAGTAGTTTTAGTATTGTGCAAGCAAAGTAGCCTTGGCGAGTTTTTCGCGTTTTTAGTTAAACCATTTTTTGTTCGTGACGTGGCAAGGATTCAGAATAACAACAAGAAGGACAAACGTTTGAGAAAATAAGTTTGGTGCTCTCTGAGCCTGTTTTTAGTCATGGCCAGCTCTATGTGGCATTATCAAGAACAAGATCTTTTGAAGCAGTGTCAGTTGTGGCTCCCAAACGGGACATTTTTAATTGTGTATATGAGGAAGTTTTCTCAGATTAGAATATATAAGAGTGTAAATATGTAAATATATAAGAGTGTAAATAATGTAAATACATCCCTCGGGGGAGCCTGTAACCCCTAGAGGGCGCGTCCCCAGGTGGCGGATAGGGGAATGCCTTCATTGGTTTTCCAATGGGTGGTAGAAGGGAAATAAAATACCTTCCGCGGACCAACAGGTAGAAGTGCAATCTCTCCAAAGCAATGACAGACACTTTTGTATCTATAATGGTAAAGTTGTGCACATTGCCAAGGCAGTCATCTTACATACAGCAAAGTTAAACTGTCGAAAATCTGGCTAAAGCAGACAAATTAACATTATGAACGTAATTTTCATATTGGTTAAATGGATGGTGACCTAAATGCAATTACCAACTTTAATTTTTACGGAAAATTTTAGCTAGGCTAATGTATTGGCATACAGCGAGCGAGCGAAGCGAGCATGGATCGCGAAGCGATCCACAGGGAACTGCGTAAGCAGTTCCGGGGGTTGGCGAGCGATAGCGAGCAGGGGGCGATAGCCCCCTAGTATATATATATATATATATATATATATATATATTTATATATATATATATGTATATATATATATATATTTTATATATATATATTCATATATACATCATATATACATACATACATATATATATATATATATATATATATATATATATATATATATTTATATATATATATAGTATATATATATATATATATACTATGTACTAAGTCAGTGAATAAAAAATTTATCGGCATAACAAATTTTAGAATTCTAGAAATTCCTCAAAAATGAGACTTTTTCAGAATCCTCCTTTGTTTCCGAAAAACAAAGGAATCTTTGGAGCTTTACATCTGTACTTAAGCAGATTTTTTTCAAATATGTCATCTCGTCATATTCTAAGGTTTTCGGTTGTTTGGATAATTTTCTAGCTCAATTATATTTGTTATTTTCCTAAAGATTTGGATATTACGACTATCTAAGTTAAACAAAAACATAGTCAAAACATTTTTTACACATTTAACTAAAGAAAATATCTAAGGGAACTCCTAAATACATATTTACCACTTTTAAAAACGGTTTCATTTAACAGAAGATTGAGAAATAATCAAGCATTTCTTTTAAAATTTAATACTTACTCCAGTGTACATAACTTTAAAAAAATGCATATTTTCAGCGAAATTTAAAAACTTATGCGTTTAACTTTTCTTTCAAAGTACCTGAAAAAACATCTTAGAGAAACATAAAATTCCTGAACAAAGTAAGGTGTTTATCTCTCCTTTAACAAAATATCCTTGTCAAATGACCCTTGATATCGCCATTGTGCAAGATTCTATTACACAGCTTTAATTAATTGACTTTCATTTTCTGAATTAATTGCACCACTGCATTCATGACACAGACAGTAATTAACACTTGACATACACAGCTCCCTTGGAAGATTTCAGATAAGATTTCGTTATGTATCACTCAAGCGAGAAGTAAAATAGATATCAGTCTTATGTAGTACTAGAAAGCACTTCATAAATTATGAATTTTAATGAAATAAATTGCATACTAGTAATTATATTCTGGACATTGTGTTCCTTTACTGAATGTGGGAAATATTAACGATATATTTAAATGATACAGCAAAGACACAGTAATAACTGCATTTATTATGAGAGTGAAAATCGAAGTTGAAAAAAAATTTTTTTTTTTTAAACAAACTGAAGAAGATGTCAAATTTTTCAAGTATTTTACAGGGCAATAATTGTCATCACTTCAAGCGAGTGATTCTTAACCGCTGGGGCGACGGATCGGCAACGGACCACGTAAAAATTTGATTGATATTTGGAGATTTTGACATGTCCACGTTGAAAAATGTTCTTGGTTCAAAAATAAACCATCAAGCTATTTCATAAGGTTTTTTTTTCTTTCATTTGTGCTCTTACTTTTCATATTAATCTGGGATTTTTTGAACTCTATTTATACAATAATTGCTTAATTTTATTGTTAAGTATTTTTACAAGAATGATCTTGTGAAGATTAATTAAATTATTAATTCATTTTAAGATGTTTTTTCTAATTTCCTTGCACATGGAATAGGAACTCAATGTTATGGGATCTGAGTTATAGGATACACTGTAAAAGCAATTCAAAAAAGGTGCATGGAAACTAATGGGCAGCTGATGTGCCCACTTTCTGCCAATAACGTATGTTGCAAAAAAAGGAACGTTTTCCGCTAAACGTCAGTCACCTTTCGGAAACTATCATTGAAACAGTCTGAAGCCAGTCATTGTCTCAGGAACCTTCAAGAACAACGTTCAGGACAATTTAGGTAGATATAACGTAATTGATTTGAATCCTTCAGATTTACTAAGAAAGCTCCAGAAGCACTTTGGTCAAACGTAAGACAATATTGCAAGAAAGAACCAAGCCCTCCCTTACCCGGAATAAGCTTCTGCTATCTATTAGCACATTTGCTCTCATTGGAATCTCAGCCAATTTAGACAAACTGTAATCGTACTTGAGCTGATACACTTAATAAACACTTTCAGTCCATCTTTGAACTGGTAGCTAAAAATGTTTTTCACATCAGTGAAAAGTATGCATTCAGGCAATTTGTGGCAATTCCGGAATTTTTTTTGCAAACATACTTGATTTTACGGGGAAATAAATGAAAACCTATGAAACATCGAAACGTTCCACGGACTACATCGAAACGTTCCACGGACTACATCGAAACGTTCCACGGACTACATCGAAACGTTCCACGGACTACATCGAAACGTTCCACGGACGGGTGTCTCCCACTAAGGTAGGGGAGATATTTTTCTACTATGCCATTCCTCCATCAGAAAGATGAGGATAACCTTAGTGAGATGCTCGGAGCGAAGCTGAAGCACAAGCAGATGGGCTTTAGGCATTAAATGTAATAAGACATTTTTTGTGAACCTATTACTGCGAGGCGATTAATATTTTATAAAAATAGGAAGTAAACATTTTCCCACAAAAATCCCTAAATCAAGACCGCGACTGTCCTGTTTTAAGTGAACTAAATTTAAATACATACGCTTGAGCAAGCTGTATGCATTTTAAAATCGGCTTAAAAATTTTAATAAAATAATTTCATGATTAACTATTAATTACCCTATGTTTAATTGGTTCAACTAAATTTTTAAAATTAGGACTGGATTACCCAATATTTTGTACGCATTAAATTTTAAAATAGCTTGTATTCATATGCATGATTATTCTTTGAAAATGCGAATGAATCGGCAAGAAGGTCACTCCACTTATAACAAGAACGGATCTAAAACATTTTCATGGTGGGGACTACTGATTGTATTACTTCTTATTACGCAGCTTATTTACACGCGTTTTGGGGGGGGAAGGGTCCAACCGCATTTTTATTTTAATGAGATAAAATACAGAGATACAGTTGCAGATGAGAATCCTGCACCTAACCTCTTTCTCTTATGTTACCCAAAGTATTCTAAAAATGTGTTTCCAGAGCTTCAATTTCGAAAAACTTTCAGGGAAATGTTCTGAAACACCCTAACACCAATTTAGAAAAAGACGAGGACAATGCCTCCGAACCGCTCCTCTGAAAAGCCGTTTGAAACTTGATTTTCAAAAAAGAGCGATTTCCGAATCATATTTCTTCATCGAACATCATCAAAGATAGACTACAATTGTGTTTTTAGGACTTCAATTAAGAAACGTTACCAGTGAAGAGTCCCACATGGGAGGAGCGATCGCCCCCAAAACCTCCGGCTTTTGTCCACCCTTGATTTATTTATTAGGTTTCTTTCACGAAGACCCGAGGAAATTTTCTTTTTTTTTTTTTTTTTTTTTTTTGAGGTCCAACTCGGCTGTATACAGTCGAGTCCGTTTATAGCAAAGTCAACGAGACCAAATAAAATATCCGCAAAAAAACCGTAATTTCGTTATAAAAAAGTTAAATAATATGCATTAAAACGTTCGCTATAAACGAGCGAGACTGTAGATATAATCACTAGAATATCTTTCTTTGCAATATACAGTTCTCGAAAAGCGTGACACCATTAAATATAACCCTACAAATTGGAGATAAAATACTAGTAATCTTTCGTGGGAAAATACATATTAAATCTGTATTAATTTTCACACTTACTTTTTAAATCTACTATAATTCCCTTTTTATCCTACTAGTCTGCACCGCGTTTTCTTTCTATACCGATAATTAATCAAACATGAAAAATTCACTTGGAATTCAAGCTACGTATGTTTGGTGTGCACTTCATAGCTGCAAGCTATTTATCTTTGCGAAAGTCCTTAATGATGCCATTCCTTTAAAGCTAATCGAAACAAACATTCTTTGGAAACAGAGTAAAACTATTCTTCAGTTAATTAACTCTGCAATGACAAAATTTGACGTTGTACGATCGTAGAATTTGAAAGAGCCTTTTGATTTATTTTCGATTTCATGTCGATTTGACCTGGATTTAACTTGGCGAGTTTTTTTTCTTTAAAACCAAGAAGTTATAATATCTTTTGCATTACTTTGTTGTTGCCAAAACGGATTGTATTTCGTTTAGGGTCAGTCGGAGTAAAGAATTTCTGGCTTTCTACTTCGTATATTTACCTTTCTTTGGATGAATTGAATCCATTGTGCGTTGAGTCCAAGATTGATAGAAACTAGGTATGAAACATTTGATTTTATACCTGTTAGTTAGCAAATGAAATAACGTTTATATTTACCCTAGAGATTAAGAGGAAAATTGGAAATAGTGATTTCTTTCCTCGTGGGGTTGATATAGGTAAAAAATTGCAATATGCACAATCAGTTTAGAAACTTAGGAAGTTCTGCCCACAATACTCAAACTGTGGCCTTCGGGTCACGTAAAACCCACTGAATCATCAAATGTTATTTTTTTAAAAAATCATAAAAAATTTAAATTACATACCAGGTTTTTGAAAATACTTACAAAAATATAATTATATCTAAACTTATTTTTCCAGAAATTGGATGAATGAAAAACTTAGTTGTTTCCATTTTCCCCAGAATACGGCAATGATGGGGATGAATGGAAATTAAAAACCAAAAAAAAAAAAAAAAATATGTATATATATATATATATAGTAAACTTCGTCACACACGCAATCCATGATGAATTTTGAGGTTTGACTTTAATATATGACTCATGTCGGTAACTGTCCTATGTTCGGATCGCAAATTTCAAAAAAAAAAAAAAAAAAAAATCTGTGCATTATAAAACATCACATCAGAAAAAAAATACAAAATAAAGAAACGTGTTTTATATTTATCTATGAGAAATGACTCTTGTGTTTTAGAAAAAATGAATTTACATCGATAAAAAAAAGCAATTTATGCTTGTCCCAAGTTTTCATATTATGTCTGCAGCCCAAATTTCCGGGGATGGTTATTTCTAGTAAAAAAAACATTTATTTGGCTCTAATAAATTGCGCGGGATGAAGCCTTTTATGTGATGGAAATTTCCAGTCGAAAGTTTTCACTTCAATTCTAGAGAAATACAGGTAAGAATTTTTCAATGTTTACTTTTCTGTTTCTAGCAAATGAAGGATCATGTCGGTAACGTAAATTAAAACGCAAAATAAATTAATTTCTCAAACTTTTTTTGCATTATTGATAATTTTTCTGCCGTGAAAATACTAATGCCCTTTACTTTTCTAATCTTTAATTAGCAATGCTCAGCAATCCGAAATTCGGCAAATTCGTCATGTCTGTATTAATAATTTCGGTAGCACATAAGTTGAAACCATTTGTTACTGAACTTATACGTGCGTTCCCGGTGTTTTTCACAATTATTTCTTTGTGTAATGAATTTGTTGACTATATCATGACTCAAAAGGAAATTGTTTAAATATGCTTCTGGAATATTATTTTCTCCCAAAAATTTGAGTTCTATATTAAAATTAACTCTTTTTTTTCACCTTCTGTTCTTTTACATATTTATTCAGACCTTCGTTCGTAACTACTGCCCTAAAAACTAGAGTTTTGTTTCAAAAAAAGTAAATATTTTAACTTGAGCAAATCCACCGCCCTTCCAAACTCTGACTGTTTTGAATTAGTTTTGTTTTTCAAGCTGGTTTTCAGATTTTTTTCTATTTTTATTTTTAAAACTATTAACTTATGTGTTATTTCTTCCTCAATCTAGTTTTAATAATTTCAGTTTCTAAAAATATTTTTAAATTGAAATTTTCAACGTGAGATGTTATGATAGTATAATGCAATGATTATTAGTGTAAATGTAAATTAATGTAAAAATTATATATTTATATTATATTACTCTTATGAATGAATTATACATTTAATATATCATAAGTATAAAAAAATTTTAATATTTGTCAGATTTGTAACATTCACGTCAGGTCTGTACACTGTAAAAGCAATTCGGTAACGTTCCTAGAAAAAAAATGGGCAGCTGATGTGCCCAATTTCTACCAGAAATATTTCTTGTCAAAAACAGAATTGTTTTCCGCTAAAAGACAGCATCTTTCCTGAATCTTTCTGAAGAATTTGGAAATGTCTTCGACTGAAGCCCGACCGCGGAACTTATTCAATCTAAGCGAGCCCGGGTTAAGCTACAGCCACTTTACGTAAACTCGCTACACTAAATTAACACGCTGAGTCAATATTTGAACTGGTAGCTGAGAACATTTTTCACAACTGTGTAAAATCTGCATTTGTGCCACTTGTAGCAATTCAAAGGTAGAATCCCTGTCAATTCAACAAGGGCTGTAACATGATGGTCTCGGATTTTTTTGAATTTAACATATGTTAAAACTCATAAAAAGTTAAGAAATACGTTTTTATACTTTTTTTTTTGTTTTGGCCAAAAAAATCCTGGGCGGTCATTCTAAGCTCGTCAGCTCGCGAGATCGAGATTCTCGCTCACGTGATCGGTTGTGACGTAGAAATGTCGCAAAGTAGTATTCTAATCTACTCGAACCTAGCCGCAAGTTCGAGTAGATTAGTGTACTAGTTTGTGGCATTTCTACATCACAACCAATCACTTGAGCGAGAATCTTGATCTCGCAAGCTGACGAGCTTGGAATGACCGCCCTGGGTTCCGCTACCCCAGGTCACCAAAGATGGTGGTCCTGTCATGATTTCTCACTGGGGATTTTTGTCAAAATCTTTAAAGTACATTGTCTCAGGGACGGTAGAACATATTTTGTTGTGGTTTGTTTTATTTAAAAGAATAATTTTTCTTGTTTAAAGACACATGCAACATTTTGAAATGTATGCTTTAGTTTTTCTCCCGCAGTCTTTTGAAAAAAAAGTTTAAAGTAATTATTTTGATTTTTCTCAAATATGTCAATTTCAAAAATGTTCATTATTTTACAGTTTATTAGTACTACTGAGCACTACGTACCCTGAAAAAGAGAGCTTCCACTTTTTCGTTTAACATATTTTAGAAGCATTTAAAAAAAATGAGGGTTTTTAAAGAACTTTTACGTAAAGGCAGACCTGAAAATTCATTTTTTTTCTTCACCTCAAGTGGCCAGAAAATACTTTTAATTCAGTCATATAGCGAAACTTTCATTTTGAGTCGCCATTTTATTCAAGATACTGAATTTAGTAAGAACAAGATTGCAATTCGTTTAGCGATTCTTTCGGCGCTACGCTGAAACGCGTGAGGAAATGCAGCGAATCGGCTGGAGACAGCGTTCTTCTTTTTCATAAAAAATAAAACTCCTGAATAAAGTAGAGAATTAAAATGAAAATTTCGCTATAGAACTTAATTAAAAGTGTTTTCTGGCCACTTGTTGCATTTTTTTTTTTTTTTTTAATTTTCAGGTCTGCAATATGAGATATACCTCCAATGGATTCCATCCCACATTGGTCTCTTTGGCAATAACACAGCGGACCTCCAAGCCAAGGAAGGTGTCATTGAAAATTTAGTGTCGAGAAGAACTTTGACCTTCTCAGAAATTTGTTCTAAAATGAAAACTTTGAACCAAGAACTTTGGAAGACTCCTCCGACTCACCCCTGGTACAATAGGCAGTCCCCAGGTGGTGCCCTTTCCATCAAGGCGGATGGAGTCGTCCAAACAACAATGACTTGCAAGTGGGCACATCAAGGGCCTTTCTTTTTCATTTAGGTGAGAAAGTTTTTGAGACCTGTACTAAACTAAGATTGGTGCAGGCATCTCTAGACAATCTTTTGAATTGTGCGGTACTGGACAGAGTGGACATTTACACCAGTACTCTCCTGGTTTATGATTTTTTGGGGACTCTTGGGCTCATGGACCTGATTTAGTCCGCTGCTAGACCGGATGATTAAATCATCATCATCATCACCCTTTGAACTCAAGAATTAAGACTTCAATTTTCACTATAAGCTTAAATTAGTTCAATTTGAGCTGAACTTTTACTTCTCAAAAATGTGCGTTGGAATAAGTTAATTGCCTGGAAGCACTTTTCACAGAGGAGAAAATGTTCCCCCGAAAACTGAAGTTTGGAGATTTTTATGTCTCCAAACTTATACGTTACGGAAAAGGTATTATAGATTGGTGAGCAGTTTGCGACAACTTAGTGATATTTCCTCAAATTCCATAGCTTTTCTTTCCATTTTTTTCACAAAAAAAATTAAGTAGGGTGACCAATTTATCACCGCAAGTCAAATGAATTAACTTTGTTGCAAAATTACGTAGGTATTTAAACAGTAATACGTATATCGTCACCTCAGAGCAACACTAAGACATCTGATCCCAAAAATAACACTAAGAATATCCTACTATTGCTCTGAGGCGACATTATCTACACGCATAAGTTGCCTCTCCGATACGAATGCACTTTTCATATAGTGAAAGAATTGTTCAAATAATTGCACCGGTTCCGGAGATTACCCGGAACGCATAAACATACACAAAATCCGCTTTCTCTCTCTCTTTATACCTGTGATGCGTTACCTGTAAATGTTTTATACCTGTAAATGCTAAGGGGTCTAAGGACCTTTAACCTTCAAATTTTTCGACTTTCCAGAAAAAATATATGTTATGCATATTTTAATTCTGATCAATTTGATACCTTATTTCTTACCATACGCAAAAAACTTTTCAAGTTATCGTAAAAATGCGTAACCTCTCCCCATAGAGATTTATGTTAACAGCAGCTGTTTAAGAGTCTTTTTCTCAGGTGTCGGTTTCTTCGGTTTTTTCGTTTTGCGCGCATGATATCTCAGTTTCTTGTATATTTCCGTAAAACTTTTAATGTATGTTTATCTGATTTATATTTAAGACCTCAACCTAAATTTGTTTATTTTTTTAATTATTTATTTTATTTATTTATTTTATTTTATTTTATTTTATTTATTTATTTATTTATTTTTTGAAATTTTATAAGTTAATATCTAAAACTTCCAAGGTTTTGGGCAAAAATATATATTTTTTAAATATTAACTTTTATTCTAAGTTAAAATTTAGGTTCAGATCATAAAAATATACCAGACAAACATGAATGAAAAGTTTTACGGAAATATATAACAAACTTTCTGAAATATCATGGGCGCAAAACGAGAAAACCGAAAAAACCAGCACCTGAAGAAAAGAGGCTTAAACACCTGCTGTTAACATAAATCTCTATGGGGAAAGTTTACGCATTTTTACGATAACTTGAAAAGTTTTTAGTGTATGGTAATAAATAAGGTATCAAATTGTTCAGAGTTTAGTTGTGCATAACATATATTTTTTTCCATAAAATCGAAAATTTTGAAGGTTAAAGGTCCTTAGACCCCTTACGTTTTATTCAGCAATGTATAAGTTATAGGGTCTGGTGGGGTAAAGTGGTCATAAAATCGTAGGTTTTCAGCTTAGGTGGATAATAAATACAACAAAATCTTTAAACACTTCGACTTTTTTAGTTGTTATTTTACATTGCATTATTAAAGAACACGGTACATTGAATTTTAGGATGAAAAATATTGATTTTAGTAGTTTTATAGCACTTTCTTTTCCCTATGTTTTTATGACCACTTTACCCCATGGGGTGGGGGAAAGTGGTCATAGCATGGGGTAAAGTGGTCATAGTTAAAAATAGATGCAAAACCATTATAAATAACCCTAATACTTGTATATTTCGGCTATTTTTACAGCTGCAAGTATACTCACGAGTACATGCGTGTACTTGTGAATATATACGTGTTATATGTTATACACGAGTAAACACGTTCCTATATGAGCAGATACGTGTACACATCAGATACATGCATACAAGTGCCTACTCAAGTATATACGTGTATATACGAGTATATAAGCATATATACGAATATATAAGCATGTATACGTGATTACCTACAGGCGTGTATACGTGTCTGCATGAGTACATACGTGTTACATGTATATACGCGTAACTTGTATATACGTGTCACGTGTATATACGTGTCACGTGTATATACGAGTATATACGCGTGTAAACGAACATCATATGCGCTTATGCACTTGTTCTCGAGAAAATACATGCATACTTGAGTACATATATAAGTAGACGTACGCATATATAAGTGCACATACATACATATATAGGTATACACGAGCTAATTCGTGGATACATCCAGTGCGTCTTTGGGGGGTGGGGGGGTACGTGTCTACTCACGTATATGTAATGGAGAAGCAGTAGTATATACGCAATGTATACGTTTATACTCCAGTACATGTATGTATACATGAGAATATACGCTTATATACATGTCGGCCTACAGAGTGAATCCAAGCTCTTGGGCAAAAATCAAAAGGCTGTAAGAGGGTAGGATAAGACACAATTAAGATTATGATCACTGACGCGCTACATGCACACAAAGCCCGAAACTGATGGATACAAAGCAGGGCACACATTTGTTGCACAAAGATGATTTTACCTAACATTTTAGTTTTTAAGAAATATTTAGAGAAGTTGTTAAAAGTTACGGCCTGTAGTAGCTCTAATACACGCATCCGCAACAAAGCCGCAGCAACTGATAAAAGTTTTTCAAAAGTCTCGTTATTGCAACAGAGAGTGATCTGTGAATGCGACACATTTGTATTACAGCTGCAGGCCGCAAATTTCATCAATCGCATTAAAACTTTCTTAAGACCTAAAATGATGTGTAAAATTGACTTTGTGTAATACATTTGTGACTTCTTTTTGCCTCCATCAGTTTCTGGATTTGCGTGCATGTAGCGCGTCGACATTGTGTTTGTGACCATATGTTCCTTATGTGATTCTTGATTCTTATCCCCGCCTCTAATACCTTTTAATAATTTGCTCAAGAGTTTAAACTAACCCT
Source organism: Uloborus diversus (assembly GCF_026930045.1). Taxonomy (NCBI): domain Eukaryota; kingdom Metazoa; phylum Arthropoda; class Arachnida; order Araneae; family Uloboridae; genus Uloborus; species Uloborus diversus. The sequence goes on from NC_072740.1 coordinate 77,669,573, forward strand.
GTATACTTGTATTTCTTATGCTTGTATGTAAGTGTTTACTCGAGTACGTACGCATATATACGTGTCTACCTGAATATATAAGTGTTCTTATATATACGAGTATATGCGAGCATATACGTGTATAGTAGAATGTATAGCTGTAAGGATAAAAAATACTTGCAGATTATCATATACGTATTTATTGGCGCATTTATGTGAACACGAGCATATATGCGTATATATAAGCATATACTCGTATATTTAACCCCGTTTTCTGTAAAAACAATACATATGAAGTAAAATTAATATTTAATTTGTATTTGCCTTAAACGTAAAGATTAAGTGACATTAGAAGAACAATATTCGTTAAGTCTAATATTATGACCACTTTACCCCATCTTACTGAAATTGTTCTAAAAAATTTCCTAAAATAGATTCAGCTTACTGCTAATGAGTAAGAGTTCTTGAGACATGTAGGAAGCTTCCTGAGCAGTCAATCTGTTCCTAGTTCTAACAAACAAAATTTCCCAAGGAAGTTAAAATAGGTGTTTAGATTTAAAAAGTTTTCATATTCACGCAAAATATTTTTTGTTACCAAATAAAAGTTTGCTAGTTGTAAAATTTTGTATTCAAAATGTAGTTTCTAGCTGCCCTACTCTAAAATAAAATTTTCACATTCATTCGAGCATTTATTTGCAAGCTATAGCCATATATCTGAAGTATGACCACTTTACCCCATTAACCACTTTCCCCCACCAGACCCTAACTAAGTAAAACGTGCTGGGAAAAATATAAGCTGCAGATAAATTTTCTCTTTGATGCTAAAAGTCATAACTACGCCAGTATTTAAATTTACTTGCTCAAAATTATGCTCTAGAATTACGTTGTCTCCTAAGAAGGAGCAACGGAATACATAATGTTAATCATGCATTTTGCAAGGGCACCACCAGAGCCATCTTTCCGTGTTTACCTACTAACTCCATTTACCTGGTTTTCCGTGTCACTTATCATGCCTTTTTAGATTTTAAAATAATCGAAAAATGATTCAGTTGGCTGTAAATACTTTTACCCTAGTTTGTACTTAAAAATTAACGAAATTATCAGTGACTATGAGGAATACTAGTTTAAGAAACGAAACAAGATTTTCAATGTTTTTAACATGTAAGATCAACAACGTTACTAGTTATATAAGACAAAATGATCGCATCCGCTTTTAAGCTGGCGCTACTCGCTATAATGTGGAGCATGCGCGTACTGGATCACTGGACATATCCACAAACCGTCAGCGTTTAGCTAGCAGCGATTAAGCTATTTCTTCAACTCAAGTTACAAATCCTACTTTTAGATTTTCTCCAATGCGTTCTTTTTTCTTTTTCGATTCCTTACTAACTGCAACTTTTAGTTTGTATTTCAAACATTAAAATTGCTTATCACAGTGTTTTTACGAATTTCAATTAAATAAACTAAGTGCCGTTTTATTTAAATGCAAATACTTTAAAGTTAAACTCCATTTAGACTGATGCATATAAACTTTCATCTTAAACCCGAAGTAAAGACGGGATAGTTTTGTTACGGAAAGGATATTATAGATTGGTGAGCAACTTACGACAACTTAGTGATATTTCCTCAAATTCCATAGTTTTTCTTTCCATTTTTTCACAAATAATTAAGTAGGGTGACCAATTTATCACTGCAAGTCAAATGCTTCAACTTTGTTGTAAAATATGTAGATATTTAAAGAGTAATGCGTATATCTTCATCTCAGAGCAGCACTAAGCCATCTAATCCCAGAAATAACACTAAGATATCCTACTGTTGCTCTGAGGCGACAATATCTTACACGCATAAGGCCCCTCTCCTATATGAATGCACCTTTCATACAGTGAAAGAATTGTTCAAATAGTTGCACCGGTTCCGGAGATTAACCAGAACGTATAAACATACAAAAAATCCGCTTTCTCTCTCTATATATAACATTAGTATAGATACCAAAGCATGATAAAGATTACACAAATTGTAAGCTTTATTGTTATAATGTACTGTTTTGTTTATACGTAATGTATGCTGAAGATCTGCTCTATCATGTTACTTAGAGAAAGGGCGACTTGATTGTTTAGCTATGCTGCGTTCACAGGAAAGATAGACTGGAAGTAAATGAAACAAATGCACTATTTGGCGTTCTCAATCATGTTCTTAGGCAAGAACAAATATTACCGAGCAGACGGCGAAAGCCAGTACTACTGGTTAACTTTTGTTTTTATTCCAGAGAAAATCCCCAAAAAATCGATAATGGCAAACCTTCTAGCAACCTGTATTTTTTTTTTCTTTTGGTTTATCTTTTCCGTGAATGTGATATATTTTGCAAAAAAAAATATTCTACATTTAAACAGAGCTAAAATGCAAAAATTGGATGTTTTATTTTTTGTATACAGTTTTTATTTATTTATTTATTTTTTATTTTTATTTTTATTTTTATTTATTTATTTATTTTATTATTTTTTTTTTTTGCTCCTGTATGGAGGTAATTTTTATTGTCACTTAAAGGGAATGAGTTCATTTTGACCAAACATTCTGGTACACAATCAGAAAAATTATGGAAAAACACTAATTTTTACTAAAGGACTCCCCACTCAGAATCTAAAATAGGAGGTTTTTTTTTTTAATTCCGGAATTATATCAACATTCAATATTTAGTCAGTTAAAAAATTGTTTAAATTTTAAGCATCATATTTTGCATTTAGCGTTCCTTTAAAAAGAACCAAATGTTTAAAAATTGATCAAACATTAGAGTTTTATTCCTCTCCTAAGCTGCAACGACAAGCGTCATAAATTCTTGCTTATACCGTCTTAATGAACCATTTTCTTCGAACAGCAGCTTGTTTTCTTCAAAGAATGTTTCGCAAAACTTCGAGAATTCCATAAGCTAGTACTAGTTAAGCATATTTTATGTGAAGGGTAACAACAGTCAAACATTTGTGTGAAATATTGGACGAATGCTTTGAAGCAGGCAACTGTAAATTTAAGCAATTTTTAACTTTTGTCATGGGTTAAAATTTGTTGCGTTAAAAATGGCATTGGTTTTCATATAACACCTCAAAATAATCTTTTACCTTAAATGTTTGAGCGTATGCTGGCTTGGTTGTTTGTGAATAAATATGTACTGAAAAAATATGTAATTTTAATGAAGTTACCTGTAGTGTAGTTATTGATGCGGGGAGGAAGTTTCCCCATGATATATTTTCAGTGTCAAAAACTTATTTTTTCGCTAATTTGTTTGTGCTACAGAATAAAACTGCTCGTTTTGATGAATTATAACTTTATTCATATAAGAAATTATTGCTTGCATTTCATAGTTAGTGCTTGATATGTACTAAATTTAGTTTTAATCTGTTTTTATTTATTTTGTTGATGGCTTCGCTTTTTAAATGAAGAGATGATCTCTTTTCAGTTTGAACAACAAGGGAAATTAGCAAAAGATGGACAACCTTTTTCCTGCAGAATAAAAAACAAAGCCAATGTGATGGTGGCAGAGCTGAAAAGATGTTGCCTCGACTGACTTAAATTACAAAATCTAGAGCCCCTTGAAGAGAACAGGCTTACTTATCCGCCATTTTGGCATCAAGACATCTTTGGTTCCTCCTCGATTCTAGTATTTATAAATACGTTATAATATTCGTTGGTTGCTATGTAGTAAAACAATTGATAAAAAGTTGAGTAAAATCTCACTTAATGTGAATCTAAAAAGATAACTTAGTTCATAAATTCAACAAAAATGTATCGGGAAATGTTTACCGTAATAAACCTCATTTTCACACTTTACTTGTTTTTAGTTTGTATTAATTAAATCGTCTTGACCTACAGAATAAAATAATAAAACATCAATCAGTCAACACATCTTAAGCTTAGACACCAGTTTTCTGCAATGAGGATTTATACAAATACTATTTTTTTCGTCCGACAATTTAGGAACCAAAATGTCGGATAAGTCAGCTTCCCTTATATAGGGGCCTTAGAGGAACAAGATGAGTCGATAATATCAATTCATGTCCAATCTAATCTTGCCTTTGGCTCGTACTTCACACTTGTTTTAGGATCATCAAGTTGAAACAGCCGAGACTGAGACGAAGGCAAAATACTTCATGGAAGAGATAAATGTATTTTTACACTGGTTGCTAAAATAATTTTTGTACCCTAGTAAAAGGATAATAAGAAATAACTTTCTATTTTTTCTTATATGCATGGATAGAACAACCTTACTAAGTTATATCAAAATCAGCCGACCTTAGGTATCAATTCATGTCCACTCTAAGCTTGCCACTTAGTCACACTTGTTTTAGGAACATCAAGTTGGAACGATCGGAGCTAAGTCGAAGGCAAAATACTTCATGCAAAAGATACGGGTTTTTTTTTACACTGGTAGGTAAAAATATTTTCGTACCCCCAGTGAGAGGTCCCCCCCCCCCCCGACACAGAATGACAATTTCTCATAGAATAAAAAAAGCAAGGATATAGTGTTGTTCGACCAGTGACTGAACAACTCAAAATTTATTACAAAAAACTAGCTTTGATTTTTAGGCGATATTTTTGTCGTTTTAAGAATTAATTATAATAGTTTATTCATTTCTTTAAAAATATTAAATTAAGTGTTTCGTAATTTTTTTACTAGGATTTTTACTAGGGCTAATCAATTAGTCATAAATGTTCATTCATCTCTTTTACGATATTGAGGTATATATTTCTTAATTACACATGTGTGCCGGGTCATGGCTCAGACTGCGCCATTGGAATTTAGTGAGGGATTACTTTTATAGATGTTTTGATGAAATTTGGGGGAGGGTGTTCTTAAGGGGTGCTTTGTTGTATTTCAGAAGGGTGCCATTACACGGCCGGGGGAGGGTAGGGAACCCTGTAATACATAAAATAAATGGTTTGGTTTCAGAGTAAATACATGTTTCGCAGTAGATATTTATTATAATAGACGAAGTACATATATACTTCCCCGTTTAAAAAGAACAACAAATTTCCACATCCGAAAAAAATGGCTCTTAGCTCTAGAAATATTGATGACCCTTGCACTAGAGAAAAATAGTATTTAACTTTACTGTTAACCCCTACATACTATAAAGATTTAGATGTTATGATAAAATGTTTCAAGTTGCCTATTTAAAACTATTTATACTTAAAACTACATAGCCTACGAACTACACGAACTATTTCTTATCGCAAATCTCACTTCCAATTAGCTACTTTGAAAGATAAAACTTGTTCTTTTTTTACCTCTTCTCTCATCCATGCGCTGGGAAATCTCTTTGTATGTTTTGTTAGGAATTTTCTAATACGTGTTTAGCATACACAACAAGAAAAAGTGATAAATAATCCAGAGGAAACTGTGTCACTCGCATGACAAGCTTATCGTCCAATTGGATTTGCTTTCATGTTCGATAAAAGGCTTTGGACACTGATATTTTTTGTGATAAACATGAGTTTAGGAAGATGAGGATAGTTTAAATGTATGTGAAGTTATTCTAAGGTATCTTTTAAGCATTAGAATAAGTTTTCGTCTTTAAAAGAGGCATAGTTGATTCAGGGGTTAAAATGTTATCAACAAATTAAATTCAATCCAGATTTGAAAAAACTACCCAAAATCCAAATCATTTGATGTAAATATACCAGAACGACTATATATGTTTTAACATTTTACATATTTGTTCTTACTTAAGTAGTAAGTTATTGAAACTATGACGAGCTTAACGCAACTTCTCTTATGTATTGCTATTAAGTGTGTTTGCCTATAACCGTAAAGAATTTCTCAACTAAATTCCAGTTTATTAATGGGCATTTTCATGGATAACAGACTGACATTTTTGAAGCAAAAAAAAATAAGTATTTTTGAAATATTCAATGCAAAATATACATTCTAAAAACATCTTTTCAAATGAAATATTGTATTTCTTGGGCTGAATTCAATGACATAGTTGAACTCCCAAAATCATAAAAACTACTTAATTGTTTAAGCTCAAATTTTGGATGCCCGTATTAAATCTCTTCTAGATTGTTTTCCCATGAAAATATAAAACGATTCCAGGTCACATTTTTTGCGAATATAATTCATACTTCATAAAAAACATCATAATTCCATTTTTGATACAGCAAAGGACGTTTTTGTTGTTAGTTGACTCCTACTTTGACATGAAAAAGCAGTAATTGCCGTACCTAAGGTGGTTTCGGTATTAAACGCGAAAGTATCAAAATTTTTTTTAACTTTGCGATATGTTTTTTTCTCAATTTAATTGTGAATCAACAGCAGGAGCAAATAAAACAATTTGGTATACAACGTTAAATGATGATGCTGTTCACGAATTTATGATAAAAAAAACAGGGATTCTCATTGAAAATTTTAAATTTGATACACATTTTAATACGAAGACGATTCCTTAACAACAAGGACGTAACTTAATTATGTAGGGCGTATTATTTCTGAAAAATAACACCCTACACGTGTCTCTAGTGTCAATAGTGGGTCATTCCATGCGAAATGAGCAAATCAGCGGTGGCTGACATGTCACAGATTTCAATGAAAATTTTTATTTAGGTAAACCATGCATATCTATGAGGGAATGCAAAGTATGGAAGTTTAAAAACGGTTTGTTGCTTTGTTATTGAAATCAGAAGTTGATGCTTACGCTAAGCCTAAATTTTCAGAGTTCATGGCGGACAGTTTGTGACTCAATAACTCCATAAGTTATAAACGTACACTTGAAAAATAAATATCTCCATATTCTATAAACAAATCTCTATTGGGAAATAGCAAAGTAAAATTTATTAAGATCTTTTTTTGAATCAGAGATATTAACAAAGATTGAAATTTTGCCAATTTACTTCAGATTTCAATTCACTCTTCCAGGTCTTTTAATGAAAAAATAACAGTAAAAATGATTCAGATTGAAAAACTATCTATAACTGACTATCTGCTCTAATTTCGTAATTGTTTATGAATTTCTTGATGACGAAATCATACTTTAAAAATCAAAAATTTCCGAAAACTTCATTTTTTCCTCTATTTCAGATGTTTTTTTGAAGATGAGGGAATGCTCTAAATTTACTCATTTTTTTTTACGTAACACAGTGAAGTGTCTTTTAGATGCTACTAAATTTTAGTCATTGGTATCAGCGTATTTTTGTTGCTAAAGTAACTTGAACTAAGCTAAAATTTCATTAGTTACTTCTTTTTATTGTAAGTTTAGCAAAAGTAACCATTTCTTTCATGTTTCATTTTCTCAAAAGCATAGTTATGAAGTACTTGCTGAAATGTTTCCTTAATTATTGTGTTGAATTTTCCTCTCCATTCGTGACATAGGAAAAATACCTCTTAGAGAACATACTAAGTTTAAAGATATGGGCAGAGGACAATCTCCTCTAATTCACAATAGCATTTGAGAATGGGCTATGAGTTTGAGGAAATTTGTTTTATCCATGAATAAGATATTTGACGAAATACACTTCATCCCCTTTTGGTTTACAAGGGTCTAAAAATGTCATTTTTGTCATTTTTCCGATTTTTGAGGGGCTATAATCTATAAAGGGTACACAAACACACAGCAACAGTTACATATTCTTTTTAGCATGGTTCCAGTAATTAGTTTTTGCCGTATTTCATTTTGTGTTTCCGTCCCCTACGCGAGTTATCCCCCTTTGAAAAGAGTAAAATTTTTGCATTTGACCTTGAACTTCAACCTGTTGCCATTATTTTAATTATTAACTTACAGCTACGTAACTCAGCAGGTAAGACTATCAACTTATGCACTTTAACATCAAAGCTTTAAATTAACTATCATAAATGTAATTCAAATAGATTTTGGCCAAAATGCAAAAAGTCCCTTTTTTGACTACGAAAATCCCTTTTGATGACCTCTAAAAAATCAAAGGTCCAGTTGAGAGAAAAAATAAAAGTGGTTTTAAACATCTTTCATATGCAGCTTTAAGGGATATGAATTTCAAAAAAAAAAAAAAAATTAAAATGGTCGAGCGCACGCATTCGTCAAATCTGTATGGATGACCCATAAAACACAAAGAAAATGCTATTTTTCTGAATTTTATTTTTAGTTTGGAAATTGAAACCCAATTTCGAGTTGTTTCAAGCAAATAGTAGAAACACAGCTCTATATTCTTGCTAAAATTTTAAAGTTGTCTGAATTTTCCCTCATTTGAATTTTTGTGTCTATGTGAAGGAGAAAATCATCATTTTACAAAATGTCACTAAGTTTAAAACTGATTTTGAAGACAAAGGATTTAAAATACAACTTCAAAAGTAAGGTAGTTTTTTTATGATACTAAGCACATTATTGGATATTAATTTCAGCAACGCTAATGCATTCCTTAAAGATTGAGATTGAAAAATAAAATGCTTAATTATGAGAAAACTGAAATATTTTCAGTTTTTGAAACTCGGTTAAAAGTCAACTATAATAACTTTGAAAATTTTACTGATATCAGATTAATTACTCTACTCCATAGATTGCAACAACATATAATTTTTATGTTTTCATTAAACAGTTAATAAGATACAAGCCTTCAAAAATGCAACATTTAGCATTAATGAGAATGCTGTTCAATTTGACCAATTTTCAATCGCATGTAACTATTCAAATTAAAAATATTAAGCAAAAATATTTTAGATATTTTTATACAGGCATAAAAGGAACCTGTATACCAAATTTCATAAAAATCTGTTACCATGCGGCCACCACTTTTTTGTGAATTTTGCTCATTTCATATGGAATGACCCTAGTCTTTGAATACGAACAAGTGGTTTGTTTTTCGTTTTTTTTCCTAAGACTACATTTACCATGGAAGACATCGTTTAAAAGTTATTTATTGTAGAAAGTGATGTTTCAATGAGTTCCATTGATGATGCATCAATGGGACGGTATATAGCGTAAATTTATTTGTCAACGACAGTTTAAAGAAAATCATTTGTCGTGTAGTGATCAATAACTAAGTTAGCTAAGAAATGTAGATAGCAATTAATAGTTAACGGAACTGATGATAAATAAAAAAATAATCATCTTTTTTTTTAAGGTTTCAGTTCGCATAAACAAAACAAAATAAAATGAAAAAAGTAGGAGCAGATGGCAAGCAAAACATAAATTTTCAGAGATATAAATAAATTCCTAGTTCATTATATTTAAAAATTTAAATATATTTATTTATTTATTTTTATTATAATTTTTTTTAACTGTAAGTCAAATTATATTTAGTTTTCCACTGCAAAAATTTCGGAAATTTCATTTAAAACTACGAACTTTTAATGAAAAAAAAAAGGAATTTTCCTATCATTAATACAGCAATTTAGTATTCAGTATCATTTCTTTATATGTTTGGGGGATTTTAATTCACATTTTCAAAAGTGAAAGTGCATACCTGCTGCTAAATGTTAAATCAATGTTTTATTTTTCCCGCTTTTTTAAGTTAATAACATCTTAAGTTTCAACGATAAATTTCACGGATATTATTACCCTCGCTTCCGGTTGAATTTAATGAATTCGCCTGCTAAAAATAATTTCAATCTACCGCCGAAAAAATAAAAATTGCTCCATAAAATACTGGAAAATAAAATGATTTTGCATGTCCTTATGCAAAATCTGGAAGAGGTAGATGAAGTTCTGTAATGAAAAGTATTATCATTAAATAAATTATGGATTTTTTTTTTACGCTAAAATATCGTTCTTAAAACATGTAAAACTTTCAGACTTGAATTCAGATTTGATTTTCTTTCTCGAAGGCTCGTAATAAAATAGCTTTTGATTCTTTTTATTTGTGTTAAGTATAGGAGAAGTAATAAAAATTCAATATAATATCGCTGGGAAATCATAATTAATTATCATCTTGAATTATGTACTTGAGAATCATATTTATCGATTAAATTCACCAGAGTTTCTAATGTCGTTAGCCACTCCTCTTCAGGAGCAATCAGTTGATGTAAAAAGTCATTGTGACTGTTAAGTTCTAAGAATTCCACTGTGAAAAAAAAATTGCGGAGAAATCAGATTGCTTCAAGGAAATTCAAGCAGAAACTTAAGTTTTACGATGATCTAGAGGATAGTAATGCTTTCTGCAACACAAATAAAACATTTCGTCGCTGCAAATTTCGTACATGTAAAAATCATTAAGAAAAAAAACATTTGATCATTGCTAGTTGTAATTAACAAACTTAATGCTTGAATTATTTTAAATGCCTACTCTAAATGCAAAGTGTTTTAAGCATCGTAAATCGGGGTTTAAACCGTATGGGTTATCTCCAAGTATCTTAGGGAGAGAGAGGATCGGGGGAAGTCTCCCTGAATTTTTTCAAAATTGTAGGTCCTAAAACTCAGTTTTTGACAAACCTTGGTGATATGAAGGTTAGCAAAGGTTCAGGGGCCTCCCCACCCCCGAGAATTTTCAAAATTGAACTCATTAAAATGCGTTTGTAGGCCATTTTCAGAAGCGTTTAGAGGACCGACAATTTTTCGAAACAGAAAAATGAATAGGTTAAAGAGCATAAAACTATCATTTAAAATATGTTTTCATTTTATTGTAGCTGTTATGGACGTGGAGATATGTAATTTCAAAGTTCGGGAATGCCGATTCAGAGTCTGAGCTAAAACGAAAATTGTTGTGTAGGCCTTTTGCAGGAGCCCGAAAATTAAAATGAATGAATAAATAAATATAAATAAAACGGGGAAATGAGTCAGTTTTCCAAAAATTCATGAACTTTGATATTAATTATCTCCGCACTCCCACTGTAGAACAATTCAGAAACAATCGTGTAAAACAATGTGTCCGATTTGTTCCAGCAACATACTTGCACACAAAAGAAACACTTTTCGCTAAAACTCAGTAAAGGTGCTGAAATTATTCTGGAATCTTTCTGAAGAACTCATCATTCTCCTCGGTTAAATCCGGTCGTGTTTCTTGAACCTTAAAATAAAAAAAAGAGTGTAGGTTTAAAATCATAGCAAGGCATCTTCCTGAGTTACCAAGTAAGCTTCAAAAGCAGTATTGACACTACAGTTAAGCTACGAAACAATATATTGAAAGTAAGCACCAAGCACATTGCTTGCTTGGAATTCTTGTAAAGCCACGCAATTTTTAGCCTTACTCCCTCCCGTTGGGAACTTAGTGGATCTGAAAGCTATTGCAATAGAACGGAAGCTGATACACTTAATAAATACGTTCAGTTAATCTTTAAACTGGTAGCTAAAACTAGTTTTCACACCAGCAAGAAGTCTGCATACATGCAGCTTTTAACAATTCAGGAAACTGTATCAAAACAAAAAAAGGCTCTTTAAAAAAGTCATAGCCAGCGAAAAGTATATCTAAAAATTATTTAAATTTTTATTCCTCATTCAAAGTATACGTCTTATAAGACCTTATTTTTCCGCATTTTTCATCTAATAATATCTTTTTTATACCGTTTTTCTTATAAGTATGAACATGTAACGAACAAAAGAGGGGGGGGCAATTGGGTTTGCTCACGTCCCCCCCCCCCCCCCCCCCCCATGAAATTAGAACTTTCTTGCTTTTTGTACTTTTTTCTTTGCAAAAATGTAAAAACATTTCTTCACCAGCAATTAATGAATAAGTTATCAAACATGTAAAATTTTAATAACTCTAATCTGTACTGAAATCAGTTTTTGTGGGGAAAATATCTGAGCCCCCTTAAAATTTTGCATATGTGCGCCCTTGAGAAGTTGCCACCCGGGATAAGAGTTCCTTCCGGCTTGCTTCGTCCTCATAAAGCCGGCACTACCAGTAACCCCCTCCTCCCCCCACACAACAAAACACCAATAACTAACGTGGATAAACTTAGAATTGAAATAACCGTCTTTTTTTTTTTTTTTTAATTTCTCACTTTTATTTTTAAAATTATTATATTCAAAGTTTTATTATTGTGATTTTTTAATTTTATGTATTTATTTATTTTTTTCATTTTATTAGTTCACCATAAATTTATTTAATATCATTTATAGTTAATTATTCATCATTTATTTAATTCATTTCTTTTAGTTTGTTATTTAATTAATATATTTTATTTTATTTTTAAGTGGATTTTGAGTTCTATTTTTATCTATGTTAAAAATATTTAATTTACAAATTTTGTTTGTCTGGTCACAGTATTTTTGCAGTTTGCCTTTTCTTTAAAACAAATTTCATTTCATTATAATTATTATTTTAAAAAACGAAAATATTAATAATATTAATGAAAAGTAGAAAATTAATACAACTTTCATTGATTAATTCTACCTTATATTTTTAAAAGCCAGGAGCTCAAAGTGTACCCCCTAGCAGCAACTTGCCGGCACTCATGTATATAAACGTGAGATTAATATTTTTCGTGACGTAATTTGTAGTTTTTTAAAGGATTTCTTGCTGTTATTGTTTAATAAATTTTTATTTATTTTTAAAATCCAAGAGATGAGAATTGAGAATGTAATTCCATCCTCTCACGCTAGTGCACATAAACATAAGATTAATAAGTTTGGAAATGCACTCTATATTATTATGCAGTTTGTAATTTGGTTACGATTAATAGAACTTAATTCCTTTAGTATTAAAGTTATTTATTTTTTCAATGTTAAAAAGATATAAAATGTATATTACTATTTTCAATTAAAAATTTTGTCCGAAAACCAAGAGTGAAAATGCCCCCCTCCCCCTGCCGCCGCTAACGGTGCTCTCCTCCCCTCCCTCCCTTCTGGATACACTTATTTGCACACTTCTTGTGTTACAAATTAAGCCATATGAGTGTGATATAAATTATTCTCAAAAAACAGTGGCTCAATGAAACTGGATTTAAAAAGTAATTCGAAAAATTTCGTAAAATCCGATATTTTAACCGATTTTTATCTATCTAATTATTCATTTATTTTATTTAATTGAATTTTTTGTGGCATCTCCATAACCAATGAGGGCCCAATCCATCGCAAAAACGCATAACTATTCAATATTTAGCGAAAAAAAAATCGAAACATACCTTAAAGCTTAAAGATCAAATTTGAAAGTAACAAGTATCATATAACCTTCCATATCTAAAAGAAACAGCGTATTTCTTTTTCGCCATGCGTGGGAACTTCCGACTGAATGCTATGATCTCGGATCATTCCGTCAAGTCATAAATCTAGAGTGACAGAAGATCCGTGCTTCGGCGTTGTTTATGGAGCTCATTTGCATTTTGCAGCAGTTATTCCAACATTCGAAACAAGGTGTGGATTTTTGGATCCCACTTTTTCTCCTCTTTGTGCGTTGATTTGAGATAGATAAATAATGACTCAAAAGGAATTCTACGCTCAGAGCTCGGAATATTAGTTTGAATCGTCTGCTTGAAACCATCCAAAAAATACTATTTTACAATGAAAAAGCCAGACATTTTCATGAGTATCTTTGCTGAAGCATTAAACACACGGAAAACGGATAAAGTGGTCCTTATTCATTCAGTGTTGATAAGTTCCAAGAAGCACTATGTCTTCAGTGTTCAAGTATAGTGAAGAAAAATGGTTCCATATACCAGATCCATGACACGTAAACTTTTAATGCGATCCACCTGCTACAACTTTAGCACAGGTAATTTCAAAATATGTCGAATCTGCCGGGAACCGGTCATCACCAAGGATCCTTTAGGAATCGCTGTTTTCGGACTACTTGAAAGCTGCGATCATATCTTCTGCTTGAGTTGCATCAGAGATCAGCGCACCGTTCCACACATTTATGCGGAAGGGGACACATGTGCGGATTATCCGCCTGTTCCTGTGAGCTGCCCCGTGTGCCTCGTTACTTCAAACAATATTATGTGGAGTGGAACATTCACATCGAATTCATTTGTGAAAGGCAAACTGCTGAACTTCTTCATTCATCGGAATCGGAGGTACAGGTGCAAGTACCTCCGACTGGGCCAAGGGAAATGCCCTTTTTCTACATGCATCAACCAGCTCCCGTAAGGATTAACATGTTCGCCTAAAGGTATGTATAACATCTTTTTTATTGTTGTTCGTATGTAAAATGAACGATTGTAAAATTTTATCCCACTATATGGTATCAATGTTGCTTACAATTTGGCAGTAATACACATAGGTTTTACATTGCCAATTTCATGCTCTTTTCATTTTACATTAGCGTAATGTGTTTATTGAAATTTATATAATTATTTCAAGGGCTGCTTGTTAGGCCCATCATTTGGGAGGGAGAGGAATAGCATTCCTCCTCTACTCATCCCCGTGTTTGAAGAGTTATTTTCTTGTGTTTACTATTTCACGTTTGTGTTTACTAATATTTTTGTGTTTACTAATCAAGAAGAAGGCGTGATTTTTTGGTATTTAACATTATATTGAGTAACTAGATACTCTTGACCACCGCCGCCAGAAAAATTTGATGTGAAGGACCTGTTGTTTAGCATTCCAAAATTATAATATTTTCATTTCAAAGAAAACGAAAAGTTTTATATATATATATATATATCTTTTCCACAGTTGTTGTCATTGTTTAACTTGAATGAGATTACAACTTTCAATAGAGTTTTCTTCTATACTACTTCAACTAGAAGTTAAGTTTCATCTAAGCATCACTTACAATTATTTAGAATAACTTTGAGTCACAATTTCTCTATTTTAAATTGCTTTAATCCTACTTTAGTAGTATTTTTTGGTATTGTATAAATTTTTGTATTAAACGGAAGAAACTGCTCGAATTTAATCTATAGTCATTTAAAAATAAGATGTAATAACTACTAAATGCGTTTAAAATAAATTATTTTCCTGGTTTTTAGCTATTTGCTCGTTGGTGTATCTTTGAGCCAATTTAGAAATTGGTTGCAAAACTTTTTTTTTTTTCTGACGAAGTGCATATTGAATGCGACAAAATAAAATTTCTAAACTATAAAAAGCACCTCTCATCATATCACTTTATTGTCTTCTGTAATATTGCAATTAATATTACAATGTATTACAATGTAGGAAGAGCACTTTCAACTACTTTTAAAAATTGCTTCCAAACAGTTACTTTAGTTTAAAGGTCTTGCTGCAAAAAAAGAGGTAGTTACAATTTCAATGTTTTCAAAAGAAGCATTACAGCTGGAGACACCAATCCACTCTGTTCTTATTTATGTTTTGATATCTCCTCTTGTATGCTTCTAAGTAAAGTTATACAAGAAAATTAAAAAAATATATAGAATGTGATTTGGGGTTTTAAGCTACCATATAGATCTTTTGAAAATTGAAATATCTACCATCTTCTTGCAGCAAGCCCTTGAATTATTGAATGATGAAATTAGCTGTGTACAACATTACAAGCTTTTATTTTGGTAAAAAGTGAGTAAAAAAGCTTATCCATCCCAGTTGAGTACCGCACTGGGCGCTTTTTTTAGGCCACTAATTGTGAAGTGATTTTATTTATTTATTTATTTTTGTAAGTATCTGTATAAATTATGCATTTAATGAAGCATGATGCTCCATATTAGGTTATGTTTTCTACTGTATACGAATATTAAAACAAAACGTGCATCTATTTAATGAACCCTTATCTGTATTTTTTTTGCAAAATTCAAAGAATAGAAGTAAATTTTTTTCATTGAATGTAAAAGTAGTCTGAAAATTTATTTGTAAAGCTACCTTAAATATCGAAATGTATGCTCAAGTAATTAGCTTAATTATAAAGCTGAACTTCGTCTAATATAAATTCTTATGGGCACGTCATGCCATGTCAAATCACCAAGACAATCAACTCTACCATCTCAGATACCCATGAAACTTGTAGACATCTTTCTCTTTGACAAATTCAATTTACAAAATAAAAATAATTATTTTAAAAAGCTTGAATTTTGAGATCTTGAATTCAAATTATGCTTTTAGCAATCACGAATTGCAATAGGACCCTACTCGTTGGATTTCTTGTTTCTCCTAATGCTTTTTTTCACAACCATAATTTCAATTCAATACGTCAAAATTCAAATAATATGCCAAGGGCTGAATGATTGATGTTGTGTGCTGGATACTGCTTTCGCGTTAAAAGGATTGTGTTAAGTACAGGATGCCGTTTATAAAAATTTTGATGCCGAGGCACATGAACGCCCCCCCTTCCTCAGGGGAAGGGACGTGCTAGCGGAAGACCGTGGACCAGAGGACATGTAAGCCACCACCATGGAGGAGGGCCATGCTCGTGAAGCCCCGTGCATCAGAGGAGTTTGCATTATAAGCAGAGAAAAAAAAACTGTCATTCATAATTGATAAATAATTATTTTTTAAGTTCATTAAAAAGCGCTTTTTCCAAATGCCAACAGAACTTTAAAATGTAAAAACTCAAATTCTATTGAAACTTTAGAGTTGTATAATAGCTTATTTAAAAAACAAATACACGCACTTTAATTTGCTGTGTAATTTTTTTTTAATCCAAAATTTTAAGTTATAAACATAGACAGTGTCCAGTAATAATATGAAAAAGTACATTCTTTTTTTACAATTTTTAAAGAATCCATCTAAAAATTTTCATACTGAGACCATAGATGAATCAGCATATCCAACGAAGTACATTATCAGCATCATTTGTTGCACTGTTTCTAAACTGTTAGATAAACTTTACAGACTAATGTTATTATTCATGTTATTATTCTTACATTAGCCTATTAACTCACGTTCATTTTAGCAGTTGAATGATGTTGTTAATTTTCTTTGTCTGAGAGTGCTGCTAATACTGTTAATCTATATATATAAAAATCTCGTGTCACGATGTTTGTTCGGGGTAAACTCCGAAACTACTCAACCGATTTTAATCAAATTTCATACCTATGCGTCATTTGGTCCAACTTAAAAGATAGGATAGTTTTTATAATTTTTTATTGCAAATTTAGTATTAATTATACAATAATAGTGTGAATTAATTGTTTAGTTCTAAAAATTTTTAATAGATGGCGGTGTAAGTTAATTAATTGATATAACTCTAACATCGTTTGACTTACTGCTAAAAACAATATGCTAAAAAAACCCGAAACGTTGCTTATCATTTTTGTAGAGCGTTTCGGGATTTTACAGCTTTTTATTTACTTCCTGAGAAAATCAACTATATTTATCAAAAAGGTTTCTGAATTGCTAGAAATTGCAGATTTCACACTATTGTGAAAAATATTTTTCTCCACCAGTATCAAGATTAACTGAATGTTTTTAATAGGTGTATCGGTTTCAATTTGATCATGGTTCGTCCAGATCGTCTCAGCTCCCAAAGAGAGCGAAAAGATGTCTGGATCACGGAGTCTTTAAAAGAACTGCTGGCGCGTTACCGTTGAGCTACTTGCTCAAGAGTTTGTCTTAGCGTTGGCAATGATTGCATTAATGTTGTGGGAATTTAATTGGAAAACCAAGACGGTTCCATACTTTTACATTAAACCTACGTTAGGCTTCTCTAAATATGCCAGAATCATAACTGGCTTTAACCAGAAGACTACTGATTTCTTCGAAAATATTCCAGGATAATTTCTGGAAGGTTACCAAATTTAAGCGGAAAACATTTATTTTCTTTCTCTCCCCCCCCCCAAGAAATTTTTAATATCATTAATTTTTGTAAAAATACGTTCGCAACAGAAAATTGCAGTTACAATTGCATGGTCAGGCATTGCTGCTACCTTTTTTTAGATGGTAGACGAACAGCACATTCAGCTTAAAAGTTGCCTTTTAGATATTCATAACAAACCAAATGCAATGTGTAACATTAAAGAAAAAACGCGGAATTGCTGCAGTGTTGGAAAAGAGATTGCATTATAATTTGGGATAAGTGTACTGTGGTTCATAAGTAAAAGCATGCATTCGAAGCACATCATAGGATTATGCAAGATTTGAAAGGCAACGATAAACTTTTAGGTGGTATTGTCTGAATACTGTCTGGGGACTCCCGGCAGACAATACCAGTTGTTCCGATGAATTCAACGGATGTTTAAAACAATCGTTTTGATAGCCTAATTTCGAGATGATATGGTTGACCATGAACATGCGAGTACAAACGCAAAATGATCTATTCGCACAAGAATTTTCTAATCAATTGCTGGGTGTTGGAAACGGTGAAATTGAAATGTATCAAAATACACAGTACATCAAATACCCTGACAATTTCTGCACTGCTGTTGAGACGAAAAGTGAAATAATTGAGAGTGTATTCCCGAATAAATTTAATTTATTTTATTGTGATTGCCTCTGTAATCGAGTTATTTTGGCAGCAAAAAATGTTGATGCAGACGCATTTAACTTTTAAATGCAACAGTTGTTGCCCGGTAATTTGAAAAAAAAATAATTAAATCGATACAATTGCTGATTAGAACACATCATTAAAGTTTCCAACTAAATTTTAAATTCTCTGTATATACCAGGAATGACACTACACAATCTCCAGTTGAAAATTCATTCACCAATTAATCTTCTCCATAATTTGAACCCAGCCAGGTTTTCACAAATATACACGTATAGTTATCAAAAGGGTCACCGGAAATGCTCTTGAAGCAGAAATTTTGACGGGAAAGTTTAAAGGAGGAATCATCCTGCTACCATGCATTCCATTAATATCATCAGAATCTCCAATACAACTTAGAAGGCTTCATATTCCGCTTCGCTTTGCCTTCGCGATAACCATTAATAGATCTCAAGGCCAAACAATAATGTCGATTTGGACAAGGAAAGTAGGTGTTTCTCCTATGGGGAATTACATGTAACCTGCTCAGGTGTGGAAAAACCATCAAATCTGTTCGTGTTAGCAAAAGACAGATTTACCAATAGTAATGTGAACAAATTAGTACAAAGATAATTTTCAATTTTAATGATTTAAAATAATCGAAGAAATAGTTCGAAATCAATGTTATCTACCTTATTTTAAAAATTACACTTTTATAGTTTATCCGTTTTTTTAGTATATTTTGTGAGAAGTCATTGATTAAAAACTATAGTTAAAGCTGAGATGAATAAAATGTGCATACAAGAACTGTATATTGGCTAATGCTTAATTTCAACATTATGATACTTTACCTACCACTTTCAAGTTATTTTGCACCATTTGACGAAGTAAGTACACAGCAAAAAATTTCCGAAACGTTTCTGAGTATTTCCGTGTAACGTTTTAGGATTTCAGTGGTTTTTATCAACTTATCGAAAAAATCAAGTAACATCGTCAAAACGTTCTCTGAATTGCTACACATGGCAAGAATGCAGTTCCTCACTGTTGTGAAAAATATTTTTAGCTGCCAGTTCAAAGATTAACTGAACGTATTAATAAAGTGTATCGGCTTCCGTTTGACTACGAAATGTATATTCGTCCATGCTAATCAGCTCACAAAGAGAGCGAATGAGTATGAACTACTTGAATTGCAAGCGCGCGAAATTCGTGGTACATATTTGCAAATCTGGGTTTGCTTTGGCCATGTTTGCGAAGCTGCTTATGGAGTTTTCTTAACAAATCATAAAGGTGCCAAACTATTATATGATATCTACCTAAGTTTACTCTTAAGGCCATGTTTGCAATACTTCTTATGGAATTTTCTTATTAAATCAGAAAAGTGCCAAGCTGTTATGTTATACCTACTTAAGTTTTATCTAATGTTCGGGAAACACGACTGGCTACAAACGGGAAGATTTCTGAATTTTTCAGGAGGCTTCAAGGAGAATTTCAGAAATGTTACTGAATTTTATCGGAAAACGTTTCTGATTTTTGTAAGGTATCTTACTGGTAGAAATTGGTCACATCAGCCGCCCATTATTTTCCAGGAACAATTCTGAATCGTTTTAACAGTGATACTCACTAAATTTAATAAACATAAGTATAGAAAGTAATGCTTTCACTGTAGAAAATTTAGTTAGTACTTTAGTAATAATTAGTTAGTTAGCAATTTAGTAGTCCTACTTCGGCCAAACCCGACCATTCTCAATTCCCTGTAATTTAAAATCGACAGAATATTTTCCAGCATTGTTAAAAATATTGATTTGATCGTATAAAAATAATGAGTAAAAATTTATTTTCTATTATCAGCCACAGCAACGCGTGGCTGGGTCAGCTAGTAAGTTTATATTTTGCAATGAGGACAAAGTGAAAAACCATTAATTCGTTGGTCACTGCTCTCATGGCACTTTTACACAAGAAGTACATTGAATTAAATTTAATTACAACCAGCTTTTTGATGCAAATAATAATAAAACAAGTTTAAAACCCTGCATTAAAAAAATTACTTGAATGGAATTGTGACTTTTATAGCTATATGATATCACATTAAGATTTCCACTTCGTTATGTATCAATGTAAATATTTTTTTTCATTGTTTCAATGCAAAATTGAAATGTGGATAAATATGAACTTTTTAAATACAATATTTATCCACATTTCAAAATTTCGTAAACACAGCAACTGATGATCCCTTTATGGTCCACTCTGAAAATATTTGGGTGTATATATTAAAGTAAGGGAATGTGGGGCAAAGTGAAATGGTGAATCATTTACTCAACTTTTAGCACCACCTATCTGGTATATTTGTAACTATGTAGTAGCACATGTAGTCTGTTCCAGTCACTAAAAAAATGCCGCCGAAAATTATAGCATATGATAACACAGTACAACCTGTAAAGTTGACCACCCTTGTAAGTTGACCACTAAAGTAGTGCACCGCAAGTGGTCAACTTACACAGGTTTCACTGTGCAGGCAATTTTCGAAAAATGATATTCATATTGAAATATTTTGGTGCAAGACAAAAATTATTTTTGTTACTATAAAATGATGAAGTTAGCATTATTAGCATTTTAAATATCATTTGAGATATTCTAATATTCGGTGCAGTATGTATTTAGTTAATAGTATTAAGCTTACTTGTATTTTAAATATTTTGTGCAAATAGCCAAGTTGATGAAGGCCAAAGTAGATGGGGCAAAGAGAAATAATTCATTTCGTTTACCCCCCTAACCATTTACTAAATCAATTACCGTACATGCATTTAGTAAATGATGCATTTACATTCCTTCATTAAGTAATTCACTTATTTGTTTATTCTTTCACTTCTTTTCTGATACGTTCACTCTTTTACTCACTCATTCCTTTTTCATTATTAATTAATTAATTAATTAATTATTTGTTTATTGTTTTTTTTATATTTTCATTTTGTTATTTTTTGTTACACCTTTTGTTTACTGATTCACTGGATCAAAAATATTTTTTTACAATTGAATAGAAAATATTTCGTTAGAAAAATATTTTATTTTTCACTTTGCCCCCTAAAAAAAAAAGTTTTCCAGTTGTTTTTGAGTGCACAAATTTATTTCCAAAAATAAAAAATACTGTATCAATGCATGTTTTATTACAAAACTAGCTGACCCAGCCACGCGTTGCTGTGGCTGATAATAGAAAATAAATTTTTACTCATTATTTTTATACGATCAAATCAATATTTTTAACAATGCTGGAAAATATTCTGTCGATTTTAAATTACAGGGAATTGAGAATGGTCGGGTTTGGCCGAAGTAGGACTACTAAATTGCTAACTAACTAATTATTACTAAAGTACTAACTAAATTTTCTACAGTGAAAGCATTACTTTCTATACTTATGTTTATTAAATTTAGTGAGTATCACTGTTAAAACGATTCAGAATTGTTCCTGGAAAATAATGGGCGGCTGATGTGACCAATTTCTACCAGTAAGATACCTTACAAAAATCAGAAACGTTTTCCGATAAAATTCAGTAACATTTCTGAAATTCTCCTTGAAGCCTCCTGAAAAATTCAGAAATCTTCCCGTTTGTAGCCAGTCGTGTTTCCCGAACATTAGATAAAACTTAAGTAGGTATAACATAACAGCTTGGCACTTTTCTGATTTAATAAGAAAATTCCATAAGAAGTATTGCAAACATGGCCTTAAGAGTAAACTTAGGTAGATATCATATAATAGTTTGGCACCTTTATGATTTGTTAAGAAAACTCCATAAGCAGCTTCGCAAACATGGCCAAAGCAAACCCAGATTTGCAAATATGTACCACGAATTTCGCGCGCTTGCAATTCAAGTAGTTCATACTCATTCGCTCTCTTTGTGAGCTGATTAGCATGGACGAATATACATTTCGTAGTCAAACGGAAGCCGATACACTTTATTAATACGTTCAGTTAATCTTTGAACTGGCAGCTAAAAATATTTTTCACAACAGTGAGGAACTGCATTCTTGCCATGTGTAGCAATTCAGAGAACGTTTTGACGATGTTACTTGATTTTTTCGATAAGTTGATAAAAACCACTGAAATCCTAAAACGTTACACGGAAATACTCAGAAACGTTTCGGAAATTTTTTGCTGTGTACTTACTTCGTCAAATGGTGCAAAATAACTTGAAAGTGGTAGGTAAAGTATCATAATGTTGAAATTAAGCATTAGCCAATATACAGTTCTTGTATGCACATTTTATTCATCTCAGCTTTAACTATAGTTTTTAATCAATGACTTCTCACAAAATATACTAAAAAAACGGATAAACTATAAAAGTGTAATTTTTAAAATAAGGTAGATAACATTGATTTCGAACTATTTCTTCGATTATTTTAAATCATTAAAATTGAAAATTATCTTTGTACTAATTTGTTCACATTACTATTGGTAAATCTGTCTTTTGCTAACACGAACAGATTTGATGGTTTTTCCACACCTGAGCAGGTTACATGTAATTCCCCATAGGAGAAACACCTACTTTCCTTGTCCAAATCGACATTATTGTTTGGCCTTGAGATCTATTAATGGTTATCGCGAAGGCAAAGCGAAGCGGAATATGAAGCCTTCTAAGTTGTATTGGAGATTCTGATGATATTAATGGAATGCATGGTAGCAGGATGATTCCTCCTTTAAACTTTCCCGTCAAAATTTCTGCTTCAAGAGCATTTCCGGTGACCCTTTTGATAACTATACGTGTATATTTGTGAAAACCTGGCTGGGTTCAAATTATGGAGAAGATTAATTGGTGAATGAATTTTCAACTGGAGATTGTGTAGTGTCATTCCTGGTATATACAGAGAATTTAAAATTTAGTTGGAAACTTTAATGATGTGTTCTAATCAGCAATTGTATCGATTTAATTATTTTTTTTTCAAATTACCGGGCAACAACTGTTGCATTTAAAAGTTAAATGCGTCTGCATCAACATTTTTTGCTGCCAAAATAACTCGATTACAGAGGCAATCACAATAAAATAAATTAAATTTATTCGGGAATACACTCTCAATTATTTCACTTTTCGTCTCAACAGCAGTGCAGAAATTGTCAGGGTATTTGATGTACTGTGTATTTTGATACATTTCAATTTCACCGTTTCCAACACCCAGCAATTGATTAGAAAATTCTTGTGCGAATAGATCATTTTGCGTTTGTACTCGCATGTTCATGGTCAACCATATCATCTCGAAATTAGGCTATCAAAACGATTGTTTTAAACATCCGTTGAATTCATCGGAACAACTGGTATTGTCTGCCGGGAGTCCCCAGACAGTATTCAGACAATACCACCTAAAAGTTTATCGTTGCCTTTCAAATCTTGCATAATCCTATGATGTGCTTCGAATGCATGCTTTTACTTATGAACCACAGTACACTTATCCCAAATTATAATGCAATCTCTTTTCCAACACTGCAGCAATTCCGCGTTTTTTCTTTAATGTTACACATTGCATTTGGTTTGTTATGAATATCTAAAAGGCAACTTTTAAGCTGAATGTGCTGTTCGTCTACCATCTAAAAAAAGGTAGCAGCAATGCCTGACCATGCAATTGTAACTGCAATTTTCTGTTGCGAACGTATTTTTACAAAAATTAATGATATTAAAAATTTCTTGGGGGGGGGGGAGAGAAAGAAAATAAATGTTTTCCGCTTAAATTTGGTAACCTTCCAGAAATTATCCTGGAATATTTTCGAAGAAATCAGTAGTCTTCTGGTTAAAGCCAGTTATGATTCTGGCATATTTAGAGAAGCCTAACGTAGGTTTAATGTAAAAGTATGGAACCGTCTTGGTTTTCCAATTAAATTCCCACAACATTAATGCAATCATTGCCAACGCTAAGACAAACTCTTGAGCAAGTAGCTCAACGGTAACGCGCCAGCAGTTCTTTTAAAGACTCCGTGATCCAGACATCTTTTCGCTCTCTTTGGGAGCTGAGACGATCTGGACGAACCATGATCAAATTGAAACCGATACACCTATTAAAAACATTCAGTTAATCTTGATACTGGTGGAGAAAAATATTTTTCACAATAGTGTGAAATCTGCAATTTCTAGCAATTCAGAAACCTTTTTGATAAATATAGTTGATTTTCTCAGGAAGTAAATAAAAAGCTGTAAAATCCCGAAACGCTCTACAAAAATGATAAGCAACGTTTCGGGTTTTTTTTAGCATATTGTTTTTAGCAGTAAGTCAAACGATGTTAGAGTTATATCAATTAATTAACTTACACCGCCATCTATTAAAAATTTTTAGAACTAAACAATTAATTCACACTATTATTGTATAATTAATACTAAATTTGCAATAAAAAATTATAAAAACTATCCTATCTTTTAAGTTGGACCAAATGACGCATAGGTATGAAATTTGATTAAAATCGGTTGAGTAGTTTCGGAGTTTACCCCGAACAAACATCGTGACACGAGATTTTTATATATATAGATAAAATGTTTTTTTTTCTTTATGTACTTTAATTTTCAAAACAAATTTCCACTTTGTTCATATTGAAAAAGCTCAGTCATCTTAAATATTTCACTTTGCCCCACATTCCCCCACTTATAAAACATATTTTTCTCTTCAGAGTTTCAAATGACACTATCTCAAGGGTTAAAAAAATCAGTACAAAATACATTATTCAAGTTACACAATATCAAATCAAAGTGCATGCAGTTATCATTCAAATGAGCTATTCGGTCTCCTATGAAATTTGAGTGATAAAGCAAGTTTTAGCAAAAAATGTCCCGCCTTTTTTTGCTGTAACTGCTGATCCACTCATGGCCCAGCTCTGTAAATTCTTAGATATTTTCATTAAAATGTTTATAAATCATTCATTTTCAGATGTTTAAAGAATATAACTTATACATATTTTTTAATTTTTGAAAATTAACATTTTGTGAAATGTTTTCTCAAGTTCCATATCCAGCTAAAGGTCATGCAACGTTCCTTAAAACAAGCTATTTTATAATTCTGTAACTTGAGTTATACCACTTTAAAGTAGAACTATTGATAGGTTAAAAAAATGCGTTTGAATGAATTAAAAAAAAATAATTTTTCATAAATTGTATATGATAGTTTTTTTTAAATATATTTACAAATTTTAAAAGTCAAAAAAAGGAAGCGTTTTGAAAATTAATTTTAAAATATGAGATGGTAAGGTTTTTTTTTTTTTTTCTTTCCCCCGGTTTGACTTAGAAATGCATTAACAAACATTCATAAACAAATGGTATTTTCTCAAAAACTACAAGTTTTATCCCTAGACTATTTTTAAACTATATGTCTCAAATTTTTCTTTCTTTCTTCCTACAGTTAAAAAAAAGGCTCAATGGCTAACAGCTTCAGCTTCCAGGTAATCGTCCAGAATTTGGGTACATCATCAGCATATAACATCTTAAAACTACTCGGGGGCTGACTATGAAGACATCGTTAAGTATTATATTCCCAAACTAATGACTGAATGTTGCTTACTTTAGTCCTACCATTGACTTAGAATTGCTAATTTTGGATGGTATAGTTATTTTTTATTTAGTTCAATGTATGTACTTCGGTACAAGTGGTTTTACCGTCCAAAACTGCCCGAAAGTATCTTAAACGGTCCTAAAGTATGTTAAAGCTAAAGGGGTCTAATATAATCAACTCATATTAAGTGTAATGTTTGTAATGTATAAATATAAATATTAAAAAGTTTTAATTAATGAGTACTTGAAAATTCTTTTCTCTGAAATGTTCATTTTAAAAAATATTTTACTCAAATAAATTGGCACTAAATCCATTGTATAAAAGTTTTCTAATGTAAGTTGGTAGTGTTATGAAAAGAAATTCACAACAATAACCAAAAAAACAAAATTTTGCTCCATTTATAACGCAAAAGAATTCTATGAAATGAGTAATATTTAGGCGCCAAAAAAACAGCTCTTTTTTTTTTTAATGGTTTCTGCATATAGTAAATTTTGCATGACGTATTGACGAAAATTCTTTTTTTTTTAAATCATAGAATAAAGAACAATAAATTGATGATTAAATGTAAGCATATTTGAATCTTGCGTAATTTCCTTTTTTAATACATGTTTTTAATATAATACATTCTGTACCAATAATAAACAAAAACTATAGTATGTTGATAACTTTTTTTTAAATATTGGCATTTTTCTAAAGTATCAATATTTATCTTCAAAAATCTGTTATTTATTTCATTAAAGTCAATTATTGTACTATATAATAAACACTTTCATTTGAAAATATACCTTAATATAGAAAAATAGTAACTATTCTTTTAAAAAGAACTCAAGTTCATGCATATAAATTTTTAATGAAAACTTCAACTTATAAGTAACTAGATTAGAATCAGCTCTATAAAAAGGTTATTATATACTTGACTGCTCACAATGAATAATTATTAAATGTTAAAAAAAATCTGATACATTTTATTCTGTTTCTGATAGTTTCTCACAAAAAAAAAAAGAAAAAAAAACAGTTTCTCTTAAAATATAGTATTTCACACTTTCGGAAGGTTTTAGACACAGGGGTTTTGGACAGCAAGGTATAAACCATGGTTTTTACCGTAGTGTCCGAAATCTTGCCAACCCTGTTTTAGTACAAATGCAATAAATCTTGTCAACTGCATTCAATTCAATAAAAAAAGAGCTTTTCAATACTTTTTATACAATGTACGTGTTTTCAATTTAAATTTTTCTTCATAGAGTTTAAAATAATTTTAAATTTATACATTTTTAGCGAATTTTTAATACAACAAACATGTGTTCGTATTAAAAAAATGAATGCATTTCCTCAAGTACTTTTTTGGATTATTGCATCATTTTTCTAGAGCTTATTAAATCATACCAAAGGAAACGAATCATGTTTTATATGTCGTGCATTTTAAAAACTTACACTTCCGTGCTCCTGATGTGGCATGCAAATAACAGAAAAGATTTTATTAGAACAGTTCGAGACTTTTTCCTCTATTGATAAAATATTAAGGGGTATTTCATATCACTGTAAGAAAAAAAAATCTGTAACGTACCTGATTACTTCCGGGTAACGTTCCAAGATTTCAACTGTTTATACCAGTTTCCTGTAAAAAAAACTTTTTTTTTTCAAAAACGCAACGAGTTTCATTAATATCGATTTTACGTTGTGGTGGAGAACATTTTTCAACGAGTGTAAAAACATATTAGACTTCTTGATTAAATATTTATCCTTGGACCGGATCTACTAAGTCCCAATCAAGGGCAAAATTCAGTCTCTGGATATTGTAGCTTTGAATTAATTGGGAAAATTTTCTGCTTGCTTCCAGATATGTTACTGGTGGAAAATAGGCACATTATCTGCCCATTATTTTCCAGGGACCTTTCGGATTTTTTTTTTTTTTTTTACTGTATACTTTAAAAGATTATTAAATGTTGAAGTTCGCATTTAATTATTAAGCAAGTATTTTTGAAGTGTCTACTTATTTTTATGATATATTTCTTCTACATGTTATATTTTTATCTCTCGATTGGTTTTGAGTTTGAAAGATATCCAGTTTTAAAGTAAATTAGTTGTCTTTAGGCTTAATCATTCAAACATCATGTGTCACCGAAACAGCTATGATTAATGTTGTATTATCATATATGTTACGTATGTTATAGCATTAGAATTGATTAATGTATCCCTGTCATGTTTTTAAATTTGGAAGTATAGTGCATGCATACGTCCTCATATAAAAGTACTTTCATAAATAAATGATAATATTTTACATTTTAACGTTTTCATTTTGCTTTAAATATTTTAGATAATGAAAGAAATACTTTTGGTTGAACCTCAACTAAAATCATTATAGTACCATACTATTTGCAAGTACACTGTATTCAAGATCCGAAACTTTACTGGTTATTAACGTGGAACGTTTCGGGATTTCAGAGCTGTTGACCTATTTCCCCATAAAATCCAGTATCTTCGCCAAAACGTTTCCTGAATTGCTAAAAGAGGCACAAAAGAGGACTTGCCACAGGTGTGAAAACTATTTTTGCTACCAGTTTAAAGAATGACTCTGAATGTTTATTAAGTGTATCGGCGTTAACTTGAGCACGGTCTGTCCAGATTGACTAAGTTCCCAATGGGATCAAACAAGTCACTGGACAGTTGCAGATTAGCGATGCAGGAATTGCAGGCAGGACTATGCTTGGTTCTTGCTTGTAATTTTTGCGTGCTTTGGCCATGGTTATTCTAATGCTTCTGGAACTTTCTTAGTAAACCAGGAAAGCTTTAGGCAATAACATTAAACCTACCTTCTTTTCTAGAAGGTTCTCGAGAGATGATTGTTTAACAAAGGAGATTTTAGAATTATTCAGAAAGTTTCAAGGATAATTTCAGAATGGTTACTGACTTTTATCAGAAAACGTTCCTGATTTTTGCAAGATATGTTACTGGGTGAAATTAGGCACATCAGCTGCCTATTATTTTCCAGGAACGTTTCTGAATCGATTTTACAGTGTACATGCTTAGAGTACGTTAAATGAAATATTTTGAAGACATAGAGTATACTTTCAAATTTGGAATGTTTGAAACGGTTTCACATCATCAAAGTTACTACAAGGTCCGGCTATTAATTTCCAGGGCTGACGTAACTGCAAGAGAACGAAACGCCGGAAGATGGCGCTATACTGTAAAAACGATTCATAAACGTTCCTGGAAAATAATGGGCAGCTGATGTGCCCAAATTCTGCAAGTAACATAGTGTGCAAAAACCAGGAACGTTTTTTGCTAAAATTCAGTAACCTTCCTGATATTATCCTGGAAGCTTCCTGAAAAATTCAGAAATCTTCCCGTTAAAAGCCAGACTTGTCTATGGAAAATTAGAGTTAACTTAGAAAGAATAAAATCATAGCTGGGCACCTTTCTGATTTATCAAGGAAGTTCCAAATGCAGTATTGCAATTAAATATCAAGGATTTTACTCGCTTGCAATGCTACGTAGTCCATAGACGTTTTCGCTCTCTTTGGGAACTTAATCAGTCTGGACAAGCCGTAATCTAACTGAAGCCGATACACTTTAAAAATACGCTAAGTTAATCTTTAAACTGGGGTTTAAAAATATTTTTCACAAGAGTGAAAAGTCTGCATTCTTGCAACTTGTAGCAATTTAGGAAACTTTTTGACCAGTAAACTTGATTTTTCCTAGAAGTGGATAAAAACCATTGAAATCCTGAAACGTAACACGGAAATACTCAGTAACGTTTCGGAATTTTTTTACACTGTAATGATTGCATATTGAAGAGCGTTTTTTGGGGGCATACACAGTGCAATCGGAGCCATTCTGAAGTAAGTGGTTCTCGTGGAAAGGTGCATTAAAACGTAGCTCTTCAACTATTGTTGTCACCATAATGCGACTTTTCCTAGCGTGCGTACGGACTGCGACCGAACTCTGTGTGGATCATCATCGACGCTTTAGTACCTGACTCGAAAGTGTTTAAACCATTCAAAAGTTCGTGAACTTGTTTCAACATTTTGTATGTTTCTGCAGCTGTCTTGCCCAATTTGAGGCAAAATTTAATTTTAATTCTTTGTTCCATTTTTACTTAGACGACAGGAATTTGAGAGCTGCCTTTCAATGCGCTTCTTCACGAGAACCACTTACTTAAGAAAGACGCCGATTGCACTGCACATGCGCAAGAAAACGCTCTTCAATATGCAATTCTTAGCGCTATCTTCCGGCTTTTCGTTCTCCTACAGCTACGTCAGAACTGGAAATTAATAGCCGGACCTTGTATTTTTGTGAATAAGAGAAGAAAAAAAAAAAAAAAAACAGGAACTGTTTATGTGTTCATGGTAATACTTGTGTTTTTGATTCCAGAAGGAATAATTTTGTCAAACTAAATGTCAACCTAATATAGCAACACATTATTTTTAAATGTATTTCCATATGAGCAAAGTAAAATAATTTCATATCCAATCATAAAATTTGAAAACATAGAGTGAAGTAAATAGGATACTTGTAACGTTTTTCTAATATGAGAGCTTCTATTTTGTACAAAAAATACATTTACTAGGGTCTGGTGGGGGAAAGTGGTCAATGGGGTAAAGTGGTCATATGTCAAATAAATGGCTACAACTCGGAAATAAATGTTAGAATGAATGTGAAAATTTTGTTATAGTGTAGGGAAGTTAGAAACTACATTTTGAATACAAAATTTTATAAATGGCAAAATTTTATTTGGTTAAAAAAAAATATTTTGCATGAATATGAAAATTTTTAAAATCTAAACACTTGTTTTAACTTTCTTGGGAAATTTTGTTTGTTAGAATTAGGAACAAATTGACTGTACAGGAAGCTTCCTACATGTCTCAAGAACTCTTACCCATTAGCAGTTAGCTGAATCTATTTTAGATAATTTTTTAGAACAATTTAAGTAAGATGGGGTAAAGTGGTCATAATATTAGGCTTAACGCATATTGCTCTTCTGTCACTTAATCTTTAAGTATAAGGCAGATACAAATTAAATATTAATTTTACAAAAAAAATTTATTGTTTTTACAGTAAACGGGGTTAAATATACGAGTAAATGCATATACATACGCATATATACTCGTGTAGGCACGTACATAGACGTATTCACATAAATGCGTTACTGCTTTAGCCCTGGCTAATGGGCGGTAATTTACTGAATATACCTTGTCTCGCGTTTAATCTTCGAGTTGAACCGAACCATTGCTTCGGTCACTCGTGTGGTCTGCTAATTTTATATTAGCTACCAGTTTGTTTCGCACTCTTGGCTTCCTTAAGAGGTTTTCCATCTCCAGTTCAGTCACTTTCCTATGCCGGGCTGATGAGTGCTAATAAGCACGAAACTGCAGTCCTCGGCTGGAAATGACTGAGCTGGCGGTGTATTTCGCGTGTTTCTGCTTTAGCCCTGGCTAATGGGCGGTAATTTACTGAATATACCTTGCCTCGTGTTCAATCTTCGAGTTGAACCGAACCATTGCTTCGGTCACTCGTGTGGTCTGCTAATTCTATATTAGCTACCAGTTTGTTTCGCACTCTTGGCTTCCTTAAGAGGTTTTCCATCTCCAGCTCAGTCACTTTCCTATGCCGGGCTGATGAGTGCTAATAAGCACGAAACTGCAGTCCTCGGCTGGAAATGACTGAGCTGGCGGTGTATTTCGCGTGTTTCTGCTTTAGCCCTGGCTAATGGGCGGTAATTTACTGAATATATCTACAAGTATTTTTTATCCATACAGTTATACATTCTACTATACAGCTATATGCTCGCTTATACTGGTATACATAAGAACACTTATATGCTTAGGTAGACACGTACGTACTCAAGTGGACACTTACATACAAGCATAAGAAATACAAGTATACAGGGGGAGTTTAAACTCTTGAGCAAATTATTAAAGGGTGTTAGAGGGGAGGATTAGAAGTAGGAATCATAAGGAACATATGGTCACAAACACAGTGCTGACACACTACATGCACGCAAAGCGAGAAACTGATGGATGCAAAAAAAGTCACAAATTTATTACACAAAGACCATTTTACACAACATTTTAGCTTTTAAGAACGTTTTAAAGCGATTGATGAAATTTGCGGCCCTCAGCTGTAATACATGCGTCGCATTCACAGATCACTCTCTGTTGCAATAAAGATAATTTTGAAAAACTTTCATCTGCCGTTGCGCCTTTGTTGCGATGCGTGTATTAGAGCTACTGCAGGCTGTAACTTTTAACAACTGCTCTAAATATTTCTTAAAAAGTAAAATGCTAGGTAAAATCATATTTGCAACAAATTTGTGCCCTGCTTTGCATCCATCAGTTTCTGGCTTTGTGTGCTTGTAGCGCGTCAGTAATTATAACTTCCTTATGATTCTTTGCTTCTTATCCTTCCCTCTCACACCCCTTTGATTTTTGCCCAAGAGCTTAGATTCACTTTGTAGGCCGACATGTATATAAGCGAATATTCTCGTTTATACATACGTGTATTGGTGTATACACGTAAATGTACATATATACGTCTATACATGTATATAATCGTGTTTACACGTATACATGCGTATATACTTGTGCTTCCATCTTATATATACGTGAGTAGACACGTGTTAAAGATGCACTGGATGTATCCACGAGTGAACTCGTGTATACCCGTATATATATGTACACTTATATATGCGTATATAAGTCTACTATACACATTGTACACTTAAGTATGCACTTATTTTCTCGAGATACAAGTGCACACGTGCATATGATGTACGTTTATATGCGTATGTACTCGTGTATACACGTGACACGTGTATACACGTTAAACGTATATACACGTAACACATATAAAGTCCTGTAGGCAATCAGGTATACATGCTTATATCTATATATATAAAAATCTCGTGTCACGATGTTTGTTCGGGGTAAACTCCGAAACTACTCAACCGATTTTAATCAAATTTCATACCTATGCGTCATTTGGTCCAACTTAAAAGATAGGATAGTTTTTATAATTTTTTATTGCAAATTTAGTATTAATTATACAATAATAGTGTGAATTAATTGTTTAGTTCTAAAAATTTTTAATAGATGGCGGTGTAAGTTAATTAATTGATATAACTCTAACATCGTTTGACTTACTGCTAAAAACAATATGCTAAAAAAACCCGAAACGTTGCTTATCATTTTTGTAGAGCGTTTCGGGATTTTACAGCTTTTTATTTACTTCCTGAGAAAATCAACTATATTTATCAAAAAGGTTTCTGAATTGCTAGAAATTGCAGATTTCACACTATTGTGAAAAATATTTTTCTCCACCAGTATCAAGATTAACTGAATGTTTTTAATAGGTGTATCGGTTTCAATTTGATCATGGTTCGTCCAGATCGTCTCAGCTCCCAAAGAGAGCGAAAAGATGTCTGGATCACGGAGTCTTTAAAAGAACTGCTGGCGCGTTACCGTTGAGCTACTTGCTCAAGAGTTTGTCTTAGCGTTGGCAATGATTGCATTAATGTTGTGGGAATTTAATTGGAAAACCAAGACGGTTCCATACTTTTACATTAAACCTACGTTAGGCTTCTCTAAATATGCCAGAATCATAACTGGCTTTAACCAGAAGACTACTGATTTCTTCGAAAATATTCCAGGATAATTTCTGGAAGGTTACCAAATTTAAGCGGAAAACATTTATTTTCTTTCTCTCCCCCCCCCCCCAAGAAATTTTTAATATCATTAATTTTTGTAAAAATACGTTCGCAACAGAAAATTGCAGTTACAATTGCATGGTCAGGCATTGCTGCTACCTTTTTTTAGATGGTAGACGAACAGCACATTCAGCTTAAAAGTTGCCTTTTAGATATTCATAACAAACCAAATGCAATGTGTAACATTAAAGAAAAAACGCGGAATTGCTGCAGTGTTGGAAAAGAGATTGCATTATAATTTGGGATAAGTGTACTGTGGTTCACAAGTAAAAGCATGCATTCGAAGCACATCATAGGATTATGCAAGATTTGAAAGGCAACGATAAACTTTTAGGTGGTATTGTCTGAATACTGTCTGGGGACTCCCGGCAGACAATACCAGTTGTTCCGATGAATTCAACGGATGTTTAAAACAATCGTTTTGATAGCCTAATTTCGAGATGATATGGTTGACCATGAACATGCGAGTACAAACGCAAAATGATCTATTCGCACAAGAATTTTCTAATCAATTGCTGGGTGTTGGAAACGGTGAAATTGAAATGTATCAAAATACACAGTACATCAAATACCCTGACAATTTCTGCACTGCTGTTGAGACGAAAAGTGAAATAATTGAGAGTGTATTCCCGAATAAATTTAATTTATTTTATTGTGATTGCCTCTGTAATCGAGTTATTTTGGCAGCAAAAAATGTTGATGCAGACGCATTTAACTTTTAAATGCAACAGTTGTTGCCCGGTAATTTGAAAAAAAAATAATTAAATCGATACAATTGCTGATTAGAACACATCATTAAAGTTTCCAACTAAATTTTAAATTCTCTGTATATACCAGGAATGACACTACACAATCTCCAGTTGAAAATTCATTCACCAATTAATCTTCTCCATAATTTGAACCCAGCCAGGTTTTCACAAATATACACGTATAGTTATCAAAAGGGTCACCGGAAATGCTCTTGAAGCAGAAATTTTGACGGGAAAGTTTAAAGGAGGAATCATCCTGCTACCATGCATTCCATTAATATCATCAGAATCTCCAATACAACTTAGAAGGCTTCATATTCCGCTTCGCTTTGCCTTCGCGATAACCATTAATAGATCTCAAGGCCAAACAATAATGTCGATTTGGACAAGGAAAGTAGGTGTTTCTCCTATGGGGAATTACATGTAACCTGCTCAGGTGTGGAAAAACCATCAAATCTGTTCGTGTTAGCAAAAGACAGATTTACCAATAGTAATGTGAACAAATTAGTACAAAGATAATTTTCAATTTTAATGATTTAAAATAATCGAAGAAATAGTTCGAAATCAATGTTATCTACCTTATTTTAAAAATTACACTTTTATAGTTTATCCGTTTTTTTAGTATATTTTGTGAGAAGTCATTGATTAAAAACTATAGTTAAAGCTGAGATGAATAAAATGTGCATACAAGAACTGTATATTGGCTAATGCTTAATTTCAACATTATGATACTTTACCTACCACTTTCAAGTTATTTTGCACCATTTGACGAAGTAAGTACACAGCAAAAAATTTCCGAAACGTTTCTGAGTATTTCCGTGTAACGTTTTAGGATTTCAGTGGTTTTTATCAACTTATCGAAAAAATCAAGTAACATCGTCAAAACGTTCTCTGAATTGCTACACATGGCAAGAATGCAGTTCCTCACTGTTGTGAAAAATATTTTTAGCTGCCAGTTCAAAGATTAACTGAACGTATTAATAAAGTGTATCGGCTTCCGTTTGACTACGAAATGTATATTCGTCCATGCTAATCAGCTCACAAAGAGAGCGAATGAGTATGAACTACTTGAATTGCAAGCGCGCGAAATTCGTGGTACATATTTGCAAATCTGGGTTTGCTTTGGCCATGTTTGCGAAGCTGCTTATGGAGTTTTCTTAACAAATCATAAAGGTGCCAAACTATTATATGATATCTACCTAAGTTTACTCTTAAGGCCATGTTTGCAATACTTCTTATGGAATTTTCTTATTAAATCAGAAAAGTGCCAAGCTGTTATGTTATACCTACTTAAGTTTTATCTAATGTTCGGGAAACACGACTGGCTACAAACGGGAAGATTTCTGAATTTTTCAGGAGGCTTCAAGGAGAATTTCAGAAATGTTACTGAATTTTATCGGAAAACGTTTCTGATTTTTGTAAGGTATCTTACTGGTAGAAATTGGTCACATCAGCCGCCCATTATTTTCCAGGAACAATTCTGAATCGTTTTAACAGTGATACTCACTAAATTTAATAAACATAAGTATAGAAAGTAATGCTTTCACTGTAGAAAATTTAGTTAGTACTTTAGTAATAATTAGTTAGTTAGCAATTTAGTAGTCCTACTTCGGCCAAACCCGACCATTCTCAATTCCCTGTAATTTAAAATCGACAGAATATTTTCCAGCATTGTTAAAAATATTGATTTGATCGTATAAAAATAATGAGTAAAAATTTATTTTCTATTATCAGCCACAGCAACGCGTGGCTGGGTCAGCTAGTACTCATATATATGCTTACATACTCGTATATACACGTATATACTTGAGTAGGTACGTGCATGCATATATCTGATGTATACATGTATCTACTCATATAGGAACGTGTTTAATCGTGTATAGCACGACACGTATATATTCGTGTATACACGCATGTACTCGTGAATATACTTGTAACTATAAAAACAACCGAAATATACAAGTATTAGGGTTATTTATAATGATTTTGCATCTATTTTTAACTATGACCATTTTACCCCATGCTATGACCACTTTCCCCCACCCCATGGGGTAAAGTGGTCATAAAAACATGGGGAAAAGAAAGTGCTATAAAACTACTAAAATCAATATTTTTCTTCCTAAAATTCAATGTACCGTGCTCTTCAATAATGCAATGTAAACTAACAACAAAAAAAGTTGAAGTGTTTAAAGAATTTGTTGTATTTATTATCCACCTAAATTAAAAACCTACGATTTTATGACCACTTTACCCCACCAGACCCTATGTACTGCATAAAAACGCATGTACTGTATATTATATAAAAATATATGTATTGTAAATTGAGTAGGTTTCATATTCTGATTTTTTCTTCATTCGGAGAGGCCAGTTATATACTATGTACTGCATAAAAACGCATGTACTGTATATTATATAAAAATATATGTATTGTAAATTGAGTAGGTTTCATATTCTGATTTTTTCTTCATTCGGAGAGGCCAGTTATAGTTGATGCACTTTTTATATTTTGATTTTTCATATTTTTGTTACTACTGAAACAAATTAAAATTTCATGGAATACTATGACTATTTTTATATCAAATAATGATTTTAAAATATGTTAACATATTTCCAAAAAAAAAATATCTTTCAAATGTTTTTCGAAATACATCAACTTGAACGAACATGGGTCAGGTTAATACATTACTGAATAAACTGGTAAAAACAAAATAAGCAACGAAATTAAATTTTAAGAGTTGTTTTTAAAGAATCCCATAAAATGTTTGAAGTATTATTCCGAGTTAGACGCAAATCATTTTTAAATCCAATACAATCGTAAGTATAAATATCTTCTCCGAAATATGTTCTTTCAATTATGTCAAAAGGATTTTTTTTCCTTTGAGATTTTTTAGTCATTTCTAAACGTAACTGGGAAAGGAAAAAAAAAAAACTCTCAGAATTCGGGCGTTAAATTATTACACATAACAACTTGACCCAAACGCGATGCATCAACTTGACCCAAACAATGCCTTTTCGTTAAATCAGAAACTGAAAAAAATAACAGAGAATATAAGCAACTTTTCTTAAGCTATAATCATGCCTCTTATCCACGCACACAGTAGTATAATTCTGCTTAACACTATAAAATGTCTTAAACTTTCTATTCCTTAACTCCGTTACTTCCGCATAAGACTTTCAGTTCATACGCTCTCGAGAATTAAAACAATTATGTCAACTTAAACCTGTGTCAACTGGACCCGGTCTCTCTACTATATTGCCACACTGGAGTTCAACATTTTTGTGTTTAGTTTTTAGTTGTATAATACTTTATGGTTGTACGAAATGCAATCCGCTATGATTTTTTCTCAAAAGAATTAAGCATTCCAGTGGTGCTGTAACTTTTTCTGTTTTGTAAGAAATAAAGTATGTAGTCTGAAGTTTGCCTTTTAAAATTATTTCCATCAGGATTTCTAAATTAAATGTGACTAAGAATACATGAAAAAAATGGGAAACTGTTGCAAAAAAATTAAACGTTACCACATAGCAAGAAAACTAATTAGCGTTAATAATGCATATTCTGCAGAAATATTGCGCCATTTTCTAATGATGCTGTCACAGCACTCTCAAGAAGCCACCACGATGTTGTTTCGTAAGATACTAAGGTATCAAGTGTTGCTCCAAGGTTGCCTATTTTCAAAATATTGCGCACATCCTGTCATGACAATAATGTGCTACTACGGCATTGTAAATACGGCAACACAGCAAAGCTAACCCCCTTGCATACTTCTTGCAACGGGATTCCTTTTTGGAAAAAAATAAAGGTAAGTACAGTCGAACCCGCTTAATGAAATATCCAATTTGCCCCCAACAATTATTTTAATTGGTGGGACATGCCATCATCCGGGATAAAAACCAATTACTTTGGTTTTGTAAACTGAGCATTTATTACATTAAGCATGATATCCTTTTAACCGATATTCCAATAAGCGGGCCTGACTGTGTATCTTTTACATCACTTCATGTACTTCACCAAGCTTAGTAAACTTTTAATATAAATGTATCTGTACCTCGGAGGGATACATCACTATGTCCATTTCCATAACTTTACAGGAAAGTAGTTTTAAGAACATGGGGCTCTAAATGAAATGGACTTCATGTTCTTTTAAAATACGCTATATCCATTAATAACTGGTTTTGGACTTAGTGCTCTATGCCTCTAGGAAATATGAGAAAAGCTGATTTTAACTCTGTAATGTTATTTTGGAAAAAAAAATGGACACAGTGTTGTATCCCTCCGAGGTACAGATATACGCAAGATATTCTTAGAACTGCATTTGAAGAAGAAAATTCGTACTGACCCGGCAAGACTTAAGCACTAATTCGGCTTATTACAATACCTTTTCTTAAGCACAGGTATACCCAAATTCAACTAACAGGTACATAGCTACTCTTAAGTAGTTTAAAATAGTGACTATAGTAAATGATACTTTTAGAAATTCTTCATAAAGTAGCACTAGCTGACCCATGCAAAGCATTCGCACTCGACAGAACGAAATCATGAACCTGGTTTTTAAGAGTTTTCTTTTTCTTTCTTTCTTTCTTTTTTTTTTTTAGAATAACAGCAAAAATGTCACTTGTTTGTTCATTTTATGGTAACATTGGTCATAAAATTTTGAAATGATATCTTACTTTTGAAGCATTATAAAGTTAAGGCTTAACCAAAAAGCACATTTGAGAAATTATATATAAGCGATTTGCCATTTAAACATTTTTTTTAAAAACACCTTTTTTTCTGATTACAGTGCAGCAACACAACTGTGGTTTTTAATCCTGACCCTAATTAGTTGAGATTATGTATTCATGCAAATTTGATGCCGTTTTCAGCTCATGAAAATTAACCATTCAAAAAACGACATTATCTGGCTTATGGAAGAACCGATCCCATGTCCTTCGAGTTATTTGAAGAACGCGCTTACCAATTGAGAAAATGTGCCTCCATTTCAGGATGCCATACACTGAAGCAATGAGCAATAAAACAACTAAACAAATTGAAATCGATGCCTCTATTTTGTTACAATATTTTTAAAAAGTTATATATTGTAATTTGCCAAGAAAAAAATATTGTTTCATTTCCTGATTTTAACAATAGAACTGCTGCTCGGAAACCTGCAATGAGTTTAGATTTTTTTTTCATGGAAATTTTTCGGATCAGAATTCTGCTGAAGAAAATAAGTCAGTAAAACAATCGGCCGTTGGGTATTCCAACTCACAACCTTTGCCCTATGAGTTCAATGCTCTAACCTACTCAGCCAACGGGCCTCCGTGTCCAGCTGCTATGCATTGAAGCAATGCGTAATAAAAATCGGAACAAATCTGATTTTTCAATTTTGCATCCAAGTTGTAAATTATCTCTATATTTTACACTGAAAGCGGTGAAAACATTTTTTAAAATTATTTTAATCCTTCACTTTTGAAGTTTGATAAAGCATTGCCGAAGTTAAGGCGTTATCACAAAAAAGCATCTCTGAGAAATTATATTTATGATTATGATAAGTAGGAGGAAGAGAATCTTTTTGTTAGAAAATGGTTCCCGTAAAATATTTAAAGCTTTAAAAATATCTGATTTTGGTTTTAAAATTGAATTTTGCAGCCTTCTTATTAAGTTGTATTGCAGTAAAATAATTGTAGAAGGTATAACTTTTACTACACATCTTAAATTATTTTTTGAAAATTATCTTGCAGCTATTTAAATCAAATACTATTCTATTTAGCAAAATTGGAAACAATAATTTTTCGGGAGGTTATCCATACATGATGCTTTTTCCCAGAATTTTTGACACCCTACCTCTTTTTTTACTGAGCGTCACACTTTAACTTACCACCTCCTCTCCCGTTCTTTTTTCATACACATATTGCTAAAGATGTCACGCTTCTTATTACCCCGTCTCAACCCCTTATTCTAATTTCTCGAAGCCCTATCCCCTCAAAGCGTGAGATCATCTGCGGAAGGCCCCTATATTCTAATTTCAAAACTACATTATTTTAGGAAAAAAATGTCGTGTTTTAATTTATTTACATTGCCCGTATTTTCATCTAAGACGAAAACAAAAATCAAATTCACCAATCTAAACCTCTCTTTCTCTTGGATCTGATTGTCTTTGACTTGAATTTGTGAAATCGTTAAAAAAATTATTTTTAAAAAATATAGATCAACCGGAAGAAACCAATTTGTGAACGGATTCAATTTAGAGACGCCAAAAATCTCATTTACATGCATAAGTAAATTATAATAAAATAATTATACAATATGCTTCACAATCTAACGAGGAAAAAAAGTCTTGAAACTGACTATTTATTCCATTTTATTTTTTCTAAAACCTATTTATCGCTGCGTTGAACCTTAAGGTCTGTCAGAACTCTCTCTTTGAAGAGAGTTAAGAATACTTAGATACTTTTGTAGCATATCTTTTGAAGAAATGTCTTTATATATTTTTGTAGTATTGCATGCCTTCGCATCATACTGAAATGATCTTTGAAAAAAAATCTTCACTGTTAATAATGTTTAAAAACTTAATGTTTAAAAAAATGCTATTTGATGTTTTACGAGATAACAACGTTTTAATAATATGTTTTAAAAAATATACATGATTTTAATAAAAGCTAATTATATTATTTAATACTAGACTACATTAACAATCTGTCATACAAATTGTATGGAGATATCGTCGTAAAAAGACAAATGGGCGTATCTCAAAAAAAAAAAAAAAAACGAAAAATGAGTTATGACCACCACAGAACTGTTCACGGTCGATTTTGTAATATGAGTAATGGGCGTATCTCTACAATAAATAGTAAAAATTTTACAATCCCTCACACTGGTGGTGGTTCTCAAGCGATACAGTAAACAGAAAATCTTCAAATCGTTTTCTGCAAAATGCTTAAAAGTGAGGTACGCCCATTCGTCTTTCTAGCGACGATATAAGCAATACTTTAGGAGAAAAGGTTCATCAAGCTTTTAAACATCACATTTTGAGAAAAACTTATTTTGAATAGCTCATCAAATGCACAGGTGGAAGCGTGTAGACGATTCGTTTAGAAGAGAACATTTTTGCACTTTTAATTTTAGATACTTTGATACAGATTGAAGTAAAATATTTTTGAAAAGGTAATGAAGAAGAAACTGCAAAAATGCAATGATCTGAGATCAACGTAGTTTCTTCTTTGGTTTTTTTTTTCTTTCTCTTTTTTTTTTTTTTTTTTGAAGACTTTCGTATTCTAATCGAGTCATTGTATGCAGGCTCAGATGCAGAGAAGCCCGAATTTGAGGTCACGTTAAGTGACTGTGACCTCTCAAAAATTTCTTATTCGGCAAACTGTCTGACGATTTGGCAAAAATAGGATATCGAATCGGCAAAACTTGTAGTTCCATTCGGCAAACTGAGAGTTTCCGCACTCGCAAAAACGAAACTTCTGGGCACCCTGCACA
The DNA here is from genome assembly GCF_026930045.1 of Uloborus diversus. Classification (NCBI taxonomy): domain Eukaryota; kingdom Metazoa; phylum Arthropoda; class Arachnida; order Araneae; family Uloboridae; genus Uloborus; species Uloborus diversus. The sequence goes on from NC_072740.1 coordinate 77,711,166, forward strand.
GATGTAGTTCCTCATATTAAATTTATGGCTGAAAAGGTACTTGTCATTCCATAATGTGCATATCTTATTCCTCCTTTAAAGATAATTTCGTGAAAATATACTAACCGCCGTAACAGTTGAAATATTTTAGAGCAAGAAGACATCGACGCGACACAAATGCTCCACGCATAATTGGACTAATGGTTTAGTGAAAAAAAAATCTTGATCCCTCGTTTAAATACCGTCTCCACCTCGTAATATTTTTTACCATAGCTAAGCTCTGAGTTAACTCAGTTTAAATGCTTAGGAAAGAAATAGTTTTTCTGCCATCAATTGAGGCAGTGAGAAGCAAAGGGATGTTAGTGGACATTTTCAAGTTTTGAGTAAAACGCGTTTAAAGATAACATCCTATTTAGGCTTTCATTGAATTTTTTTCTAAATCATGCAGTATAGCAGCAACTACCAGGGCTACTAGTACCATCTCTTGCCCAAAGACAGAGGAGAGATTCACCTACCATGTGTACTGGTTATCTCCAAATTTTTAATTTTGCTACTTGCATCCGTTTGCTTCTCACTGCCACAATTATATAAGTATAAAATGATGTTTTACCAAATTTATACTATGAAACTATTGGCATTTAATTCAAAAGTCAACTTTTCAGGAAAGGTGTTCTATCGAAGTATTCTAATTACGAAAAAAATGAGATGATGTTTGTAAACAATAGCACTCCAGCTATTACAATTCTTGTCAAATTTCACGAAACAGTACTGCTAGCAATATGATATTAGAACCCCTTTTATATAAAACTTTTAATATTTCCTCGGGTCAGTTGGGTTTTTTAAAATTTTTTTATAAAGGTTCTGATTGAACAAGATTTTTTTCCAGAAAATAAAGAATAATATTCAAAACTTCAAATAGATACAAATAGTAATGTGTTTGTTTTTTTTTTTTTTTTTTTTTTCAAAATATCGCCTAAATACATATCTACCACTCCTTTGAATGACATATCCTAAGAGAAAATGATTAACACTCTACGCCGTCACGACATTAACTTTAAAAAAAGAAAAAAAAATTCAATGAAAAATGTGTGCATAACAAATTACTTTTTGATGTTTCATTCTAGAACAAGTGCCTTGTCTGAAAGAAATCATTTTTAATATCTGTCGATATTAAAGTACATCATCAGACTAGCGATATTTTTCTTTTCATGGAAAAAGACAAATGTTTCAAATGATTTCTGCATAAAAAAAGGGATAATGAGTTTCAAAATTATTTTCTCTTATCGGTTTTATAGCATGAAGAAAGATTAATTTATTAAATGACAAATAAAACATTTATGTATGTCTCAAATGGAGACATACATAAATGTGGACCTAGTGGACCTAGAGTCACAGTGAACCACCCCCTTTTATTTTTTTTTACGACCAACTCGTTTTCTTTAGATGAAGACTCGTAGAGGGTGGCATCGTTCCTACTGTAGAGAGAGAGAGAAAAAAAAAGACATCGAATAAGTTAAGGTAGCTTTTTTTGTTCAGATTTAATGATTTGAACCGTTGGAAAAAAATACTCCATATTAAGTTGTTTTTAATGTTATTAAGACTTAACTACTGACTAAGTTAGTGCAGATAAAGTTTTTTTAGTAAAACATTGCTGTTACTAAATTCCTAAAAATTATTTGCGTACTTATAATCCATAATTTAACATTGTTATTTCTTTTGGTTGTAAATTGGGCACAGTATCCAGTTATAAATGGAATTTCGGTTACAAAAAATAATAAATAAAAAAATAATAATAATAAATAAATAAAAAAATGATGAAATCAATTTGAATCAACATGTAGCAAAACTGTCGTCTGAAAATTTGCAATCTGTTAAAGGCAGTTAACTATTAAATCGATATTTTTATCAGACCACTATTTAAATGTTCTACAACAAAATAAACACATAAATCTTGACGAAGCATATTTTATTTGTTTTTAGTATGGTTATTTGTTTTGCTTGTACATGGGGCAGAGTGAACCACAATTCAATATGCCTAAAAACACATATTATCCATACTAGCATGCTTATTTCATTTAATTTTATGCATACAGGTATAATTACAAGTATAAGTTGTAAACGGAACTCACTTATGCTATTCAATATTTCAGACTGATGAGTTCTAACAAGAAGGAAACTGCTGTCTTTGGATGTGATAACCGGGATGCATGTAACTATTTAAATATTCTGAAACAAAATATACGAAAAGAATAAAATTGACGACGAATATTTTATTCTTTTTTTTACCCTCTACAAGTTTTTTTGAAAGTGGTGCAAATCACAACTATTCGCGGTCATAGCTATCCTCCTACCCCCTTTTATCTTACTTCTATTAAAAGGACAATAGTTATTATTAATCATTTTGCATCTCCTATAACACAATAAACATATTAAGGATGCCAAGTATGAACAGTTTTCTTCGTGATAAAAAGATATTGAAAGCGACATTCGGAGTTTCTAAAGCGTATAAGATTTCATGTTCAAATAATGCTCTTAAACCTCAAACTTCTGTTGTTCAAACTCTTGAGTGCCAGATGTTTATGCTACTCGTTTCAGTCAAAATCTAAAGGCCTTCAACAATGAGATGTAACGCGAATAGTGACAAGATCTTTAACAAAGGAGCATTGTTTCCAATTACGTGTTGCATTCCGTTCTATTGTGTTTTTAACAGACAGTTTATCAAAGTAGATCTTGTTATGGGAAAAGCAAAAATTAATGTCAAGTACACAAAAAGTTCAGAAATCGGTTTTGAGTTCCTTTTTGGTTTATAAGAAAACACTAAAATTCATATAAAAGGGATGTGTTTAGAGTGAGAAAAAACAATAGATATTGCTTTTTCTCACTCTAACTCTAGAACTTTAAATGGATCTCAATGGATTTTTCCCAAGACTTCTGCTTCCGGTATAACAACATTTTCAGCTTTTTACTTTTTCTTACTCAATTTTTTGTCTAAAAAGTTACCTAAAAATAACAAGAAATCACAGTAAAAAGAGTCAAGGAATCGTAATTAGTTTTAAGCCGATTGTTTACACCTATCACATAATGAGGATTTATTTCGTAATCTCTAGCTATTAACTTATGCCATATTGGCCAATTTGGTGCTCATAATAGGATATAACAGGATTAAAATTCTAATAGTCATGAGCTAAAATAAGCAAATGATCCTATTAAAGCATTTTATGATCGAGAACAAACGGTAACTCTAAATTTAATCAAAAAAAACCAATGTTTGTTTTTATTTAGCTTATTTTAAATTATGAAGAGATAATTTTAAGTCGTTAAGAATAGTTTCTGCATGCAGAAATAAAGTAAAACCATTTTGGAAAAATGTGTAGGCTTAGGGACAATATTTAAGACTAATATTAAATAGCATTTAGTTGTAATCCTTTTAACAAAAATCTGTATTTTTAAAAAACCTTACGTTTTTTTTAAAATTCATTCATAATGCAAAAAAATCCATCGCATTCTTTTTAAATCTTTCTACTTCAGAAATGAAAAACAAAAAGTGTGCTTTAAATTTAACGTTCTTAAATCTGTGCAAGAGCTTATAAAGATTGATATATTAAAAATCTTTTTTTTTTTTTTTTCAGAATTAATTTTTTACTAGTCGACTCGTGCGGAACTCCGCACTATGCTTCGAATCGTTCCATTAGGCATTTCGCTTTTTAAGAATTTCAAAGGAAGAACATTATGAAGAAGAACCGAAAAAAAGTAAGCGCAGAAGAGAAGGCATGTAATTTAAAGACATCAGTAACAAAACCTCGTTAAATATAACGCTGTGATAATTTGATCATCGCTCACCTTTTGGCGGTACATATTTTAAATGCAAACATAAATATCATTAAAAGTGGCTGAGTAGTGACTCGTGAAAAAGCAATATTTGTGAATGTAAAAAAAAAAACAGGTTGTGGCAAATACAGTCCTGACCATGTGAGCATCTGACAGGAAAAAAAAAGAAATATTAAAGAGACATTTATTGGCACGGATTCGAATTGGCGCCATTCTGATTAACAGCCCGACACTCCAACAAACCTAGCAATTGCGCCTTCCTTTTCGAAAACTATTCATTGAAGGAATGCGTGGTAAAAAACAGCAAAAAAGCTTTTTGCCAAAAAAAATAATAATATTAAGATCATGCTTCTATATTTTGTCATTAATCAGCATGATACGATTTAAAATTATTCGTAAAGCATGGAATTTGATTAAAGAATGACGAAGATCTCACGCAGCGATTGAAATAAGCATTCTAGAGAAGTAATAATTTAGATTGAAAATAAGTGTTTTTATCTTTGAATATTGAACTATTTCACATAGAAGATTGCTTTAACCGTTACGGCTTAAATGCCCGCACATGTTTCTCTTTTAATCGAACACTTAAAATTCAAAACCAAAACCAGTTGAACTGAGTCCGTTTTTTAAGTGTAATTTCTCGAACGTAGACAAAATGTATTTTTTTTTTCAGCAGAATGCAGAGGAGTAGAAAATGATTTCTTGCTAATGAAGTTGATAATAATTTTAATGCTTTATATCGTATTAGCGCGAATAAAAAATTAAAGGTTTACTGGGTGAAACTCGTAGTTTTAATTTGGCGTCGCATTTTTTCATTTGTACAAAAGGTTGAACACTGCTATTAGAAACATCTACATTTCAGCATACAATGAAAATGTTTTTCTGCACAAAAAGGATTTCCTATAGGTAAATCTAATACTTTTTTATGCTTATATTATGCTGAGTGATTTGGATGTAGTCAGAGCTTAAAAAAAAGGAAGAACACCCTTCGATTAACAGTCAACTTATCTGAATGATAACTGTAGCTTGCATAAAGGAGTAGAAACAATAAGTAGCATTCCCACTGCATTTATTTTATTACGTGTGTATGTTATGAGTACATGTAATGCGTAATACTAATATACATTTGATATTATGTCGGACAGCCCAAGCTTGCCCGAAGTTTAGATAGTTTATAGCCGAACGCTCTACCGAAAAAAACTTATCAATTTAACCAAACAACTAATTCCAGTGCTTTTAAGCTTTATTAAAATATGAACACACACAGGCTTTTTTTTTTCTTTTGCCGAAAGCGACGTAAAATATTAGAAAACTGCATTAGAATTTTGCAAAAAAAAAAAAAAAATGCATAAGAACTACAGGCTGCATCAAGGTTTTCAAACAGCAAGGTGCATTTTCGAAAACTTGATTTTTCGACCCTAAGTCTATTTTTCGTCATTAGTCAGCTTGATAAGTTTTAAAATGAGAAGGGAATAATATATAAGATAAGATATTGAAGAGAAATGTTTTTATTTTTGAAAATTTTTACAATTTGTTACCGCAGGTTGCTTGAACCGTTATAACTTAGATGGCAGCACGCGTTCATCATTTAACAACACGGTTAAAATACAAAATAAATTGAACTACGCTATATTTTAAGTGTAGCTTTTTGAATGTAGTAAAAATGTGATAAGCGCTTTTTTTTTTGCAAAAAGAAGAAAAAATATATGTTTTACCCTTCAAATTGAGGTAGTAATTTTTTTATTTGTACACATAGTCAAAAATTCATTAGAAGAATATATATTTCAATATACGATTTATTATTTTTTTCTGAACAAAAAATAATTCTATATTGTTGTCTGAAATCTTAAACCTGTTACTTATATTTTCGCATACATTATGTTTTAATTTTCTTACCAGAGCCAAAGCTTTAAAAAAGAAAAAAAAACGTACAATTCCGAAGTAATTTAGCACAAAGTCACATCAAGTTTTCATAACTGCAAGGAGCGTTTCCTTCTCATTTAATCTATTCCCTCATATTTGTTATTCACTTAATTAAGTGTTCATGCAATGCGCGATATTTCTCTAACTTTTTGATGCAGATTGTCCGGACGTTGGACCGAACACTCATTCTCCAGGTTACGAGGAGAACGCTCTGCCGATCAAGCTATTCAGCTCTGTCGGTCATAGTGCAAGTTAAAGTTATAAGTTTAACCGAAAACCTCATTTTGGTTCTTTAAAACAGGTTTTTCGGCTAAAAAAACAATTTTTAGACCGTGGGTCTTTTTTTCGTCAGTAGCCAGCACCATAAGTTTTAAAATAAGGTGTAAATCAAAGAAATCGATCAAGAATTGAGGAAAATCTGGTGTAGAAACCAAAAACAGGCTACAGAAATAATATATAAGGAAAGCATTTGAACTGAGTCTTATTTAATATTCTAAATGAAAAGTTTTTTTAACAGGCACCAGATATTTCCTTTATTACCAAAGGTATTGGAACACTTTCAAAAATTCCCAATTTTGCGAATTTTTCGAAGAATAAGATAACAATTTCTTTGTAGTTTATTCATATAAAACAGGAGTTCTCAAACTAAAAGTACTGAATCCTTCTCAAACTGGGTGCCGCGGCATGTTGGGGTGCTGCAAGAATTGGCGAGGGGTGCAGCGACGTGTTCGGATTGTGTGGCAATTCCCTTCAGAGCATGGAAGGCTCATTAAGGAAACATGTTACTAATACAGCAACAACTGGGATTTTACTGAAGAAAGAAACTACACAAGTTTTGTTTCCCAAATGTTCGGTACGTGAATCTTTAGTGTTGCGAAAGATAAGTGCAATGTCTGATTCTTGTTTCACTCGCTGTGACACATCACTATCAATGGTTGTTTAATTTTTCAAAAAGATAGGGCACTCACAATTTCCACAAAGACGAGCTTCCGAGTCGTTAGATTTGATGCTGTTTTGATGATGACTAACACCTTCTTCCGTGGCCACTGTGCTCTCTGGACCTAAGTCCAGGTGATTTTTTTAGAGTGTTACGTAAAAGATCTAGATTTCTAGCCCCATGATCTACGTGGTTTACAAGCTTTACGCCAAAAGATCACAAACACATTTTCTAAGATTGATCGTAGCATGTTAAAGCGAGTGAAACAAGAATTAGACTTTAGACATGATATCTGCCGCAATACGAAAGGTCCATGCATTGAACATTTTGTACACAAAACTTGTACAGCTTCATTCTCCAATTTAGTCAGCATTGTTTCTGTATTGGTAGTATATTTGTTTCAGTAAGGCTTCCACACCACGGATGGAATTTCAGTTATATGTTTATATGATAGAGATATTCTAAGGTGCCGTGAAAAAATTCTAGTTCTTTAAAGGGTGCATCGATTGGGAAAAGTTTGAGAATCACTGATACAGAAAGTATACTCTAGCTGTCCTTTTGCAAAAAAAATTTCATCAAATATGCATTTAAGGAACCAGAAACAAATTGTTGGTCATAAACTAAAATAAAAAATATTAATAGCATTCAAATTATTGAGATTCCTACAATAAAAGTTTTTTTTGAACCACCCTAGGGTGGTTCAAAAAAAACTTTTTTTTCAGCTACAGTCCAGGACATCCCTTATTTTTTTTTTGAGACTTACTAATAAAATTATGCTGTAAAAGTTTTAGCTTCTTACTCAAATTTTAAGAGGGTGTTTAATGACCCCTTAATTTAACATTAGCCGTGGCATAGAAAATTCCACAAATTTAGAAACATTTCATTTCCCCAGCTGTTTTTTATGTAAATAATTATTTTATTGCCATGTATAGCAGGGTGCGTCTTATTTTTAAAGGTGTTGTTTTTTCATGAGGTACCCTCTCATTTTGTTTCTTTGGATGAAAAAAAAATTCTCATATATGAAAAATAAAAATTGAACAATATTTAGAGGGTGCTACCACTGCTGCAAAATTTGTCAATTCTCTCTCTTTTTATTTTTTTTTTAAATTTATTTATTTAGTCTGGATAATAAGTAGAAATCAGGGAAAAGTTTGTATTGTCACATGGAAGTAATAAAGGGAAAAATTACAATATTGCTGAATATAAAAGACCGAAAGTGTAAACTTGCGATATGAATGGCATTACCGAACTTTCAAATGCATTTTTGACATAATTGCATAAAATGACAACCATGTAATGCTTATTATTTTCTTGTATATATAAGAAATAAGTATTTGTGTTATGTTAAACCGTACCAACCTAGTTTCATGTTGATTAAAAATTTGACAAGATATATATTGGGGAGTTGATTTTTTTCACAATGAATGTAATTTTAATCACTGGTAGCACCCCCTAAATTATGTTCAAATTCTATGAAACTTTTATGTGGGTATTTTTTCATCAAAAGGAAGCAATTAAAGTGGTGCCCCATAAGAAATTCAAAACTTTTTTAAAAAGTGCATTATAAGACTCACCCTAATGTATAGGCATATTACTAGTGTATATTATAATATGTAGCATTGTTTTTTCAGTTCAATGTATTTTTTAATCCCTCTCCTCATAGTTATGAAGTTTGGGGGAGGGGGTTGAGCACCCTCTTTCAGTTGAAATCGGAAGCTAAATCTCTTCCAGTATATTACTATTCACAAGTCTGAAAATGTTGGGGGGGGGGGGGGGTGTCCTGTTATCTAGGAGAATCTTTTTTTTAATGGATTTTCAACCATCCTACACCACCCCCTATATTAAAATGCAGTTTCAACTTTAATCGTGCATAACACATACATCATTTACACCAGTGATTTAGGAAAAAAAATTGAACTACATTTTTTAAATGCGTTTCGCTTGAAAATAAACCTCTTATTAATTACTTAATGTGGCTCATTCTTCTTATTTATCAATAGTAGCAGCCGCAGAAAACAGCTCATTTTTCTTTCTAAAAATGTGCAAAAGATTCAGCATATCATTAAACGCACACTGAATTGCCAATCTTTTTTGTTTACATCTAAAACATAATTTGCATCTTCATGGTGAATTTTAATTAAGTTATTCCTTTAAAATGCTAGTCGAACGGTTTTTAATTCCTTTCCTTTCAATTGTTCTTTGTATGGAGATGCGAATTTCTTAAGTTATAATTTAATATTTCTTCACAAAAAGTTCTCTTTATTTATAAAATAAATGGTTCTTTTGATGTGTAATTCAGATTCACAAGTAAAAATTTAACGATCCTATCACAAAGAATGGCAAAAAAAATGCACAAAAAACCACTTTGATATTTTAATCCGAGGAAGGAACAGAAAACTGATAATTATTGTTGAGTTAATGACATTTTTTCTGCTTTTAAAAGGCAAAAAAATTAATGTACCATGCTTTAAAAATAGAAAGCTTTTTAAACTGTCAAAAAGATTATTGCAAAAAAAGAGCGTCAATATTTTTTCTCTTTATAATTTAATACTTTATGATGTTTAATTATTCTTTTCATTTGTCTTTTGAAGGCAATTATTAAAATTCGGATTGTTGCAGCGCTTCAAAATAATTATTACAAATTAGATGTTTAACAAAAATATATTTTCAATTTTAGATTAAGAACTTTTTTTCTATCTCCATCTCCTGTTTATGCAAAATGTTCAATCTCATTTGATTGACTCACTTGTAATTAGTTTTTATACGCGAAATAGTTCGAAAATATTTTATATTTTCCTTAAAATATTAAACATTTTGATCACTTGAATTCATAATGCGTAAAAGATTTATGTATTTCTCTATAAATGAAAAATTAATGCATTGTTGAAACATTTTATGTGTGATCATGTTTCCACCGACTAGAATGGTGTGTTTTAAGGAACTGAGAACTTCGATCCAAACTGAAATGTAGGTAAAAACGGATTTGAATTGTGATCAAAACAAAAGCTACATAAATAATCTACGAATAACTTTACTAAGGGGTCACACTTCTATCAAAACATTTTTTTTTAATTTACCATGTTATTCTTTGAAACCTTAACATGCATGCTTAGTTAGCAATCAATAGTTTATTTTCAAAACTATAAACTATTGTCTACTATTTTTTTAAAAAAAATTTAAAAAAGGAAATTTTCAAATTTTTAAAATCCTTAAGGTTTTATTTGTCTTTGCACTTATTATTATTTTTTCTAAACAATCACGATAATCATCTTTAGAAATCTGTGCATTTATTTTCTTATATATTTGTTAGAAAATTTTTTGGGATTAATTATGTAAAAAATCGTTTTTTTTTTTTTAATTTCATTTTTAAAGGCATAACAAGCTTACTTCAAGGCACTATAGTCATTAAATTGGTGTAAAAGGAAGTCATGTGATGCGCACATCAGTTCGTTTTCTTATATGCGTAAAAACCAAACCGACTCTCCTGCACTTGCAGTGACAGAAAGATTGAAGGTTCGCTTTGAACTGAATGCTGAGGGATGGCACGATGTGAGCATAATAACAGCTAAAACCTTTACATACTATTTGAGACTGCAGAGGATAATGTAGAGATTATTGTTAGGCGTGAACGTACTGTTAAAAAATTGTTTAAGGTTACCAGTATTAATGGGTGCAACGTTAAACGAATTCTGGAGTACGTAGCATCATTGTTTTAAAATTCTACTTGTTGGAGAAACCTTGCACTATGGTTCCCCTCAGCAGTCAGTGAAACTCAAAGCTCATGCGTAGATATCAGCATCAGAGCTGGTAAATTATTAGCGAAACGAAAACCGACCTTTGTGGCCAATCGCTAATAACTCTTGTTTTGCGACGAATCAAGTATCTTTGCAAAACAGGTTTCCTGAATTGCTTCAAGTTGCACGAATGCAGATTTCTTACTGTCGTGGAAAACATTTTTAACTACCAGTTTAAAGATTGACTGAGCGTGTTTAATAAGTGTATCGGCTTCAGTTTAATTACGAAAATTCTGGTGTAACCTTACGCAGAAATTCGCGAGACATTACGCTGTAGTTACAATGCCACGGTGTAAGCTTCCACAAGCGATGTGTAACTTTACACTACTTGCATCAATAAGGTTACTCCAGAGCAGTGGAGGCAGCTAAGCTTCTACCGAATTTGTGGAGTAAGGTTACGCAATAGTTTTTACAGTGCGTTTAAAAACAGTTTGAGTCACAGAATGTTGATACTTCAAAAATGATCCAAACGAATTACAACTGAGATTCGCTTCGAGCAAATTAGTTTGTAAATTCAAGTAGCGCACATAGATGACATTAATTGATTTCTAAAAGTTGTGATTTTGCATGCATTTGGGGCAACCCTTTAAGATCCTCCATACTAACGTCGAAACGAAAAACATCTGCTAACGAATTCACTTAAGTTTAAAAAATTCTCTTCTCAAAAAGTAATTGTATATAATTACAGTACATTCGAAGTTAAGAGTTATATAATGACAAAGAACATTCGACAGGAAAGAAAGTAACAAAAAAGAGGGGAAAAAATATTTAAAAAATTGAAGAAATATTCTTTATGATGACCATACTTAAGCAATGAAAAACGATGTAATTAAATGATATAGCTCATGAACATTCAATTAAAAAGAAATTGCCAAAAAAAAGAGGCATGTGAAAGCAGCATGTATAGAACTCTGTCTTATAGAGGATGACAAAACACAGGCAATTAAGATAACTTTTTCTAGAGGGCGTCCGATAACGGAGGATGAATGTTCGATGAGCCACCGTTCGACTAAGAAGGCGTAGACAGAACCCTAAATGGCGAAAGAGCTTCCGAGAACCTTTCGTATTTGACTGTGACTTTCACCAAACTCTTCCTGTGGTGCCCAAGAGGAACGCGCGCTCATAAACGTCAAGCCTGATTAGAGTCGTCTCCTTTTATAGGAACCCTTTAAAACCTTTGTATCTTAAGAACAACTATAAGAGTCCGTTTAGGAGATGGTGGTAAGCCTTACTACATTTTTTTATTACGAAAAGAATATCTTATCAAAATAGATGAGTCGAGAAATTCTCTCTAAATGATTTGATCCTTAATGCTTATCCTGAAACCAAGACTCTTAGTCAAAAAAATTACACGCGAATGTGCGAGAGGGTATCAGTTTTTGTTTACTTGCGTGCGTCATCCACATGAATTCTTTAACTTCCTTAACTCCTTGGGACTTCTCTTCATCCTTATATATTATTTCTGTAGCCTGTTTTTGGTTTCTACGCGAGATCTTCCTCAACTCTTGGTCGATTTCTTTGATTTACACCTTATTTTAAAGCTTATCGTAGAGGCTGTCATATAATGTATTGAGACTCCTTGACGTTTAATATGCATTTTATTTTAGTTGAATTTGGGAACCAGCTTTTCGTTACAACATTTCAATCATCTTAAGTTGTTCTGACAATATTTTTAAAAACCTTAAGTCACGTTCACTTACAATTAAATTAAAAGTAACATTTGAAGTAATAATAAAATATGCAAGGCTAAACTGTATTACACGCCCTTTCTTTTCAATGAAACAATAAAATAAAACGAAAAAAAGGAAAATTAAAAATTCAAATTTGGCTTAAAGTTTCAAAGCAAAATAAAAAATCAAACATAGTCTTTGAAACGAATTGGCGGTCTTATTGCTCTTTTGGATCTCGCCATTTTAGGAGTAACTGGAACAGCTTGTTTCACTGGAGTGGAATCGTCTAACTTTCTTGATCTTGTATTCTTTTAAGGCGATATACAGTTCCTTCTGCGGACTGTACTAAATATGATCTTTGACTGTGTTTCTTTATAATAGTTCCTGGTATCCATTTACGATGATCAATCTGTAGATACACTGGATCTTTTACATTTAAAAATTTTAATTTCGTTGTTGAAAAATCATAATAATATTTTTGCTTGTTTTGATTTTCCTTGAGTTGCTGATTGGTGCTTCTAGTGGAAAATAAAGGCTTTAGTAAAATTGTCTTCTGGGGTACCACTAACCTTAAGCGTCTTCCCATCAACATTTCTGCTGGAGAAGGCAATTTAAATTTTGGTGTGTTATTGTACTCTAAGATTTCTAAATTAGGATCGCCTCCAGAAGCTTTGACTTTCAAAAGGATGTTCTTCATTGTCCCTATTGATCTTTCAATCATTCCATTAGATCTTGGATATCTAGGAGATGATGTTATAGGTTGAATATCATATGATTTCAAAAATGACAAATATGCTTGACTGTCAAAAGTGTGCCATTGTCTGAATGTATTTCCTGCGGAATTCCATGTGTACGAAATATTTGTTTAAGTGCACTGATCACTGCTGTAGCTGTTTTCGCGTTAAGCTTCCTCAATTCTATAAATTTTGAATGGTAATCTATTACTTGTAAGAAGTTATCTACATCCAAATACATAAAGTCTACGCCTACTTCTTCCCAAGGTAGTTTTGGAATATCATAAGGAAATAATGTCTCTTTCTGATTTGCAGTTTGGCGCTCTTGGCAGACTTGGCATCGCTCCACGTAATCTTTAATATGTTCACTCATTTTCGGCCAGAACAAAGATACTTTAGCTTTATTTTGACATGTAGTGATACCTTGGTGTGCAGAATGCAGTTTAGCTAACACATAAGATTGCATGGTCTTTGGCACAACAAGTCTATGTCCAAGAAAAATCAAGTCATTACTATCATGTAACTCTTTTTTACAATTCCAATAAGGTCTTAGTTTTTCTGGAACTTGACTAAACTGTTTTGGCCATCCATTTTGTATTAGAAACTTTAATCCTCCTTTACAGCATTTTGCATTTGAGTTGTTCGTTCATCTGTTGTTGATAGAATCGTATGTACAGTTGCAGCTCCTCCTTCCAAGAAACTTGTGTCTGCATAGACCTTAGTAGGACTTCTAGACAGAGCATCTGCTACTTAAAGTTTCTTCACTTGGACATATACAAGTTTAATTATGTATTTCAAAAGTTCAAAAAGCATTCTTTGCAGTCTTGGCAAAATATTTTCAATTGGTTTTTTCAACAATCCAAGAAGAGGCTTGTGATCTGTCTCCACAACTGTATCAGTACCATATATAAAGTAGTGAAATTTTCTACATCCATTCACAACAGCTAAAAGTTCTTTCTCTATTTGACTGTATCTTTGCTGAGTGTCACTAAGCGCACACGATGCATAGCAAACTGGGTGGTCTCCTAGTAGTAAAACTGCTCCTAAGCCGTATTGGCTAGCATCAACAGAGACGGTAGATTTTAAATTAGGATTATAGTACGCTAAAACCGGTGCAATGGATACACATTTCTTCAAAATTTCGAACACTTTTTGTTCATTACCAGTCCAAACAAATTCACTCTTCTTACTCAGTAGTTTTCTCAATATCCCTGTTCTGTCTGAGAGATTTTCGATGAATTTTCCTAAGTATGCAATCATTCCTAAAAATCTCTGCAATTCTGTTTCATTAGTAGGTGCTTTGAAATCAACAATAGCTTTAATTTTATCGTCATTAACGGAAACTCCTTCATTAGTTAAGTTATATCCTAAATATTTCACAGACTTTTGTTTAATTTGACTTTTCTCTTGGGAGAGTTTCAAACCAGCTTCTTTGGCTCTGTTTAAAACTGCTTTGAGTCGTCTATCATGTTCCTCTTCAGTTTTACCAAAAAACTAAGATATCATCAATATAGATAAGTATACCCTCTAAATTTCTAAAAATAGATTCTATAGTATTTTGATATACTTCAAGAGCGCCCGATAAGCCATGAGGTAATCTACGAAACCTGAACCTCCCAAATGGAGTGGCAATTGTACATAAATTTGAACTTTCTTCATCTAAGGGTATCTGTAAGAATGATGAAGATGCACCCAGAACTGTAAAGAATTCTCCTTCAATCTGAGAAAATAAGCTGTGTTGTGTACACTGTAAAAACGATTCAGAAACGTTCCTGGAAAATAATGGGCAGCTGATGTGCCCAATTTCTACCAGTAACATATCTTACAAAAACCAGGAAAGTTTTCTGATAAAAGTCAGTAACCTTTCTGAAATATTAAGAAATCTCTCCTATTAAAGCCAGTCGTGAACCTTCTAGAAAAAAACCAATAGGTTTAATTTGTTTGATTAGAACCTTCCTGATTGACCAAGAAAGCTCCAGAAGTTTTAGAGCAACCACGGCCACCCTACGCGAAACTTGCAAGCAAGAACCAAGCATATTCCTTGCCTGCAATTCCTTCCTCGCAAAGCTGTAGCTATCCAGTGACTTATTTGCTCCCATTGGAAGCTTAGTCAATCCAGGCGGGCCATAAACAATCTAAAGCCGATACACTTAATAAACACGCTCCGTCAATATTTAAACTGGTAGCAGAAAATATTTTTCACACCAGTGCAAGGTCTGCATTTGTGCATCTTTCAGGAATTCAGGAAACTTTTTTGCGAAGATACTTGATTTTTTGGGGAAATAGGTGAAAACCTCTGAAATCACGAAACGTTCCACGGAAATAACCAGTAACGTTTCGGAATTTTTTTACAGTGTAGGAATAGGATAGTGTTCTCGTTTAACGTATTTATTTAACATCTGAGGAACCATGCAAATTCTAATTTGATTATTTGGTTTCTGTACTATCACTATAGGATGTACCCAATCAGTCGGTTCAACAACTTTTTCTATGACACTTTGGTCTACCATTTTATCGAGTTCACGCTTCACTTTCAATTTTAGTGAATATGGAATTACTCTCGGAGCTGAAATTTTGGGTTCAGCTCTGGCATCGAGCTTGATCTTATACACGTATGGTAATTTACCCAATTTTCCAGTAAACACATCTTGGAAATCTTTAACAATATCCTTACCAAGCACAGAATCAACATGAACTGATGACTTTCTATGAACAAATCCCATTTTTTCACAAGTTTCAATTCCTAATAAAGCACTTGACTCTTGGTCAACAATAAAAAATTCAATCAATTCTGATTTATTTTTAAATTTACACATCAGTTTAGAGGTTCCTATAACTTTCAGTTTATGCCCCGTGTATGACGTTAACTTTTTCCCTGTTTTTTCTAAACTCTCATTTTTCTTCACATCTTTAAAGATCCTCTAAGGCAAAACATTAACCTCGGCTCCAGTGTCAATTTTGAGAGATACTTCTTTATTATTTATGCAAACATTTTCTCTCCATTCTGACTTTGAAGTATTAATTTGACATTTTACTGAATCTAGTTTAACTGAATTGTCTTCGTCTTCATTTGATGTCGAAAAATTATCATTACTGTTAAGTTCATTTATTTTCCTCCTCTTCTTTTTCTTCATTTTACATGCAGCGGAAAAATGATTCTGAAGAGAACAATTATAGCATTTTTTCCCATATGCTGGGCATTTTCCGTAATCATGAACTGTTTTACATTTGGAACAACTTTTGTCCATTTTGCGATGGCTGTCATTATTTCCTTTATGTCTATTAAAAACTTTCCCGTGTTTATTTTTATCCTTAACAGCATCTATGTCTTTCGAATTACAGTCCAAATGCTCACTCATAATCTGAATTTGTTTAGTACTGGCTTCTTTTGCCCTACAGTACTCTATAGCTTTTCCCAAAGTTAGCTCGGTTTCCATGAGCAATTTTTCTTTCATCGCGAAATCTCGTACACCGATAACTAATAAATCTCGAACTAAGCTGTCCTCTTGGTTCTCAAAACAACAATCTTTCGATAAATTTTTCAGATTTGTGACAAATGAGTCAACAGATTCACCTTCCTTCTGTCTGCTATTAAAGAATTTATAATCACGTGCGATATTATATACCATATTATCATCGTGCGATCACAGTATTTGTCCTTGGCTGAAAATAATTGTCGAAAGCATTTAAAACTTCGTTAAAATTATTTCCAATTGCTTCACTAAGTTTGAAGCTATTAAATATGTCTATACATTCTTCGCCCATTATTCCTAATAATAAAGCTACTTTCATTTTATCTGGCTTCCTTATTTTATCGGATGCCTCCAAATAAAGCATAAAACGTTGCTTAAATTTACTCCAATTCTCGGACAAATTGCCGGATAATTTCATACTTGAAGGTGCTTTCAACTCCATTTTTAAGGTATGCTAATCTTTAATCAAGCATTAAACACTTAGTTTCACAATAGCCAGAAAATATCTATTAACTGTCCTTTTATTATATTACATAACTACTAACCTTTATTATGTCAAGATTGCTGAATATAGGTTCGTTTTCAGCTGCCACCATGTCATATAATGTATTGAGACTCCTTGACGTTTAATATGCATTTTATTTTAGTTAAAAACTACCCCTCACTATATCGCACCTTGGCAAGAAAAGTGATACAACTCAAAATTTGGGGAAATGTATTGACTATTGATTTAAAACCTAAATTTAATGCTCTTTCTTACCTAACTTACCCTTTCTTTTCTAAAGTTAGTTTTCATACCTGGTTCATGTAGTAAAAAACGAGAAAACAAACAGTGACACATTATTAAAATTTCAGAATTTAAATAGAACATTTTCGAACTTTAAAGATGCATTATTCATTTAGACAACAAAAACTAACCAGTAAACACCACTTACTATTTTTCTTTGCAAGTATTGCAAAATTCAAGGCTAAATCTCTTAAAACTACTATTGCATAAAACCCTAATTTTCTCCATTGCTGTTTTTTTTTTTTTTTTTAAATTTTGTGTTACTTTTCTTTCCAAGGTGCGATATAAGTTTTCTACAAGAGTTTAATTTTTATCATTAACCGTTTTCCTGATATAAATTTTTGAAAACAGTCAGTCTATTTCAGGACACCCTGTATTTTACTTTAATACAATGAATACTTTTCATAACTGCTAAGACTTTTCTAGTAGAAGTTTTCACAGCAGCTTAGAAGATCCTACACAGTCTTAACTCCCTTGGGATCTTGAACCAGTTTAAGAAAACACGTCAGCCCATTAATCCGTTTAACAGTATTAAGCTGGTAAAGGCGATGAAATCCGACCCGAATCTTTTACGCTGCCGCAAGTATTCGCTGATGTATTTATTTTATTGCTTGCTCCGAGGTTCGGAAGCCTCTATCTAAAGAACTTTACGAAATAGGGAAGTATTTATCGCTTGGTAATAAAGGAGAGGATGGCCGTGGTTACGCGGCAGAAGAAAGTGGAAAGCTTCTTCTAGAAAATGTGGTGCGAAATTAAGATAAAGGATGAGGCCTGCATCTTCTCTTGGAAGGATACTCGAAACGTTTGAGGAGATAACTTGAAGTTTGATCAACTAGTCATAAATGGATGGTTTTTCAATATTTCCAAAACGTGCATTTGAGGCAAAAATTTTTAAAAATTAAACATGAGTTTAAGAATGAATAAAAGATTGAAACAAGATGAAATAATATATTAAAACAAGTACGAATTTTATATCATGTACGGGAATGGCTATGCGTTAGCATATTACTCAAAATGTGTCTAATAAATATGCATTAAAACACATATTTTGGCATATACGCATAATTTAAAGCATAATAAAACATGTACTATTCATTTAAATATGCAATTTGAGAAAAATATAGCATATTTACATTTATTTAAAATAAATTAATTTGTATTTGCTATAGGGATTAAAAAATAAATATTTTACAAATAAATATAATTGCAGAAACATGTCGACATTTTTTTTTTTTTTTTTTTGCAATAGTGAGCTACATGTTTGAAAAGATAAAACGATCTGGACTGGATAGAGTTTAAAGAGGGATCAATATCATTCAAATACTTAATGCAGTAACAAATAACCATCCTAACCCTAATTATTTAATTTTTTATTACCCGTTAAAAATGGAAACAGTAACGTCATTAAGCAAAATATACATTTTCTCTACCAAAAAAAAAAAAAATAAATATATATATATATATATACATATATATATATATATATATATATATATATATATATATATATATATATATATATATATATATACTGGTGGACACAATTAAGAGATAGAAGGCATTTTACATAATATCTCAAGAAATACTATATAAAAATTAATGAAATTGGGTATTGATTTTACTTATAGTATGACAATAATGTGTGCAAAGTGAAAATTAAAGTGCCATTCATTGGCAAGAGTTACTGCCAACAGTACAATGTGGACTGAACTTCATGATGAAAGATGACGAAGAAAGTGAGGCTTGTATGGAGTGTAGCCGCTCGTAGTATGGTGTGGTGTCACCTCTAACAGACAGCATGCACAACGAGTAAGCGTGCTGTTAATAAGAGAGTTAAGGAGTGCTTATGGAAAACCCACCGACACTTCCGCCAGAGCAGTTTTTAACTCCGTAATGGTTCTGGGTGGGGGTTGGCGAAATAGCCCTCCCAAGAGCATCCCGAGAATGTTCAATGAGATTAAGGTTAGAAGATTTGGCTGATCATTCCATTCGATGAATATCTTCGCTTTTCAGAAACTCCTCAACCAGGAGAGCCCAATGTGGTCGGCATTGTCGTCCATAAAAACAAATTCAGGGCCAACAGCACCCTTTAAAAGACGCACATAGGGTTGTAGGATCTCCTGTTTGTACTTTTGGGCATTCACGGAACCAGTGTCAAACAGATGGAGCGGAGTGCGGGCATCTTGTATGATCCCTGCCCAAACTATCACTCCTCCCCCAGCATAATGGTCCCTTTCCCTGATGTTACTAAGTTGGTATCGAGTCCTAGATTCGCTAATATGAATATTCGACGAGAATCAGGTTGCAGATTGAATCTGAAGTCATCTGTAAAAAAAAGATAGCCCATTGGGGCTGTGTCTAGTGTTGGTGCTGTCTGCACCATTGTACACGCTCTCTTTTGTGAGAGAGAGTAAGTGGAATGCAAATGGCTGGCTTCCTGGAATACAACCCTCTTTCACCGAGCCTCCTGGCAATTGTCTTCCTTGAAACTAATTTTCCTGTGGCAGCAGCGAGGTCCTTACACAGTTGTTTCGCTGTAGACGTCCTCTGGCGCTTGGCTGCAAGTAACAAATACCGGTCTTTATTGGTTGTTGTTGCTCTCGGACGACCGTGTCCTGATTTTCTGCACCCACTGTTTTCAAACTGATTCCACAAATTCGAAACAACGCTTGGAGTTACACTGAATTCCCTAACAGCCTGAGCTTGGGACTGTCCTGCCTCAAGTCTACCCATAATTTTCTAACTCATACCTTTGTCTAAACAATGATGCTCACTCATTTCACCTAAAAATCAGCAAAAAACGACAAGATTATTCAAGAAACACAATACAAATCGCTACTGTGTTGTAGAGTGAAATGAGTTGAGCAATTGACTGCAGACTTTTATACCCTCCTGTTGCCTTAGCAAGACTCACAAGAATACGTAATCTGATCTCAGCGACAACAGCTCCATAATGTCATTATATGGCAACCAATTATCCAGGTTTTTTGTGATATATTTTCCGGGGAATATGTGAAAATGCCTTCCATCTCTTAATTTTGTCTACCAGTGTATATATTTATATATATTTGTTTTTATTGAGTAGTTTTCTCCCTTTTTGCCTCCAGACTGGTTGGACGTAGAGCCCCTTGAAAAAGACAGGCTGACTTATCCGACATTTTGGTTCCAAGACAGAATTGGATCCAACCTCGTTTCTAGTATTTATAAATACGTCATAATATTCGCTGGTTGCTAAGTCGTAAAATAATTGATGATAAGTTGAGTAAAATGTCACTTTAGGTAAATTTTGAAAGATAACTTCGTTTACAAATTCAGCTAAAATGTATCGGGAAATGTTTACGGTAATAAACCTCATTTTCATACCTTATTTGTTTTTAATTTGTATTAATTAAATTGTATTCATCCACAGAATAAAATAATCAAACATCAATCGGGCAACACACCTAAAGTTTGGACACCAGTTTTCTGCAATGAGGCTTTTGTACAGTCATAGAAAAAAAAAACGAAACACTTTTAATTATTCGGCCATTATACATGCTAGAAAGGAAAGAAAGGTGTCATCCGACTTGGTTTAAAGTCTTCCTTAAAACTAAGTAGGTAAAATTTTGATAAGGGACCATATACAAAGCAAAATGAGCATCAACTCTTGATTTTCAAATGGGAACCCCTAATTTTTGCTACATAATTATGTTTAGATCGCAAAATACAGCCAGGGTACGAAGTTTCACTGCATTCCGTGCAGTAGAACAGGAGTTATTAACGAAAAACGTTTTAGGGACCGTCACCACATTGAAAACGCTTCTTTCAAGGTCACGGCTTATCAAGTAACGGAATGTAAACAAAAAAAAGATCGAGATTATCCAGCTCAATTCATGATTTTTTGAAATTCTCTCTTTTTTCCGTAATTCGATACTTTTTGGGCCGATAATGTTGCGCCAAAAAGCGATTTACGGTCGAAAACTTTTTTTTGAAAAAAAAAAGTCAAAATATGTACAGATTTTTGTCTATCAGGATTAACCTAAGAATGACGGATCGGGTTTGACTGGTCCATCGTATAGATCGTTGTTTAGTAAATCAAATAAGGACAAATTAAAATTAATGGAACTTTTTGCCTTTTCTAATATGAACCTATTGGATTGCTTATATAATCATTCAGCAAATTAGCCTCAAAGAAATGTAAATATCAAACCTTATACCTAGAATCATGATGTGAATATGTTTGATAAATGTATTGCACCTATGTTACAGGTTTATTTTGGAATGAGTAGAAAGTCTTTTGATGTCAAATGGAATTGCGCGTTTTTAATTTCGCAGAACATCGGCAGAAGTTTGGGCCATCGCACACAAAAATATAAAAAATATACCGCACAACGTGGGAAGACGCAGCATTAAATAGATTGGAGACACGAGCGAAGCAAGGTTTATTTATTTCTAGAAAATTTGTTCTATATACATAAAATGAACGAAGTATCAATCTGAAAAATAAAACAGAAACAGGAGAATATAAATACCCGTTAATGAGCAAACTGTTCATACTCGAACTATATTTGGTAAAAATTTGGTTATATGAATTAACACAGTGGACAAACATGGTAATTGTTCTAGCGGCTTTTTTGTAATCAAAAAAAAAAAAAAAAAAGAGAATTTGTTTCAAATCCAAATTTGATGCGGAAGATCATAATGCGTGGTAATATTAAAAAAGCATAACACAATTGGCTGTTTCAGTTAAACATGTAATGGCTCTTAAAAGCAATTTAGGAAAGTAATTTCCCAATGCTATTTCTAGCAACGAGATTCGAGATGGTCCTACCCGTAATTTAAAAAGACAAAAGTTATTTTAGCTTAAACCAAGGTGAACCGAAATCAGACTTCTTGTCATTTCTCCGATTTTGTAACTTAGCACATGCAAACAAAGTGTAGTATTATTTGACTTTGTTTCGTGTACTATACACTTGAAAATGATCATTTCCTATAGTTTGAGGCTATAGGCTGGCGCACGTATAGCAATACTGCACGAAGCATACCCGGACAGAGGAGTTTAACCTATCCAGAGACTTCAATTTCGTCCTTGCTACGGATTTCGCAGACCGGAATCGAAATTAATCGTGCGGGATGCAGAAGTCACATCATTGAATCTAAGAGTGCGAATAAACTGGTATGTAAAGTAAATTTATTTGCTGTATGTTTACGGCATCTCACTGGTGAGATAAATTTTCTTCATCCACCAGTTTTTAGGCACTCTCGGCTTCAATGACATGACACCTGCTTCATTGTCCGGTTAAACCAAATGTTCGGTGCAAGGCTGTTGTGCTCGTTATTAGGACCCACTGCAGCCATCGAATGGGATAACCAAACAGTAGTGGAGACGCGGGCCACATTCAGCCTTCGCAGCTGGTCCATGTGGCCCGTTGTTTGCGTAAAGAATACGACCAGAAAGTTGAATTAGAGTGCCAGTGTCATAAAGGTGGAGTCGAATATTCAGATATTGGATTCTGAAAAACATGCATTTATAATAAGATAGGCATCTAGTAGTTGATAACAATAATTTTTTACAATTTTTTTTTTTTTTTTTTTTTTTTTTGTCGATATTTTTCCACGTTATTAAAAAAAAAAATGAAATTTTATCTTTGTCTTGCGAGAATAGTTTTAATGTGAAATGTACGGACAATGACCGAGAAAATAAATAGAAAAAAAAAGTATTTAAATTATAATTAAGAATAGACAAAAACTCAACTTAATCTAACACGCAAATTAATGTTTTGTTAAATTTTTGACGAAGTCAAAAAAAAAAAAAAAGTTCACAATTAGCTACAACTACTACTTCCGTGCAGAATGAGGCTCAAAGCACGCGGCCCTCTACTGCTACTTAAATTTCCTCTCCTACCACATTGAAAATTATTCAAACACTTTACAAAAAAAAATAATAATAATTCCTAAAAACCAGTAAACTTATCTAAGAGCAAATATTACCTATTGACTCATCTGGATACTGTTAAAGGCGAAACTTCACACTGTCGGCTATTTTTCGAGTGCTTTTTCCCGATTTAGACAAGGCAATAATTTTTCCTTTTAGCAAATTATTACCGGGAAGAGCCATTAATTCTACACTGTCTATTGCAAAAAAAAAGCAGAAGTATTTTAAGTGTAGCTTTTAATTAAAAAAGTTCTGTAAAATATTCTTTTATTAAAGAATGAAGTAATGTTTCGCATTATTTACACATTAAAGTTTGAATGATATCCACGAAAAACTGACGGTTGTAATACTGTGTTGTTTTTCTGCAGAGACAGCGAATAAATTTATGCATTTAAAAAATTCATAGACGTAACTCTAATGTAGAAAAACCACGTTATAATTGGTTTGCTTATTTTGTTGAACATTTTTTTTTTCTTTTTTTACGAAGAAACCAATTTTCATAATTTCTGTTTTAAAAAAGTATACGGTCCCCTGAAATGAGAAAAAATGAATTTTTAAGCATAGTGCAAAAACTACTGAATATTTTGAGCTCAAATTTTGTATTCCCGCATAAAAGCTCGTCTGGATTGTTTTTCTGTTAAAATTTAATATGGTTTCAGATCATATTTTTTTCAAAAAATATTAAAATAATTCATAAAAAAAACTTAAATTACATTTTAGGTGTTGTAAAGGGCGTTTTTATTATTGGATCGATTCATATTTTGATATAAAAAAACAATCTTTGCCGTGCCTAATCTAGTTTTTGTGTTGTGAGTAAAAATATCCAAATACGTTTTAACATTACGAGAGGAATTTTTCAAAACTCGATTCTGAAGTAACGGCTGGATCGAATTAAACAAAACTTTGCATACAAAGTTAAAAAAGGATGCTGATCACAAATATGTGAGAAAAAAATGGGGTTCTCATTGAAAAATTTGAAGTTGATGCTCGTTTTAATATGAAGACGACCCCTTAACAACAATTTTTTAAATTAATTATGTAGAACTTTTTATTCCTAAAACAATGACACCTCACACGTGTCTCTAGTGTCAATAGTCTTTGAATACGATCGAGTGTTTCGTTTTTTTTTTCTATGACTGTACAAATGTTTATTTTTTTCGCCCGATAATTTTGGGACCAAAATGTCGGATAAGTCAGCTCCCCTTATATAGGAGCCTTAGTTGGACGTATATTGCGGTATAATGCGGGCCGTATGCGGTATGCGGGACTTGGGTTGCCGATCACTACATTAGGAGCCTGAAAAAGTAAGAATAATGCAGTGTGAAAACAAAATACTTCGATCCATATTTTATACAATGGTGCGCACCAGAGAAGTCATGGTGCAGGCTATCACATTTGAAATTAAGAAAAAACTTCGATTCATTTTTATATATTTAGTGGTACACACCAGTGGGGAGGGAGGAGGGTGTTTCATGGTGCAAGTTTACGACTTTTGAAATTTTCAGGTGAATGTTTTCAGTTGTATTTTTTGGAAGAGTGCTATCGTTTGTGGTATTTAGGGGTGCGTCATTATTTTTTAGGTTACTAATTTTAAGATAAACTCTTGTTTGTGAAAATTGTAACACTATGAAGGAAGCATCATAGTTGAATGAAATTTAATAAACAGTTGAGTGGTAATGGTACAAATAAATGACTACATTTTCCAACAAAACAAACAATAAAAAGAGATAGAAATTAGTATTTTGTGTGGCCACGACGCAACGCAAAATGAACTGCTACACGACTCGGGATGAAGTGAAACAAAGTTTTGATATCTGCCTGCGGAAGATACATATTGTTTGTATGCGCAACCAAAGTTCGTCTGTCGAAGCAACAGGACGAGGATCACGAGCGAGACACCGCCCAACGAAATCCCAATCATGTTCAATCGGTGACATATCCGGGGAGTATGCAGGGCAAGGAAGAAGCTGTACCTGCTGCAAATCAAGGTAGGATTTTACAGTCCTGGCGACATGTGGACGGGCATGATCCAGCTGGAATACAGCCCCCGGTAATCCTTGCAGGAAAGGAATAGCTTGGGGCTGTAAAACCTCGTTTATGTATCAGGTACTGTTCAAATTGCCTACAATTCGCAGCAATTGTGATCGTCCATGATATGCTATCGCACCCCAGACAATAACCCCGGGTGTTCTTCCACTGTGGCGTTCGATAATGCACTCCGGAATGTGCCGTTCACCGGCATAGCGCCTGACACGAACTCTTCCATCATGGTACCACAAATTGAAGCGGGATTCGTCAGAAAAGACGACCTGCTGCCAGTCAGCATGCCAGCTCCTATGCACATTGGCCCATTCTAGCCGCAGGCGGCGATGGTTTTGCGTGAGAGGAATCCTGTATAAAGGAATCCTTGCGCGCAGCCCACGCTGCAGCAGACGTCTCCGAATTGATGAAGCACCCAATAAAACACCTGTAGCTGTTGACCACTGTGTTGTTAATTGTCTAGAGGAAGCTGTGAGGTCCGTCAGCGCCATACGCACCAGGTGTCTGTCATCGCGAGCTAACGTCACATTTCGGGGTCCACTCCTGGATTTCCAAGCTGTCCGACCCCTGTCCACTGCTTCCAAACACGCATGATTGTGCTGCTGTTATGCTGCACACGAGCGGTTACTGCACGATAAGACAATCCAGCTTCACGAAGGCCGACGATTCTGCCCTGTTCAAACTCCGAAATTTGCTCAAATTTCGCTTTCTTTAGTCGAAGAGGCATAATAAAGATTCAGTTAACGTTTACTCTAGCATATAACCACCGATAATCATACACGCCTTGCTACAGCCGTCTATTTATATTCTGTTCGATCCGCCGTTCAGAGGGCGCTGCTCAGCATACGCATGCGCTACTGGTCTGCAATTCTAATCATTTGCATATCATGCCCTACTTTACATTTCCTGCAATTTTCAGCTTACTCACGTAAGTCCTTCGTGGTGTTGCAATTTTCACAAACAGGAGTGTATAATTTATATGTAATTATAATATCTAAACGAATCTTTGAAAAAATATATAAAAAAAAAAAAAAAACAAGTTTTATCTACAGCATATTCATAATTCTTTAGAGGTTAGACCTTTGAATTCGATGCGTTAGATATTAGATGAAAAGAAATCATAAGCCGTTTTTAATAAATACCCTTTAAGTGTTTGAAAAGCAAATACTAAAATATACTTGAAAAATATATATATATAGATCCATTCCATTTCAGATCAGGTAGGGTCTGTCACATAACCATCCACGATTTTTTTGAAAAAATTACACTAGTTACAACTAAGGGACATATGAAATATCCCAAAAGGATTTTGTAAGAAATTTTTTTTTTTCTTCAGTTACAGCCTATTAAAATTCTGAACAAAATCCGCCATTTTGGAAAAAACCGGCAAAACATATCATTTGAAAGGGACACTATTTCAAATGTATTTAACCTACTTGAATTATTCTTTTTTCTAAAAATAAATAAGGACCCATATATCCTCTAGACATCGTTTTTGAAAGTTTAGTTAGGTTTTTGATTTTAAAAAAAAAATCATTTTTGCGGCAAAAAAAACTGCATTTTTACCGATTTTATGATTTTTTTTCTACATGAAAAAAAGTTTTTTTTACTAAACGGAGATGGCAGTCTAAAGCCCTTATATGATAGTTTCATAACATATTCTATTATAATCCTTGGATGCATACAGCCTCGGAAATAAAATTTGAAATTTTGAAAACTTTCGAAAATTAGCAATTTTTGAAGTGATTTTACTAAAAAACCCATTTTTTAAAAATCTAAAAATTGGCTCAGTTGAACCCCATATAATTCTTAACAAGTGGATGGACACCGCATCCCGTATTTTTTCCCATAAAATGTTTTATGATTTTTTGAAAGTGACCTTATCGCCCATGGCATGCATGTAAAATAAAAATTTCTAATAATTTCAGTCACGGAAAATCTGATTATATTAATGCTTCAGAATCAAACCGCTTCTGATGACCCAGTCAATTCGTCTTTTTGTGCTTCGTTATATGAATATATTTTTCTGCTGATCAGCGCCTAATTGTTATGGGAGCTGAGCTCCCATACTTTCTTATTTGTTTCACTCAAATTTTTGTATTTTTGACCGAATTCAGGCCATTTAAGCATTAAAATAAGTTCTGAAGACTATAGGGATCCTGCACTTCTTTTGTTAAAAATTGGATCCCTGACTATAATAGCTACCTTTGGTGAGATCTGTTTGGTTACCTCAACTTACAACCACGTTCAATTGATTACTTCTCTCATAAAACAGGTGGACTTTCTAAATTCTTAAACTACAAGTGAGTTTTGCGGTTTGAATTTAGTATACATATTCTTACGTAAAAAAGTAATCATACGAGGTAGGATCCAAAAATTATGTGACAACATTCGCCAATGACAACCAAAGCACGAAATTAAAATTAATCGTTTTAAATGCATTGTATTGTTCTTCCCTTTGATGATTTCCCCTGTCGCTTAATTGAGTGGAAGGGAAAGAGAATTGAAAGAGAAAAAATATGATTCGTTGCTTTGCAGACAAAATAAACTAATATTTATTTAAAAAAAAGGAAAGATTTTAACTGTTACTGATAAAGTACATCATTATCGTAGATATTAGTCATTAATATAATCACCAAAGGCTCTTCTATCTAAAGACTATACACAGAGTCTTACAAAAAGACGAATTGACTGTATCATCAAAAGCGGTTTGTTACTGATATATTATTAAAAGTCAGTAAGATTTTAGTTGTTCCTGATAAAGTGAACCATTATTGTAGCTATTAGGCATTAATATAGTCAGAATTTCAGCTACTGAAATTATTAGACATTATTATTTTACATGAATGCAATGGGCGATAAGGTCACTTTCAAAAAATCATAAAACATTTTATGGGAAAAAATACGGGATGCAGTGTCTATCCACTTGTTAAACATTATATGTGGTTCAAATGAGCCAATTTTTAGATTTTTAAAAAATGGGTTTTTTGAGTAAAATCACTTCAGAAATCGCTAATTTTTGAAATTTTTCAAAATTTCAAATTTTATTTCCGAGGCTGTATGCATCCAAGGATTATAATAAAATATGTTATGAAACTATCATATAAGGGCTTTAGACTGCCATCTCCGTTTAGTAAAAAAACTTTTTTTTTCATGGAGAAAAAAAATCATAAAATCGGTAAAAATGCAGTTTTTTCGCGGCAAAAATCAATTTTTTTCTTTATCAAAAAACCTAACTAAACTTTCAAAAACGATGTCTAGAGGATATATGGGTCCTTATTTATTTTTAGAAAGAAAAATTATTCAAATAGGTTAAATACTTTTGAAATAGTGTCCATTTCAAATGGAGTGTTTTGCCGGTTTTTTCCAAAATGGCGGATTTTGTGCAGAATTTTAATAGGATGTAACTGAAGAAAAAAAATTTTCTTGCAAAATCCTTTTGGGATACTTCATATATTCCTTAGCTGTAACTACTGTATTTTTTTCAAAAATATCGGTGATGGTCAAATGACACTTTTCATACCTGCCTGCCTGATTTGAAATGGAATGACTCTATATATATTTGATTATTTTGATTGCATCAAACGGATTACTATTGTTTTAAATAACATATATTATTTGATATTTTTAAAACAAATGTGATTTTTTCAGAACTAAACATAGTTGTCGCCCATATTTTAAAAGAATGTTATGTATCATATGTTATATGTACGAAAAAAAAATTTTTTTTAATTATTTCTATCAATTTTCACACTATCAACTGCCCATTCATTCAATAGTACTTAAGCATAAATATAAACCATCGGTTCTGGTGTTTTTCTTAAAGGGAAGTTTGATTAAGATACATTTATATCATTTTCTCCTTATGCTAAGGCAACTTTTTCCCCGTCCTACAAAAAAAAAAAAAAAAAAAGAGAGAGAGAGAGAAAAAACCCACAACTTAAGAACTTTTAACCTTTTAATTCAGATACTTCACTACCAATAAGGCATTTTTGATTTCGTTTAAGCTATATTGTAATATTCTACAATAAATTATAATAACAATTGCTTTTCATTTTTTTAAAAGGAATCATTCCTAATGCTTTCTTTTTGAAATTACAATTAAAAAACAATTGCAAACGAAAGAATGGTGACAAAGTCATAAAAAATGCTCATATTTTAATCCAGCGAAGCTCAAGGGAAATTTATAATTACTACTGAATTAATGACATTTTTTTTTCTGTTCGTAATGATAAAAACTGCTGACAAGCTTTTGTGCTTTAAAATATGTTTCCTGCACTGTCAAAAAATGTATTAAAATTTTTTTTCCCTTAAATAAATGTTTTTAGAAGTTAAAATTATCCTTCTTAGCTTCCCTATGAGGGAAAGCATTATAATTAATACATAGCAACGTGAAGGATTGAGTTACATTACCATTACAAATGAGTAACTAAATTTGAGCCATTTCTTTCTATATTTTAAGCAAAACAAAGAAAAACAATGTTACGTTCATTTATTATTAATTAATAAACAACTTAACGTGCGACACAGCTTTAGAGCTGTATTTCCGAAAAAAATGAGACCTGTTTATTTTAAACAATGAAATTATGATGTTTTGTTTCTTATAATTAGAAATCTGAAAACATATATGTTACGTAGTTGGGCAGTAAATTAATGACGTAACATTTTGCATTTAGTTGACTTTGTTACATTTTTGCGTTAAAACTTATAAACAAGTTTTAAATGGATAATGTTAGCATTGGGTCTGTATTTTGTAAAATACATTTAATGAATTAAAAGGAATATCGAATAAATAATTACAAAGCGAAAATTTGGAAAATTGTTACTTGTCACTATCTCACGAGTCATACATTCATTCGAATCTTTATCTGGTGATAATGCATTCCACAGAAAAGTTTTCTTGATTTATACGTGCACTGAAGAAAATTCTGAAACATGACAGATTATTATTTTCATTGGCGCTCTGGGATTCCCAGGGCTTTTAACAGTTTACAACACCATTTGAATGGTTTGTAATTGAAATAGCAGAGTCCGAACGGAAGGTAGACTATTTCATAAAGAAAGAAGCATATCTTCACACTGGTAGCTAAAAATGTTTTGACTATCCAGCAAGATCCCATCACGAAGAATGAAGAGCAAAGTCAAAATAATTGGTTTTAAAAATTGCAAAGGTTTTTGCTCAAATGAACTAGCAAAATCTACTTTCTTCTATACAATTAAAGAGAAGAAAATGACTAAAGAATGTTGTGTTTGTTCAATGATTAGGTGTTCTCTTTGGGTCTCTATGCACGTTTTTATTTCAATCTTCAAAAAACTTAAACCATGATTATCAATATCATAGTTCTTTTCTTAATAATTGCATTATGAAAAAAATATATATATTATTTAGTACAAAATACTAACTATTAAAACCTTTATAGATTTCTAAAAAAAAATTTATCGCACTTCAGTGCTCGTTTAGTGGTCAACTATGCAGTATAAAGCTCCAGTTGCATAAATGCAGACTTCTCACTTTAGTGAAAAAAAAAATTCTCTCACTAACGGGAAAATATACTCAGTTTCTTTATGAGGCAGTGTTGCCATTAGTTTTACTAAGACTTGTTCAAGTTATGTGACTGCCGAAACAAAGGGTGGAATCTAGGGTCCGTCTAGATTAGGTTAAGGCCACTATATAAGGGGGCATATTCGACATTTTGTTCCAAAATTTCATGGGCACAAAATTAGATTTTATAAAAAAGCCTCGTTGTAGAAAACTGGTGCACAAGCTTTAGCTGAGTTGCCTGATTGATGTTAGATTATTTTATTCTGTAAATGAAAAGGATTTAATTAATACAAATTTGAAAACAAATAGAGAAACAAGTTCATTAAACTGGTTCATTACAGTAAACATTTCTCGAAACATTATTGTTTAATTTGTGAATTAAGTTATCTTTCTAATTTGATCTTAAGTGACATTTTGCTCAACTGAACATCAATAATTATTTTACGACATAAGCAACCAGCAAATGTTACGTATTTATAAATACTAGAAACAGGGTTGGATCCAAAGCTGTCTTTGAACCAAAATGTCGAATAAGTCGGCCTGTCCACTTATAGAGGTTCTAGATTGGGTGAGCTACGAATGTAGGTAATTGGGCTTTTAGAAGTTTTCTTGAATTTCTGCTTAGTTTCGGCCATACTTGCTTTACATGCTTTTCTGGTAAATCAGAAAGGTTAAAAACTATTACTTTAACATCAGTCTTCTGGGAATGCCTACTATTAATTCCAGAAACATTACTGAGTTTATTGGGAAGGTCTCGGAATTTTTCAGAAAAATTCCAGGTTAATTTCAAGAAGGTTACTAACTTTTAATGGGAAACTTGCCTATTTTTTGCCAGATACGTTGCTGGCAG
This sequence comes from Uloborus diversus, assembly GCF_026930045.1. Taxonomy (NCBI): domain Eukaryota; kingdom Metazoa; phylum Arthropoda; class Arachnida; order Araneae; family Uloboridae; genus Uloborus; species Uloborus diversus. The sequence continues at coordinate 77,742,637 of NC_072740.1, forward strand.
AAATAGGCATATTAGCTGCCTATTATTTTCCAGAAACCTTCCTGACTTTTTTTTACTTTTTACATTGTGGTTGAAGTCACTTGTTATTTAAAAGAAAATTTCCATTTTACTTAAAGGTACGTCGTACCCCAAATTATGTAAAAGAGTCAGGAATATTACATCAGAAACAATTCATAGACTCAAATTATAAACCATAACTGCTATATTGTGATAAATCATACCTGCACTATTAAAAGAAATAAAAAGAAAAAAAAAACAGAATATTAAGATTCTAGAAAATAAATATCAGCTAATATGACTATTTTTTCCAGTAACATTGCTTGCAAGAAACAGGAAACCTTCCCAATAAAAGTATGAAACATTTCTGAAAATAATCTGAAATGTTTCTAAAGAATTCAGAAAAATAAAAATGGCCCAATAAAAGCAAGTTATGCTTCTGGGATGAATCGAGAATCTTCTAAACTAAAAAAAAAATCTATATCGTCACCTCAGAGAAACAGAATGACATCTAATCTCAGGAATAACAATAAATCCTACTGTTGCTTTGAGGCGACGATATATATACAACAGAAGCATGGCCCCCTTCCTGGTTTTCGTCTGTAAGTTTCCAAAAGTATTTTAAAAAGTTTGAATGAAAGCCAACAAGAATTATACGTTAAAATACGTGATAGCTTCCGATGTAGTTGAACGAATTTCTGAAGGATTTTACTTTTGCGTTTAAAGCTGATGTCTCAAGTTTTAACCGCTAGAAAAAAAATAAATACCTTCTGTATTTAATAGCCGATATTCAATTTTCAGGGAAATATTGATTGTGCCACGCAAATGAAAGAAAAACACAAATACAAGAAAAAAATACATTGAGAGCCTGTTAGAATTTATTGGTTCTTGAAATTAACTTTTCGAAATTTATTTTAGTTTTATTTTGAAATTGTTCGGTAAATATTCAGTTCGATGTCCTTCCACGATGTAATTCAGTTATTTCATTGGAAAACAAAAGCTATATTTTTTTTAATGCTTAAAGTGTTTGAAAGAACTGCTGAATTATTTGTCAAATATTCATTCAGAGTGGAATTTTATGTGACTTAAACTGTTGAATTCCAAAAATTTAATTTCACTTTCGTTGGTACTTGAATGTTTCTAAAGATCGAATTGTTTTTCTATGTCTTCACTTTTTTTTCTTTCTTTGGAATTTTCATTACATTTTTAGACATTATTCAATGCAATTTCTTTCCAGTTCCAGGTCTTTTGGATGAAATAAAGTACAGATAATTATTGTAATCTGAATTTTGAACATTAAAGTTAACCGTTCCAATCTCCTTAAACTCTTGCATGTTTTCATCTAAATAAGCAATAACAAGCTCCGAAAAGTCACAAATAATTCTAAACCATTTCAAAGTTGATTAAAAAGAGAAAACGTATAAAAGTTACTATAAAGAAAGAAGTTATAAATAAATAGAAGAAAGCTGAGAAACCTTCATAGCGGTAGCTCACCACTGCAAGAAAAGTCAGCCAGTTTCCTGTGAAAAAGAAGTTTCGCCTTTCCTTGAGTCACGGTTCTTCCTGATTGATTAAAACCCAAACGAAGGCAAAGTACAGTCTCTGGATGTTTCACTTTGCAAAGATTGCAAGGAATATGCTGTTCGGTATTTGCCGTTTTGCCTAAGCTTAAGCCATATTTACTTTAAGAGGTTTCGCGATAAATGAAGAAGTTGCCAGACCGTTACTATAAATATATCTAAGTGTTCTTCGTAAGTTTCTAATTTGTTAAGGGGGGAACCAGCTTAAGAGGTTGAAATTTTAGTATGTTTCGTGAATTTCCTTAATAGGAAATAATAACCACAATTCGTTCAAATTTGCAGGATATTTTATTCATGTTTTGATGTACACTTAATAATAATTTTTTCATGTCAATTCTGCCAGAAATAATGGAGTTAGTAGCTACTGTCTGTGGAGGGTTGCCATCAGAGCCTGTTGCTGGTGGGGCATTACCGAAGTCACAATTTGTATCTGTAATAATTACAATTTTTTTCGTTAATAACATATTTCCGAAGAATATGAATGAATTGGAAACAAAAAAAAAATGAAAATTGCATATTTGGGAGGTGTTTGAATGCAATGTAGTGTTTTTATAATGTTTGTTTCCATCTTTTTTGCATGAAAAATAGTTTTAACAATTATATCATCCCAGAGTTAGGTTCATATAGATTGTACTTGAATGAAAAATATTCACACATGTTATCAGAACGATTGGTCAATATCCATTTTGAATCATTTAGCAATTAAATAATAAGTGAAAAAACTTGACGATAAATGGTGTAACTGAACTGAAGTTAGCGTACGGATATCAAGGCTTGAATAGTTTTGTCTTTTTGTCTCAAGTTTGAGATTGGTATTTCAGAAATTAATCCTTATTATACCGGAACGTTAAAAAAATATTAGAGTTCATCTGGCACAGTCTCAACTAAAAAAGACTCAACTGAAAAACGTTCAGTTTGTTCTCACAGTTTCAAAGCTTACTTTTCAACATATTGAGACAGTATTTCCATGTCATTTCATACAAACTGCAACCAGCCATAAAAGCATTGCCCATTAAAAAGGACTGTTGCTATTATTACTGCGATTGTGATAAATATTTACTCAAAATAATTGATCATTCTTACATTCCTTTTCATAAGACATTTTTCTTAGTTATTTTCTATTCACTACAAACTTGCTTTAAAAGAAAAACAACAATGCAAAATGACATCTGAAGAATACTAGAACAACAAATATTCCCGTTCAGATTTCAAAAAAGCTTTTGAAATGTGTTTCAAACATGACAATGTTTCTGTCCTAACTTTCAATGTCTTGACACTTGCAATATTTTCATCTTTTAGTCATTTTTCTGGAGAACAATACGAATGGTTCTGAAAAATCCCGCCATTCTGCTCCAATTCCTTATTGACAAAGCGTGAAAACTGAATGCTCCTTTTGTTTTCTTCCGGGGAATTTGAATGAGTTGATGGCAGAGATTTTTCGACAGCTAGTTTTGGTTTTAGTTTTGACTTACTGCTAATATTAATTATCGATGAGAGCGACATTGTTATTATTCTGTGATTTCAAAATCTGTGCCAAACTTATGTATTGTTTGAATTTTTGTATGTACTTATATTTCCGCTTCTTGAACAAAGGTTAAGCATATTTATTATAAGTCAGAAGTTAAATATTTGTTATAAATGACGTTTAGAAGGATCGTCTACCAGTGATTGATACATTTAACAAAAACACCTTTTTATATTTTGACCGTGGTGCTATGTCAACTAAACTCCTTTCTTTTGACTCCTCTTGTTAGACATAATAATCTGAAAAATGACAAATGGTTACTCATGCTGAATGTCTTCTATTGATTAAGCTTCTTTCTTAGAAGTTTTAAAGTATGTTTCTCATTCAAGACATAAATATGGATGGCTGATGGTACTAAACACTTCTTCCATAGAAGCTGTTCATCGAAGATGTTACACTTTCACCTTGTGTGTGTGTGTGTGTGTGTCCCATTTCATATCACCTCCTCCCCCCTTTCTCACCAAGTGCCCCACTTCTTTACTGTAAAAAACAATTCGCAAACCTTACTGATTATTTCCGCTCCTGTTTCAGGATTTCACAAGTTTTTATCCACTTCCTGAGAAAATTAAGTATCTTTGTCAAAAAATTTCAGATTTGTTACAAGTTACACGAATGCAGACATCTCACTGTTGTGAAAAATATTTTTAGCGACCAGTATAAAAATTAACTGAGCGTTTTCAACAAGTGGTATCGGCTCACTGCGATTACTGCCTTTGAGATTGAAGATTTCAATAGTAGCGGATAAGCCCCTGGATTCCTTAGCGTTTCAGGCGAGTTAGATTCGTGATGCTTGCTTGTAATTCCACCTTAGCTGTTGGGGATGTCAAACAAATAAATCTGTCAAAATTTCTTCCAAATATTTTCAGAGACGCGACTGGATTTAAAAGGGGAGATTACTGAGTTTTTACTGTTTTTTTTTTTTTTTTTTTTTGAAAATATTATTTATAGAGGTAAGCAATCCCTCGCAATCTCACCCCGCGGTTAGTTGCCTATGAGCAATTTAATGCTAGCAAAATCACCTTCTTGACCTCACAATTTCTGATTTCAGTAAAATTGGGAGAAAGGACATTTATGACAAGATGAGTAATCCTGCGAATTTTCAGGTTTCTATTTTGAAAATAGCTCGAAATATAAGCTAGTAAAAAAACTCAAAATGTGCGAAAAAAATATGAAAAGTGTGTTCTTACAAAAATATTGTAAGTTGTTTGCTGCCTGTAAAAAAACTTCAATATTTGTAAGTTTCCTATCGATTTGCAAAGTTTTATTCCACTCTGTGATTCATACTTGAGTTCTTGTGCGTTTTATTATGACTATTATAAACTTTTATTCTGAAGAGAACTGATGTTTTTAAAATATTCATTTTAAAAATAAATAAGTAAAAATAAACAATTATCTATTGGAGAGTATACCTCTTAATGTTCAAAAATAAAAATGGTTCTCACTTTAACATAGCTTACCATCAATTTCAGGCTTTGAAATATTTGAATAAAAACTTCCATAAACTCAATCTTTATTTTCCTTCCACACTACAAATTTAATTATGTTGTTTAACAATAATAAGATAAAGTCTTTTCCGTAAATATATCTTGGGGTAGCGTTGTTTTTAAACACAGACGGAATTCTTTGTCCAATATTTATTAAGACTTTCTCTTCAGAGGCATAATTTGCATTGAAATTGTAAAATTTAATTACGTTCTTTCTAAGACATTCAAAAATTGAGAAAAACCGGTAGTGGGGGAGAGAAAATGTTTTTTTTTCTTTCCATTTTTTTAATGTCATTAGGTTTCTGTTTCTATGGATACTATTCCTTTTACACCATAATTCAATATTCCTTTTCAAGTTTCTCCTTTTAGAGTCAAAAAAAAAAAAAATATATATATATATATATATATATATATATATATATATGCCCTTTAGCTGTATAGCTGTATTTTTTGAGTTATTGCAACACACTTCCTCAAATTGAATCAATGCCGATTAAATGCTCACTTTCCAGTTGAAAAATGTGTTGTCATATACGAGGCGTGTTTTTAAAGTAAGTTCCGTTTTTACATAAAAAAGGAACGAGTACAGATAGAGCTAAGTAATTTAGTGCACAAAAATCTACCACCCTTACGCTATTTTTCAATATTGCTCCCGTGATTTTCCAAGCATTTGTCATAGCGTGGTACAGGTTTTTGTATACCTATTCGTACAAAGTTACCGCCCGTTTAGTCAACCATGAGGACTCTTACAGGGCTTTGGCTGGGGCGTATTTGAACATCCTCTGGTCTGCCCTCACCTCGCTCGCAGCATCTTTCATTTGTTTTGGCATCCAAAGTCTTTCCAAGGTGGTCTGTGGCACAACAGCAATAATGAGCTCAGAGAGCATGTTATCCCATGGCTGACTACACAGGCGGCAATTTTCTATGAATAGGTATACAAAAACCCCAAATGTTTGGAAAATCACGGGAGCAATGTCAAAAAATAGAGTAAGGATGGTATATTTTTGTGCAATAAATTTCTTTGCTCTATCTGTGCTCGTTCTTTTTTTATATCAAAACGGAACTTACTTTAAAAACACGCCTCGTACATTACAATAGTGTTCAAACTAACTAAAATTCTTAGTTTAAGTCGCGCAGACTGAAAATTAAAATTTTCATCTCATGTAACTCTAATCTAATAAACTTAAACTAATCACAATTCGGCATTTCATTCAATTAATAATTTTCCTTCCGTTAACTGTCTAACTTCTCATTTCTAGGATAATGACGCATCTACCAGTATGATTTGTAACTTGAGTTAAAGAAATGACTAAAACTGCTTTTCCTCGCGCTTCTTAGGTCGGTTTCTTTTGTTGTAATCTAGAACGCGCACTCTCGATGCTGAGAGTGAGCGTTGCAACCCACATATCAATACCATCATTGCACGTTGTATTATAAGACCAGCGGATAGATTAGCCGCTTACGGCGGCTCGGGCAACATACCTGCGGAGCGTTGGTTTACATCGCCGAAGTCGGTGTAGTTTGGAAGCTTCGCTCATTCCTTGCCGCCTGCGACAGCTCAATAATTACTGGACCGTAGATAAATTTTCGGTGTGGCATGCCTCTATTTTGACTAACTTTCGCTGAAATCATTCCCAGATCAGCGCGCCTTGAATTTTCACCTAACGGAACGGAAGAGGCAATTCAAAAGCATTCAAACAACGTGCCTTATTGGGTTTTCCACTTCCGCTAGAAATGTAATATAGACTTCATAAAGAAGATAGAAGAGGGAGAACGAAGATGTCTAAAGGAAAAACAAAGAACCAGTTAATTTCCGTGGAAGAACGGAAATCGTTTTCAATTAATATTTCCGCTAATTAAAGTCGTATAAATATGCAACCAAGTCAAACAAGTAGCCGGAAAAATTACAAATCGATCGATACCTGATTCGATGCTTATTTTTCTGTCGTTCGCCAGGAGTAGCAATAGCATACATACACACATACATACAAAGTACTCAGTTTTTAATATGGAAGATTCATTGTAGTGCTTAAAATCTTATTTAGCTGTTTATATAAGTTGAGGAAGAAAATTCAAAGCGAGTAGACCTTTGCATTGGTGTTCCACACCCTTTTAACATTTGTAAAAATCTGAGGACTTGTAAAAATATTTCACGCAGCGACTAATTACAGGCAATAACCTCATTTCCCTCACGTACGCGTTTTTAAGCTGAGGCACTAACAACATTTTTGCTCTTTTCATTCATTTGTTTCGTTTTTTTTTAAATTCTAAAAACTTTAAAGTAGTTCATAGTATGTCCCTGTTGGTTTTAAGTATTTATTTCGTGATGTTTGTTACTATTATTTACGAAATAACTTCGCATTTTGCGACTTAGATACGTTCTTACAGTTGTATGAAATGAAATATTGTACTTGAGCAAAGCTGGTAGGTACCCATATTCCTTTCATTTGAGCAAATTAGCTAAATACTTATCAGTTTAGCATATTTTCTAAGTAGTCAGTAATTAATAAGAGAAATAAAATCTATACACTTAGGGGAAAAGGGGGCTAGTGTGGACAAGGGGTTAGTGTGGACATCTGGAATAATTCAGTTATTTGTTTTCAAAATTTCTCTGTTAAATTATGTATAATGACAACACCAACATTCACTTCCATATGTAATTTCATGACAACACACTTGATAGTTCAGTAGCAAATTACAAAAGAAAGTTTTCATAGTGGAAAAGTAAATTTCGGATTTTCTTTTATTAAACTATTTTAATTTATTTTTTCAAGTAAAGGGAGATAATGTATCACAAATAAATGTATTAAATAGATATTTTTATATTCAGTTCTGCTGTTCATGGTTTTAATTAATAATTAAAAGGTTTAAAAGTAAAAATTGCGCAATGGGGTTAGAGTGGACACACGGTGATGGGGCTACTGCGGACACATGGTAATGAGGCTTCTGTGGACTCATGCGTACGCTAATCCCTTGCAGCTATGAGTGAGAAAAAATAAGGAGTTAAATATAATATATTTTATGTTATTTGCCTGATTAGATTAATTATGACAAGTTGATATTTATTATTAATTATGACAATTATGACATTTAATTACAAAGGATTTTATATCCCCTTTTTTCTGATTTTAAGATTCATTTACAAAATAAAATTGATTCCTTTAAAGTGATGAATTCTTTTACAAATGATTTTCTTTATTTATTTATCATATTAAATTTTGGGATTTGATTCTTTACCAACTGCTTCATAAAATGATTTATTGAAAATGATAAAATGATGACATTTAAAAAGGATTCTATGTGTTTTTGCACATTTGTAAGCATTTTTTTACTAAATAAGTTTGCTTATTGAAAGGTGATAAATAAGTTTACCAAGGAATTCTGTCATTTTCACCATTTATTATTATTTTTTTTATATAATTCAAATTACCAGTGACATTAGTCTTAATGACTTTGTGTTGGTTAAGTTCATGAGAAAAAACATTTTGCACTATGTTGGACGAGTAGAGGCCATATAAAAATCAACTGATTTCATTATGCATTTCTTCTGGGAAAAAGGTGAACAAAATCGTTCTTTGAAGCACAGAAAGTTATTCTTTTCCCATGATGGAAAATATATGTCCCGAACATCGTGAAATGAAAATATAAGGAAACTACCATCGCCCTATCTTGCTAGTAGCACACTAAAAAAAGTCCGAAACGTTACTGATTATTCTCGTGGAACGTTGCAGGATTTCACGGGGTTTCTCCTATTTCCCGTAAAATCAAGTATATATGGAAAAACATTTTATGAATTGCTTCAAGTTGCACGAATGTAGACTCCTCAATGGAGTAAAAAATATTTTTAGCTACCAGTTTAAAGATTAACTGAGTGTATTTATTAAGTGTATCGTCCTACGCGATTACGGTCTGTCCCCGTTGACTAAGCTCGCAATAAGAGGTCTCTATATTATTCAGAAATATTAAAATGTATTTTTACGACGGTTGCTGATTTTTAGAGGAAAACGTTCCTGGTTTTTGCAAGTGATGTGATTGGCAGAAATCGGGCACATGAGCTGTCTATTAATTTCCAGGAGCGTTTCTGAATCGTTTTTACAGTGCGTGTTCTACTCCGCATCTTACATAACATTCTGTTATGTAAGATGCTGAGTAGAAATCAGCATCTTACAATCATCATAAAGAAGATGATTGTAAGATGAATCAGTATCAATGTTGATAGATTTATTTTAGTGTAAAATAGAAAAAAAAACTTTCTCTTCTGCATAAAATAGCGTTTTTTCATCTAAATAAAAGTAAATAGCTTTCAAACATTTTTATTTGCATTTTAAATAGCTTCCTTACTTTTAGACAATTCATAGCTACGAATCAATATCTTAAAACTTCATTATTAATTAAAATATACTTTGTTAAGGTTGACATTATCTAAGGAATATGCTATTTAGATTAAAACTTATTTATTTACGTTTTTACATCCACTGTTTACATTGCTTAATTAGTATTCTAGCTTGTCCACACGAGCCCCTTAGCTTGTCCACAGTAGCTCCATGATTTGGGGCTAGTGTGAACAAAAACAACCTTTTTTGAAAAAAAAAATTATTAAATAACTGCTCGGCCAAATGTTTTAATACATCAATGAAAATAAGTGCAATAGTGCAAATTATTGTAAAAAAAATTTCAGGTGCATTAAAAACAGTATTTAGTATATGTTTTTTCTAAGAATGCAAAATTTGTCCACACTAGCCCCCCTTCTCCCCCAATGACATTTTGATTACATGTCTCCAAGTCTTTCTGATAAACCAGATCCTACCTCTGCTTCAAACAACACAGGCCTGATAGTAACTGAGCCTGGTGTAACTGCAGGAAAACTGAGCTTCCTTCAATTAATCATGACTAGTTGACCCGTGCGGAACTCCGCACTGTGCTTCAAATCGTTTCATAAGGCATTTCGCTCTTTAAGAATTTCGAAGGAAGAACATTATGAAGAAGAACCGAAAAAAAAGTAAGCGCAGAAGAGAAGGCATGTAATTTAAAGACATCAATAACAAAACCTCGTTAAATACAACGTTGTGATAATTTGATCATAGCTCCCCTTTTAATCGTACATATTTTCAATGCAAACATAAATGTCATTAAAAGTGTGGCTGAGTGGTGACTCGTGAAAAAGCAATAATTGTGCATGTGAAAAAACAGGTTGTGGCAAATACAGTCCTGCACATGTCAGCATCTGACGGGAAAAAAAGAAACATTAAAGAGATATTTATTGGCACGTATTCGAATTGGCGCCATTCTGACAAACAGCCCGACACCCCAACAAACCTAGCAATTGCGCCTTCCTTTTCGAAAGCTATTCATTGAAGGAATGCGTAGTAAAAAACAGCAAAAAAGCTTTTTGCCAAAAAAAAAAAAAATAATAATAATAATAAGATCATGCATCTGTGTTTTGTCATTAACCAGCATGATACGATTTAAAATTATTCGCAAAGCATGGAATTTGATTAAAGAATGACGAAGATCTCACGTAGCGATTGAAACAAACATTCTAGAGAAGTAATAAATTTGATTGAAAATAAGTGTTTTTATCTTTGAATATTGAACTATTTCACATAGAAGGTTGCTTTAACCGTTACGGCTTAAATGCCCTCAGATGTTTCTCTTTTAATCGAACACTTAAAATTCAAAACCAAAACCAGTTGAACTGAGTCCGTTCTTAAGTGTAATTTTTCGAACGTAGACAAAATGTATTTTTTTTTTTTTTTTTTCAGCAGAAAGCAGAGGAGTAGAAAATAATTTCTTGCTAATGAAGTTGATAATACTTTTAATGCTTTATATCGTATTCGCGCGAATAAAAAATTAAAGGTTTACTGAGTGAAACTCGTAGTTTTAATCGGGCGTAGTATTTTTTCATTTGTACAAAGGGTCGAACACTGCTATTAGAAACATCAACATCTTAGCATACAATAAAAATGTTTTTTCTGCACAAAAAGGATTTCTTTAGGTAAATCTAATACTTTTTTATGCTTACATTATGTTGAGTGGTCTGGATGCAGTCAAAGAACACAGTTCGATTAACAATCAACTTATCCGAATGATAACTGTAGCTTGCATAAAGGAGTCGAAACACCAAGTAGCATTCCCACTGCATTTATTGTATTAGGTGTGTATGTTATGAGCACATGTAATGCGTAATACTAATATAAATTTGATATTATGTCGGACAGCCCAAGCTTGCCCGAAGTTCAGATAGTTTATAGCCGAACGCTCTACCGAAAAAAACTTATCAATTAAACCGAACAACTAAGTCCAGTGCTGTTAAGCTTTATTAAAATATGAACACACACAAAGGCTTTTTTTTTTTTTTGCCGAAAGCGACGTAAAAAATGGAAAACTGCATTAGAACTTTGCTTTAAAAAATGCATAAGAACTACAGGCAGCATCAAGGTTTTGAAACAGCAAGAGGCGATTTCGAAAACTTGAATTTTCGACCGTAAGTCTTTTTTTCGTCATTGGCCAGCCTGATAAGTTTTAAAATGAGAGGGGATTAATATATAAGATAAGATATTGAAGAAAAATGTTTTTATTTTTGAAAATTTTTACAATTTGTTATCGCAGGCTGCTTAAACCTTTATAACTTAGATGGCAGCACGTGTTCATCATTTAACAGCACGGTTAAAATACAAAATAAATTGAACTATGCTCTTTTTTAAGCGTAGCTTTTCGAATGTAGTAAAAATGTGATAAGCTATTTGTTTTTTAGCAAAAAGAAGAAAAAATATATATTTTACCCTTCAAATTGAGGTAGTATTTTATTTATTTGTACAAAGAGTCAAAAACTCATTAGAGGAATATATATTTCAATATACGAGTTATTATTTTTTTTCTGAACAAAAAACAATTCTATTGTAGTCTGAAATCTTAAACCTGTTACTTATATTTTCGCTTACATTATGCTTTAATTTTCTTTCCAGAGCCAAAGCTTCAAAAAAAAAAAAAAAAAAAAAAAACACGTGCAATTTCGAAGTAATTTAGCACAAAATCACTGAAAGTTTTTATATCAGCAAGGAGCATTTCCCTCTCATTTATTCTATTCCCTCATAGTTCTTATTCACTTAATTCAGTGTTCATGTAATGCGCGATATTTCTCTAATTTTTTTGTTGCAGATTGTCCGGGCGTGGGCCCGAACACGTAATCTCCTGCTTACGAAGAGAACGCTCTGCCGATCAAGCTACTCAGCTCTGTCGGTCTTAGCGCAAATTAAAGTTATTAGTTTGACCGAAAACCTTATTATGATTCTTTAAAACAGGTTTTTCGGCTAAAAGAAACAATTTTTAGACCTTGGGTCTATTTTTCGTCAGTAGCCAGCACCATAAGCTATAAAATTAGCCGTAAATCAAAGAAATCGATCAAAAATTGAGGGAAATTTGGCGTAGAAACCAAAAACAGGCTACAGAAATAATATATAAGGATCCTACTCATTTGGATAGCATTGTCTATCAAAGCCGTAAGCTACGTTACCGTCCAATTTAATTATTTTTTAATATATTTATTTCTACTTGCATTGGGCCTAGTCCATGGGTGAAGTGGGTTATCGGAAGAGTTTTTTTTTTGGTAACTTTTATGTTAAAAATGTGAAATTCCCTGAGTTCGTTCTTTTAAATATAAACAATGGTTACTACAAAAAAATCGATTCCAAAAACGTGTTTAATGTAATCATAACCAGTTTTTCTTTACTGTCAAAGATAAAGTATTTCGCCTATGACACTGACCTCCAAGAGTTACGGTACAATTTTGAGAAAAAGCGAAGCACTCGTAATTATCTGGATATTATTAAGGCTTCTGCATAAGGGGAGCTGACCTATCCGACATTTTGCTTCCAAAATTGCCGAGCGAAAATAATAATATTCGTACAAAAGCCTCATCGCAGAAAACTGGTTGCCAAACTTTAGATGTGTTGCCTGATTGGTGTTTGATTATTTTATTCTGAAGATGAAGACGATTTAATTAATACAAATTAAAAACAAATAAGGTGTGGAAATGACGTTTATTACAGTAAACATTTCCCGATACATTTTTGTTGAATTCGTGAACTAAGTTATATTTCTATATTCACCTTAAGTAACTAATTAACTTATCATCATTTTTTTACGACATAGCAACCAGCGAACATTATAACGTATTTAAAAATACTAGAAACGAGGTTGGATCCAATTCTGTCTTTTAACCAAAATGTCGGATAAGTCAGCCTGTCCTTTTTTTCAATTGGCTCTTGATATTATAAATGCTATACGTGCTTGCAACTTACGTTGACAATGACGTCACGATGTACGGAAGAAAAATCAAGTTAACAGATAAAATGTCACACTTACAAGCTACCTACCCTACCTATGGACACTATATTCAAGCGGAAATTGTCTATTATTATGCAGTTAGTAAAAGAAAATCTCTAACTTTTCACTGGTTAAACAACTAATGATTAATATTCCAATCCGAAAAAAAAATATTTCTCAAAGAATCCAATCATTTAGATTTTTAATTGTTCTACAATAAATTCTGTGCTACGCAGTTTGTGAGTATTCCCCGCTCAATTGTTTTAAAGGACTTGAAAAATTATTAAAACTGTTTAGTTTTAAATGTATAAAAGTACACAGAAATCTGCCTGAAAACAATAATTTATTCTCTTTGAGAATAATGGTAAAACATCACATTTTCTCTTTATTTTTATTGTAACTTTAAGATTTGTAAAGGCATAAAATTCTTTTAGTTTTCGAAATAGGGGAATGAGGGATAATTGAAAAAGTGGGGCAAAGTTAAATGGTGAAATATTTACACCTTTTTTTATCGCCTATTATCTAGCAATATTTTAACTATGTAGTAACACAAACATGGTGTTCCGTTTTAACTTGCAAGACCTTTATTTTCGCAACCGTTAGTCCTGGATGTATACTTCCAATTGTAAAAATGTTCAAAATCAGATGCGAAGTTAAGATATTGAAAATTTGAAACAAAAATAAAAATGGGCCAAATCATACAAAATTGAACTTCTTATAAAGGCTCTAGGTCATCTAATTTATATTTAGAGGAATTATCTCCATTGAGAACTAATACTGAAAAAACTTGACATTTTTGCGACCAAAACTCAAGGAGATATTTCAGTTCAAAGTTTTCAGGGACCATACAGAAGATGAGATTGGAACTTATCCCCCTTTAAAGAGAGTGGCAGGTTGTCAAAAAAAAAAAAAGTATTTATATTTTTCATCGATATTCAAAAATATAAGCAAATGTTATGCTGTGATACGCAAAAATACCCTGAAAAACCTCGAACAATTTGAAAAACCACACTCTATACGCACATATAATTTTGAACCCTTGTTAAAACTACTATATTTTCCCCCAAAAGGTGTTATTGACAATGAGTGTAAAGTGGTGTAAGTCTCTAAACGCTTCGTTTTATATCTCGGTGAATACTGGGCGTATTAACTTCAAACATTTTGTGTTGGAATTGTTTTTTAAAGGAGAATCTTTCTTTAAATATTTGTTAGGGAATCTGGGGCCTGTATAAAAAGTTAAATTTTGTATTTTTTGACTCAATTTTATTTTTACTTCAACCTTTCACTATCTTAACTCTGCATCTGATTTTGTACATTTTTGCAATTGGAAGTATGCATCTAGGACTAACGGTTGCAAAAATAGAGGTCTTGCAGGTTAAAACGGAACAAAGAAAAATTACCTCTGAAAATCAAAGAGTAGGAAAATACAAGAATTTTTAAAAATTGTTACTTATATTGTAGTATTTTGATGCGAGATAAAATGATAAAGTTCTTGTTGTTAACATTTTAAATATTAATTTAGACCTTCTAATATGCATTGCAGTATTTATTTAGTTAATATTAAACTTATTTGTATTTTGAATATTTTGTACAGCTAAGTACATGAGGAGCAAAGTGGACGAAGTAAGATAAAGTGGTTTGTTTCATTTATTTATTTAGTCCTTTATCAAATCACTTACACACGTATTCATTCATTAATTAGTTCATTTCCATTCTTCATTTAATAACTCCGTTATTTATTCATTCTTTCATTTTCTTACCCAATCACTATTTTATTCACTCCTTTTTTGCGTTTTTTCATATATTACATAACTAATTTAGTTACTTATGTATTCATTTATTGTTTTCTTTTCTTTTTGTTTGTTCATTCATTTTTTATTTACTGATTTATTTGAGAAAAAAAATTTAACAGTCGAAAAAAAAATATTTTAGAAGACTAACATTTCAATTTTTTAACTTGGCCCTATGAAAAAAATGTGAAAAATTTACGCCTCGTTTTGGAGGTTCAAACTTATTGCAAAAAATTAAAAATGTTTCAAAACATGTAACTTCTTTTTATTCATAAGTTTTTCTTTCTGCATTGAAAAAAAATATTCCTTGCAACTTTGAAACACATTTCTTCAATTCTTATTACAACTCGTGCAATTTTAAAGCGGTTTTTGAAGATCATTTCTTAACATTTTCTTCATTGTGGCCAAAAATAATGAAAAATAATTAATAAATACTAAACTTGATACCAGACGGTTGAATATTTTTTCTTTCAGGATGATAAATTTATCGCCAATTTCGCATGCTGCAAGCAGATGATTTCTTTGAAAAGTTAAATAAAAAAAAATCATTGATAGCTCCATTAACTGTCTCCAGTCTCACCAAGTGACCAACCTAGCAGCCTGTAATTATGTTTATAAATGGTATGTTTCTATCTCATTCTTAACTGCAAAATATGTGATTTGAATTCATGTGAAACAAATTCGAACTAATTAACATTTTTTTTAAGTTTCTTATTTCTTTTTTTTTCCCCCAATATCGTTTGTAGTTGTTTCGTAAGTTATCATATTACATTGCAATTAAACATTATACTCGGTGTTGTTGAACTTCATGTTTTACAGCGACAGAAGCGAAAATGGGCTCGCATTTTGTTACTAAATTTAACAAATTAATTTCAATGCTGAACTTAAAGTTTGGATTTTGGACATTCTAAACTTTTTAGATAATGCATGATTTCAAGCGCGTTTGATTCAAAAGGATGAAATGCGCCGAAGAATTAACCGCTTCACTGGTAAAATTGAAAATATTTAACGATTGACAGAAATTATGACAAAAAAATATTACGAAGGCGTGGGTTTAACTTAGTAATCCGATTTCTAAAGTGAAGAGTGTATTTTCACCCGAATATCGGACTATTTCGTTCGCTTGGACTCAGCTTATTTCTCCACTGTCAAGTAAGCTTGTAGTCGAGTATAGAAAAGAAAAAGTTGTCCATAAACTTCCATGTCTTTCTTTAAAGTTACTTAAATGAGATTTTGATAAAGGACCGTAGAATAATTACTTTTTACTACACACTGTAAAAACGATTCAGAAACGTTCATGAAAAATAATAGGCATCTAATTTTCCCAATTTCTGCCAGTAACATATTTTGCAAAAATGAAGAATGTTTTTCTTTCAAAGTCTGTAATCTTCCTGAGATCATCATTAAATCTTTCTCAAGAATTTAAAAATCTCCTCGGTTTAAGCCAGTCTGAAACCTTCGAAGGAAAATACATTGGTTTAATGTAATTTATTAGAATCGCCCGGATTTACTAAGAAAGCTTCGGTAGAGCCACGGAAAATTGCATGGGAGAGCGAAACATCTTCATGTTCTGCAATTCCTGCATTTTGCACTCGTGCAATTTGTAGTAATTCAGGAAACTTTTTTATCAAAAATACTTGATTTTACGGAAAAATAGATCAAAGCTCGTGAAATATAGAAACGTTCCACGGAAAGGATCAGTGACGCTTTGGACTTTTTTTACAGTGCATACATGGGTTTTATGGCTAAAAAATGCCATGATACCAAATATTCCAGTCAGGAGAGCAAAATATATAATTGAAAAATGATTCAGGGACCGCCACTACATATAAAATGTTACTTTCAAGGTCAAAATTTACCAAACAAAGTAAACAAATCTATCCGAATAGCAATTTATTTTTCTCATAGAAAACTACTGAAGCTACTCGTTATAATACGCAAATGTTTAGTAATTAGCTAAAAATATTCCTTTTTTTTTAAGTTATTTAATTTCGCAACTTAGAGGAAAGAATCCTATAATTACTGATTCAAAAACAAAAGGTGCAATTTTCTGACATTTTGCTTAAAACTTAGTTGTGGGTAGTTTCTATGTAAAACTAGCAAATAAAACAGGAAATACTGTAATAACAGCTGAAAAAGTCCGATGTTAGGTTAGTTTCGCTAAATTTTACTGCTTATGCGCGACCTAAAGATTGTTAATATTTTTGAGGATATTTAAAAAGAGTATTGAAAGTAAACATGCTAAAGGTATTTGAGTAAAACTTAAATACTATTATTTCAATTTTTAAAAAAAATAAATGAAAAGGGATTGTTATTATCTTTTTTTTTTTTTTTCTAAACTTGGAAGGTGATGTGCTATCTAAAGGTATAAATATTTTTCCAACGCACTGTATAAAAATTCCGAAGCGTTACTGAGTATTTCCGAGTTACGTTTCGGGATTTTAATGGTTTTTACCCACTTCCTGGAAAAATCAAGTATCCGTGTCAAAAAGTTTCCTGAATTGCTACAAGTCGCACGAATGGAGACTTTTCACTGTTGTCAAAAATATTTTTAGCTCCCAGTTTAAGGATTAATTGAACGTATTTATAAAGTACATCGGCTTCAGTTCAATTACGGCCCGTCCATGATAATCAAGCTTCCAAAGGGGGCGAATAAGTGTGGACTGCTTTGCTTTGCAAGAATTGCAGGCGGGTAAAATTCTCGTCATTTACTTGCAATTCTGGCTTAGCTTTGGCCATGTTTACAATAAGACTCTTGGAACTTCATTGATAAATCAGGAAGATGTATATTATACATTCTTAAGTTTACTCTAATTTTCCAGACACGCGACTGGCTTTTAACGGAAAGATTTCTGAATTTCTCAGGAGGCTTTCAGGATAATTTCAGGAAGGTTACTGAATTTTAGCAGAAAACTTTCCTGGTTTTTGCAAGTTCTGTTACTAACAGAAATTAGGCACATCAGCTGCCCATTATTTTCCAGGAACGTTTCTGAATCGTTTTTACAGCGCGGTTAGGAAGACAAAAAAAAAAGCTTGTTGTTGAAGCTTGTTCAAAAATAGCGTATTTGAACTATCCATTCTTTGGCCCACCCTTGTAACAAGCTTAAAAAAAATTATAGTTTACCTCAGCGGTGAAATAATGTAACAAGGAGGGATGTTTACATACAAATGACAACATTGCAAGTGCAAAAATGTATCAGTCGAAACAATTATGAGAACTCTTCTAATTATCTTTAAATTTATCTTTCAGGGTAAATACGCATATATTTGTTATGCCTCCAAATATTAGTTTAGTGCCTTTCTTATACGTATCGCATTACACTATTAGTAGTGTAGTACTTAAATTTTTCCATCACATTTTCTGATGATAATAAAATACTTTTTAAAAGATAAAATGACAGTGAGAGAAATCTTAGAATTATAAATGTTCTTCTTTCAAAAATGGTTTTTAAACATGACAATGCTTCTGTCTCAGTCTTCAGATATTTGTCACCATGCAATATTTTTATCTTTCCTCATTTCTTTTACAGCTGCTGGGTGCTTCTGAAAAATGTGCCCCAATTCTTTATTGATAAAGCATCTTAAAGACTATTACTCCTTTTTTTTCTTTTGGAGAAGTTGGGGGAATCAGCATCAGCTATCTCTTGACAAAAAGTTTTAATTTGTCTTGTAATATTAATGGTTGCTGAGAAGGAGGTAGCATAGTTTCATGAAAGATTACTTACATTTTGACAATTCAGATATTTTTTCCTTATACAAAACTGTATTTTAACTTTTCATTGATAACATTTATAATCCCAATTATACCAGAAAAAGAAATGTCTTTATTTATTTTAATTTTTGAATATGATGTACACTATTTAAATAATATATTTTTATACCGTTAAAAGAGGACCTGAGAAATTGAGCGAATTTATGAAGCAAATCTCATGGGCAAAACCAATTTCGTACTTACCATTTTATTAATCCCAAAGCGGGTACGCTAATTTTGAGAGTTAAAAAAAGGTTTTTGTCTACACTAGAAACTTTTTTGGCATTCATAATTTTTTGCTGTTGTCATTGTTTATATTTTAACAAACACATTCGGGCAAATGCTTGTTTTAATTATAAAAATCATCACAAAACTTAACCCTTCCGAAATTCGGCGTTGCTCGAGGGGTAGGCCTAAAGCGGGTGGGAATCTGGGCAAAGCGGGTAGTCAAATAATAATTAGCCAAATTATACTAACCTGCACGGTAACGTATCTCACAGTTTTGATAGACAATTCTATCCAAATCAGTGAAACCATGATAAACTGTAACAAAATTATTTTGCCTACAGACTCAGTTAACATATGCACAAAGCGGGTAGGAATTTGCATTTGTGCAGTTATACGACTCTAGAGGCGATTTCTTTTGTATTTACTTACCACTTACAAAATAAGCTGAACTGATAAGTCTTTAGCTAATTTGCACAAATTAAGGCCTGTCCGTTTTGCATATGTTTCCATTTTGCTTTGCATAAGGATATGAATTCATTTCATCCAACTATAATCCCAAATATGATTCGCTAACTGCTAAGACACTTTTTAAATATAATACATAAATATCACAAAAAAAATACATAAAGCTAATAAGGACATATAATAAACCATTTTAGAGCGATCAGAATTTTAAAAGGTCGATTTGTTTATGAAACCAGTTAAAATCTTCGTTAGCGTCTTACTTAAAAAAACGCGTACGGTAGTGATCTGTGGTTACACCCTGTAATTAATAGATACGTGAAGATTTTTACACGAGTTCCTCATATTCTTATTAGTGTTAAATGGGTGTAAAGACAAACGCCTACCCGCTTTGGGCTTACTTCTCCTGCACATTTAGAAAAGACGCCTTTACACGGTGATCAACGAAAATAAAGTATCATACAAATGCCACGTATGAGCACTGGGCTGCAAAATATAGCTGGATAGCGCACTGGCACGGCGTTGCCCTTGATAGCAAAATTTAATGACCTTTGTATCATCTGTATAATATAGGACAGGTAACCTTCATGTGCATAGTAATATTACTTTTTAAATATCTACATAGTTTTGGAAAAATTATAGCATTTCACTTACAGTCACTCAAAATAAACTTATGGTCACAGGAACATGTGTCAGTGATGTAATGTGCGGTACATCCTTTACATCATCCAATTTGACGAAATATCACTAAGTTGTCACAAACGGCTCACTAATTTATTAATTAATTCCGTCCCATTTCTATCCTGTCTTTACTTCCGGTTTAAGATGAAATTTTATCCTCATCGGTCTGAATGGACTGTAACATTAAAATAAATCGGTCGTTAGGTTATTAAACTTCGTAAAAGCACTGAAAAACAATTGGAATATTTGAATTACAAAATAAAAGATACAGTTAGTAAATAATCCAAAAAGAAACGAGCTGATGTGGGCGTCACGTGACTTCCTTTTACTCCAATTTATTGTCATTTCCACATTATTGGCAATTTTAATGTGATTCAATTGTTTACTCTCTAAATATCACCAACAGTGTCCAAATTGAAATCAAATTAGAAAAAAAAATCGCCAAATTTGTCACCAAGTTGGCGACAAAACTTGGCGACCAAAAGACTGGCGATATTTCGCCAAGTGTCCAACAAATTATAACACCACTTGAGTTTACATCGAAATTAACAATGATTTCCCCCCAAAAAGTAGCAAAATACCCCCTTAGGAACATTCGAATGCAACCAAAAAAGAAGGTGCACAACTAGACCCCACTAGTAATCTACGTACCAAATTTCAACTTTCTAGGACACACCGTTTTTGAGTTATGCGAGATACATACACACATACGCAAATACATACGGACGTCACGAGCAAACTCGGGGGTCGTCAAAATGGCATATATACACGTGTGGTCGGGTCGAAAAAAAAACTCAACATTCATTCGGGGGTAAGAAAAATGGAAATTAAGGCCGATTTTTGAGTGAAATTTTTTTCGCGAATATAATACTTCCTTTTTTGTAAAAGGAAGTAAAAAAATACATCAGAAAAATAAAACTACCAGTAGGATTCGTAACTTGAGTTAAAGAAATAGTTTAATTGCTTTATGCCACTTATTGATGGAGCATCGATTTTCTCTTCGATCTAGGACGCGCAATCTCAACATTAAAATGAGGAGCGCTAGTTTAGAATCAGATGTGATCATTTTGTCTTTTACAGCAAGAGCCGTTGTGGTTTTTAGCTGTTATAAACATTCAAAATCTTCTTTTCTTTTTTTAGAGTAGTATTTATCATTGTCACTGATAATTTAGTTTATTTCTATGTACAAACGTAGATAAAAGTATATTTAAAACAAAGTGAATCATTTTCCGATTATTTTAAAATCTACAAATGCATAATAAGTGACACGGAAAAACAGGTAAACATGGTTAGTAGGTAGACACAGAAGATGGCTCTAGTGGTGGCTAAGCAAAATGCTTGATTTACATTATGCATCTCGTTGTCTTTTTATAGGGGCACTGTAGTTTTAGAGTATAATTTCGAGCGAATAAATTTAAATACTGGCGTAGTCACGAGTTTTAGCATCAAATAGAAAGTTTTTTTGTAGATCAAAGCCTACACTGTAAAAAAAATCCGGAAACGTTTCTGAGTATATCGTGCAGCTGTGGTTCATGAAAGTTTCAAAAACGTTTCTGAGTATTTCGGAATCCTCTTTCTGTAATGTCCAGAAACGTGTCTGAGTATTTCGGAATCCTCTTTCTGTAATGTCCAGAAACGTTTCTGAGTATTTCGGAATCCTCTTTCCGTAATTTCCAGAAATGTTTCTGAGTATTCTGTGCAGCTGTGGTTCATGAAAGTTTCGAAAACGTTTCCGAGTATTTCGGAATTCTCCAAACAATTTTCAAAAACGTTTCCGAGAATTTCGGAATCCCTTTTCCGTGATTTTTTCTAAAACATAATTCTTTATTATAGTATTGCATACCATATCAGTTTCAATTCTTTCATATCTAAGAGCAATAATACAAGCAATTTTAGAATTATTCGTGGATTTTTTTTTTTGGAATTTCTAATGACAAATAGCATGGTTAACAGCATAACATATGCACAGTTATAAATTTTTGAAAAATTATGAAATAATCTAGTAGTTTCATTCCTAATCACAAAATCGTCGGGGAATTGGAGTGGGGGTACCTTCTGAAAAGTGGGGATTGTTTGTTAAACAATCTTAAACTTCAGTTTTTCTCTCAATATTTTCAAGACAAAACTATCAACATATTTTATTTTTAATGCAGAACTTAAAAACATATCTTGTATCAAACTTGATAGCTTTTATCTTCGGATAAAATTTGACAGGACTTACATACCCTTCGCGTTCCGGAATTCGTTCACCTCAAGTCAATTTCTCTGACGAACAAAGTGTACCGAAAAGTACCAACAGAGAAATTGATGAATTTAAATATGACACCAAGTCCCCCTGCTGGAACCATTCGGGTTGATTCTTCTGTTCTTGCCCTTTTCCAGCTCATCACAAATATAAATACTTATTCAAAATAGGTTACTGATTTTATTTTATTGTGTGCGCAAAATGCATTATATATTTTATTTATTAAAACATTGAACTCTATTACATGATTATTCCATTTCATATATACGAGAATAACCCCTCCCCCACCATAAAAGTGATGGTGCACCCATAAAATGCTATGAAGCGCCCACCCCCCCTTGAAAAAGCAACATCATATACATTATAAATCAAAGTATCACATACATTATAAATCAAAGTATCATATAAATTATAAGTCAAATACTTTAATATGGTGTAAAAATACAAAATTATTTTATTAAGTCTTTTTTTTTTTTTTTGCTTTTGGTAAAATTGAGGCTCGTAAAACGAAAAAAATGAAGACACTTTTAAATACATATATGTATCTATTTGTTAAATAAATTAATACACATTTAACTAATTTAAAGCGTTTCGCTAATGCAAATATTTAAAGAGATATCGTCATTTAGATAATACTGAAGCACTATGTTCCTAATTACAAGAGATAGTTTTTTTTTTTTACTTCATACAATCTAGCTACACTGTTTACAAGAGAATGAAAACATGCAACCTTAAAGACGAACTATCAAACCTGACAATTTGCATATTATAACATTTAATTCATAATGCTTGATACATAGCCAAATATTAACTGAGATTGACACATAAAAACAAAGTACACAATAACACATATTTAAATTTTTTTATAATCTTCAATTCATAAATTTTACAGAATAAAACTAGACACACTTGCACTTTAAATATGTGTTCTATGTAATGTAAAATATTTTCAAATTGCAATAGTTCACAACGAAAAAATAATACTGAAGAAAATAGTTTTTTTTTAACGAGATTTATATGAACTAAATCTCTTTAAAGTAATAGAGTTGCAAAGCGACTTACCTGTTCGTCGGTGGTGGTCTTTTGCAGGCTTTGGTCACCAAAAAGGTGATTTTTATGACAGAATAAAATTCTGCCAACAAAAATTACCCATTTGGTAGAAAGAAGAAAAGTATCCAAGAAAAAAGTAAATTACCTACACAAGTTATGCGACGCAATGAATTTACATGGCGTCCTCTCGGTAGTTATTTGGTTTTCAATTTCAATTTCTATTCCTTCCGCGAGCATGCGTCGAGAATTTGCACTTCGTACTTAAAAATAAGTGACATAGCTTCAAATTCAATCTTATGACGATACATATGCAAGAAAATATAAGACTTTAGAATTATCTTCAGTGAATTCATGCGAGGAACAAAACTTCTACTAATCCCCTTGATGACTGTTACTTCGCATACATGAGTCAGCACTTGTTTTTATTGCGTGCTTTCGAAAGTTTCAGTTTAGATTTTCTGCTGGACTATAAAATTGTGAGCTGCGCATGCGTCGACTCTTACTTTCTTGCTATACGGGAAACGTTTTTGATTATTTCAGAAAACTGCGGAGGGCGTACGAATCTGTGTATTACGGAAAACTTTTTTATATATTCAGAGAGTTTTCCGAGATTTTTTACAGTGTATATTTCCCCCCAAGACATTTTACTTAGTTATGAATAATGCATTATAATATAAAATGGAATATATAAAAATCGCCAAATTGATGCTTTCTGGGGAACCCTTTGCATTCTGTTAAAAGTGATTCCAAGCAATTTACTTATTCTAGCGCATTGATAAGTAACAATTCAGCTAAATTGGAATTAATATGAGCTTAAAGTGAAAAATGCGCGAATCTGTCCTCAACTCTTTAGTGCAAATGGTTGTAGCTGGAGTTCTCAATCTGGGTGACGCAAGGAAAAGTGCAGGGTTGTGCGAGGTGTTCACGGTATCAATAAATATATGAAGCAGTGAGAAACAAAGGGATGTAAGTGGACAGTTTCAAGTTTTGCGTAAAACGCGTTTAAAGTTAAGATCCTAGGTAGGCTTTTTTCTAAATCATACTGTACTTTTTTTTTCTAAATCATGCTGTATAACATAACCTATACCAGGGCTACTAGTACTATCTCCTACTCAAAGACAGAGGAGAGATTCACGTACCATTTGTACAGGTTTTCTCTAAATTTTTAGTTTTGCCACTTACATCCCTTTGCCTCTCACTGCCTCATATGTTACCATTTTCCTATAAATAAGTTATTTCATAGAATAGATAGGTATTTGGTATTTCATCAAATAACTAGATAGGTGAGTAAAATTATTAAACAGTAGAGATGGGTAATGTTGTTCCTTTTAATTTCTAATAAAAATGTAATATAGCGGTTATATAATTTAAAAAAAAAAAGAAAAAACTTCAATGTTCTAGCACTTTGCTTAAAAACTTATTTGGAAGCATAATTACCTGCACGCACTATCGCAGCGAGAATGCATACCTTCTGGAAGAAATTTAAAAAGTCCTTACATATACAGGGTGTTCTGTTTTAACCTGAAAAACCTTTTCTTCGCAACCGTTAGTCCTAGATCTATACTTCCAATTGCAAAAATGTTCAAAATCAGATGCAGAGTTAAGAAATTGAAAGACTGAAGCAAAAATAAAAATGAGTCAAAAAATACAAAATTTAACTTTTTATACGTGCCCTAGGTCTCCTAACTAATATTTAGAGAAATAATCTCCTTTGAAAACTATTACTGACACAAAAAACTTGACATTCGTGCGACCAAAACTCAGGGAGATATCCCAATTCAAAGTTTTAAGGGACCATACAGAACATGAGATTTTAACATGTCGCGCTTTCAGAAGAAAGACAGGTTACTCAAAGTAAGAAAAACAAGGTACTATTTATATTTTTCATTGCTATTCAAAAATAAATGCAAATGTTATGCCGTAATACACATAACCACACTACAAAACCTCGAATAATTTGCAGAACCACACTCTATGCACACATATTTTATAAACACTTGTTCACTACTATATTTTCCCCCAAAAGGTGTTATTGACGGCGAGTGAAAAGTGGTGTACGTCACAAAACGCTGCGTTTCATATCTCGGTGAATATTGATCGTACTAATTTTAAAATTTTTGTGTTGGAATTATTTTTCAATGGAGATTTCCCTAACTATAAACTAGAGGACTTGGGGCCCGTATAAAAAGTTAAATTTTGTAATTTTTGACTTATTTTTATTTTTACTTCAAACTTTCAATATCTTAACTCTGCATCTGATTTTGAACATTTTTGCAATTGGAAATACACATCTAGGACTAACGGTTGCGAAAATAAAGGTCTTGCAGGATAAAACGGAACACACTGTATATATGCACTGCATTTAGAATCGGCAAAGAATGTTAGAACTGCCTTTGGAGCAGAGTTTTGTTCCCCAAATCTTCGCCACTGCTAAATACGGTGTGTGACTTCTTGTAAACTTAGCATGAAATCCAGGAGGCTCTTTACTGTGTTGCTTCTTTATCATTTGTTTAGTTTTTTCAAGAAAAAGAAGCAGTAGTTTCATTAGGAGTTGCATGGAGCAGAGTTAGCCTTATTTACAATACCAATACATTTTATATATAATTCAAGTCGGATGGGTTAATGGGCTTTTGAATTACATGTATCAAATTTTCTTTGGGACATGTCACGCCCCCCCCCCCCCCCAGGAACGTGTGATTGAAAAATACCTCCTGTGCAATGGTGCAATATGTTTAGTGATTAAATTCTTCTTTTAACCAATTTTTCCTCTTTCTTTACATTGAAATTCACTTCCGCAGTTTTAGTTTGCAAAATATATATATATATATATATATATATATATATATATATATATATATATATATATATATATATATATATATACGCACCCTCAAATGGAAGAAGAAAGGATATTTTAGCATATCAAAAACGACTATTGAATATTTAGAGCTCGACTGTAGAATACCCGCATAAAATCTCTTCTAGATTGCTTTATCATTAAAATTAATGTGGTTCCAGTTGATATTTTTTTCAGATATTAACTTCTTAATTCATAAACAAAAATAAAATTTCACTTTTGATGTACTAAATGACGTTTCTATGGCTGTGTTGATTGATAATTTGATATGAAAAAACAATGCCAAAATTGGTTTAGGTATTATATGCAACAGTACCAAAAACATTTCTAATATTAAGAGATTGTTTTTTCTCAATCTAATTGTGAAACAATATCTGGAGCAAATTCAACAAAATTCGATATACTAAGTCAAATGATGACTTTGATCGCAAATACGTGATAAAAAAGGGAGGTTCTAATCGAAATTTTAAAGTTGGTGCACATTTTAATATGAAGACGGCCTTTAACTACAATTGAACTGTCAGATAAAAGAAGGAAACAAGTTCAAAAATCATGTTTTTGAGAAAATGAACTTCTTTGTATAGGTGGTAAAGTTTTCATTAAAGACTACCAAGTTGTTACTGGTACTTTATTGCACGGAATAGTTATTGAAAAGAATATATATCTATTCAAAGTGTATGCAGAGTTGAAAAAAAAATGCTGGATTTATTTATTTCTTAACATTTATGAAGTTTCGGCAGGATAAAAATAGTAAATAACTTTTAAATTGAGAATTAAAATATATTTTCGGTTACAGTACAGTATAAATTAATGTGAAAAATAAAAAGACTAAGACAAAACAACAAAATTGAATGAATGCAATGAAAATGTGCAAAGGCAATCATCCATTGATTGATCTTCATCGTGATAAGAAGTTGTTGGCCAAGCTACTATTAATTCGTAGAATGGTTTCTGGTCGCCCTGAATGTATTTAAATAGTTTTTTGAGATCCTCCAACTTTTTGTCATTGATTGGTAGTTTGGCATTGTAAGCATAGTATTTAGGGAATGTCAAAATCTTTCTTGACTTTTTCGGGCGGATAATGGGGTTTTTTCCATCAGTCAAAAATTCTACTTTTAGTCATTAAAATTGATAGAATGTGCAAAAAAAGAAAAAAAAAGTGGAGCGAGAAAAATCTTTTATTTTCAAACGTTTAATTTTTAATTAATTTTTTTAATGCCCGATTTTTCAAACAAAAAGTGGTGTTTATGACGTTACAAATGATGCACTTTGGCGCGTAATCCACTGGCGCGCTGAATGCTTATGTTTGCTGTCTACCGCGGTTCCACTTTATGATAATTCAGAAGCGAATTAAATATTGCGCTCTACGCTTGCTATTAATCGTACTGTTGCCAGTACATGTGAGTAAAGATGCAAATTAAATATTGCGCTCTTCGCTAATGGCATCAGTGAATGGAAGTTCATCATTTGTCATGTCAGAAGCGTAAAAAATGAAATTGAATCTGCGCACCGATTAATTAATTTTTAAAAAGGAGTAAACTTAGTCAAATTCTTTAAAAAATGATCATATCCTATGTTTTCAAGCATGCTCTTTCAGAAAAAAATACTTTTAAAATTTTTTAAACGACCCCATTGCGGCAGTTTCAAATCTTTGCCCTCCTCGGGAAAATAAACGATCAGGCACTGCTCAATTTGTACGATCTTTCTGTGAAAGGCCCCGCCAGAATTCTTTAATCGACCCTCGCCTTTGCCGGCTCTGCCCATGGCCTTGCCCCCCCCCCCCCCCCCCTTCTGTAAAAATTTGATATTGCGTGCCAAGAGGTTAGGGTTGGATGGTTGGAACGGTACAATAGGCGAAAATTTTATGGCATTTTGAAAGAAGTCGGTATCACGTGTGCTGCCATCTACTGCCGAAATAAAGTCCTATACAAAATATTTAAAAATATTTATTCATGCCAGAAAAGTTTTTCGACTTGGATATTTTTAATAAATTGTACTACAGACATACCAGTGAAAAAATAGCTTGAATTAAATTTAAAAAAAAATGAATTTCTTTAAAATGAAGTAGGTGTAGTTACTTCTTTCTATACAATGTCACAAAGGAAACGATTACAAAATTCTGTGTTTGACTGCTGCTGGTTGGTTAAGCTTGTTTATTTCATTCAAATTTACTGTCTGCGCTTTTCCCTTTCTTTATTTCTTTATTCTTTTTTGTTTTCTTTTTTTTTTTTTTTTTGAGCAATCACGATTGCTTATTGTTCTCACTTGACGGTTTTGAATTCCTATCATTTTATTTTCCCACCAGCACCCTCTGCCAGCACCACCGTCGCGCCCACCGGCCTCACGATGCTGCTCCTATTGCGAAAACCGTCTCCAGGTTGCGTCCATATCCTACACACACACACACACACATACACACACACATACACACACTCATGCCTGCGCACAGACACAAACACACACTCATGCCTGCGCACAGACACAAACACACACTCATGCCTGCACACAGACACAAACACATATGCCTACATACACACACACACACGAACGCCTACATACGCGCGCGCGTACACACAAAGCATTGCATACACAACACGCACAGATGCATACATACACACATGCACACGCACCCACAGACATGAGCTTACACAAACACACACGCGCATTCATACACACACACACGCTCGTGATTGCGAAAAACATAATTTGAATTCAAGATGCCAAAAATTCAAATTAATATATATATTTTTTTAATAATTACGTAGTGGCCGATTATTGCTTATAACTGTCCCTGGGTTAACGAGAAAAACAATTAAACTTGATTGGTAAAATATTAAATATTTTGGGGCGCAATTCGCTTTTAGCAAGCAACCAGCTGTTATAGGGAGAAATATTTTTCTGGTTCTTTAAATTTCCATCGACTTCCATCTCTATAACGCCCAGCTGATCCTTTCTCACAAATATATTTTTAACATTTTAAAGTCAAACAAAATTTAGTGATAAGTCACAAATCGCGAAAAAGTGATGACGTCCTTTTTGCGTATAGGGCTTATTTTTTACTTTATGAAGTACAACGCTACCAATCATACTGCAACCGAAATTCACTGTTAAAAAAAAAAAAAAAAAAAAAATCCGAAAACTCACTGAGTACTTTCGGGTAACGTTACGGGATTTCAAGGGTTTACACTAGTTTATTCCGAAAAAGAAGTTTTTTTCCGAAAAAGTTTCCTGATTCGTCACAAGTTCCATGAATGCTGATACTATACTGTGGTGAAAAATATGTTTAACTATCAGTATAAAAATATTTTAGGCTTCTTTATCTCTTCAGCTTAGTTTCTTCCTCTCTGTATTGACTAATCCACTTTCTAGGACGTAAATACAATATTCGGATGTTGTAGCTTTGAATCAATTGATTGCAATTCCGGCTAAGCTTCGGCCAATTTGCTTATGGAGCTTTCCTGGTAAAACAGGAAGGTGCCAAGTTTTACTATGTACATATAGAAATTCCCAAGTTAGGCCAGAAGCATGACTGGCTTTGATTGGGAAGGTTTCTGAAATTTTCAGAAAGATTCCAAGCTAATTTCAAGAAAGTTGGCTTCTTTTGGCATGAAACTTTCCCAGTTTTTGCAGGATATGTTGTTGGCAGAAATTGGGCACATTAGCTGTCTATTATTTTCCAGGAACGTTTCTGAATCGTTTTTACGGTATTCAAGCTCGTACTTAGGCGAGTTGCTTCAGTTTTTTCATTTGATAAAATTAATTGATATTTAGTTAAGTTTTTTGCCTTGTTCGAAAAATTTTGACCTTGATTTTAGCATTTTATTTGTCGTGGCAGTCCCTAAGTCGTTTTTCGTTAGTATGTTTTGTTCTAATGATCGAAATGCAATGAAGTTCTTTCCTCTATCTGCTTTTTGTCTTAAAATATCACTTATGCAGTCAATAAGCGGTCTCCATTCGAAAATTTAGGTTTGGTGTTCATTTTACATTGAATATGGTCCTTTGTCAAACTTTCATTTGCATAGTTTTAAAGAAGAATTTAATCTATGTCGAATGAAGACTTTTTTTTCTCTCCTAGCGCGTATACTAGACGAATAGTGCCTCGTTTCTTCCCATGGCTGTTCAATCCGTTACGGTACGTTCTGTGTAAATCCAAACCAACTTTTACACCAGATGTATGTACAGTAAGGACAGAAAAACAACTTGCCAAAATATTCCAGGATGAGTTATGTGCTTATCCTCTATCAGTTTTCGATGAATTTGGTTTCATGATTTAGTTGAGTAATTCCTCTATCGCTATAGTGTTACTACATGAATCAAATGATCCATCCACCACCGCAAAACAAACTGTTGGTTGCAGATGGATGACACCTTCTCCATCAATTAATTTGGCAACAAATTGCGAACTTAAATGAAATATCCTAGCAATACATGGCATTTGTCACTTTCAACTATGAGGAAAATATTGTCCTTTATGATAGGTACACTGTGAGAAAATCTCGAAGCTTCACAAATTATCTCTGGGCAACGTTCCACGATTCACGGGTATCCATCAGTTACCTGCTGGTGGAAGTCAAGTATATTTGTGAAAAAGTTTCTAAATTGTTGTATGTGAATGCAGTGACTTCTGTGCAAAATACTTTTAGCTTCCAAAGTCATAGTGTTTTTATTGGGGGGTTTTGCCTTCAGTTCACTCATAGCCCGTCCAGGCTGACCGAGCCCCAAATAAGGGCCAAAAGCAACATCTGAATGCAGTAGTCCCTCAAGAAATGCAGACAAATAAGGTATTTGGAGTTTGTTTGCAATTTTGTCTATGCTTAGGCCATATTTGCTTCACGAACTTTTGTGGAAAATCGGGAAAAGGCCAAGCTATTACTATAAACACATCAAAGTTTTCTCTGAAGTTTCCTGATTTATTCCAGAAGAATAACTACATTTTATTAGGATAGTTTCTGAATTCTATCAACGATGCAGGTTTGCGCGAAGAATTTTCTCGTACTGCCGTCCCGTGACCAAGTTTTCGAGACTCTACGGTATATCCATAAAACTATAAACATATAACGATAAATAAATTTCCAATACATGCATATTTTTTACATTACATATGCTTAATAATACTTACATTTTCATTATTTTTTTTTCTTTGCATTATTATTTTTTTCCCTAAAAACCTGAAGAAGAAGCATTAAATCTGCGGAATACCGCACGATTTTTATATTAATACCTGCACCCTACTAATAAATTTCCAATATACGAAATAATGCTAATTATAAAATAATGAATAACAATTTTGCGAAGATAATTTTTTGTTTCCATATCATCTTTCATTATTTTTCTTACGTTTACCATTTTTCTGCTCGGGAACACGTTTTAATTTTTTTTGCTTGCGTTGATATTGATTTATATCAGATCTTTCATCAAGAATTAGATACACTGTTACACTGTTTTTTAGTGCGTCTATCATTTTAACACGACGCATTAGCGGCAGTTAGTACGAAAGAAATATACTGCATAGGAGAAAATGCAGTACAATGAAACAAAATTTGCAACTTTTCTTCCTATACAAAATTCTTCATCAACACGAATTTAATGAAAGCCATTAACATTACATTTTCTCTACCTAAATAAAGCTATATTAGGTTTTTAAACAATATTTTTATCCGTGAAAATAACAAAATTAAATGTTTAATTTTGAGTCAATGCACCAGGTGTGACGGGTAGGAAGATAGTTCGTTTTATGAACGCTAAAGAATTTACCTTTTTCTTTTTTTTTTAATACTTTTTTTTAAGGACTGTAATATTTTCCTTACTCTCCATTTTGCATTTAAAAATAATTTTTGCTTTGTATCTCTCATTTTTGTGCAATGCCTTAAAGTAGCTTTAATGTCTCTAATTTGTAACAGATGGCAGCACCAACTATTCCTTTCATCCCTGCTTTTAACTAGCATTCAAAAAGCTGAAAGCATCTCGGAAAAAACGAGCTGATGTGTGCCTCACATGACTTCCTTTTACTCCATTTTAATGTCATTTTCCCATTATTGGCAATTTTAATGTGATTCAATAGTTTAATCTCTAAATATTAAAAACGATGGCCAAATTAAAAGCAGATAAAAAAAAATCGCCAAATTTTCCGCCAAGTTGGCGACAAAACTTGGCGACCAAAAGACTGGCGATATATCGCCAAGTGTCCGCCAAATTGTAACACCACTTAAGTTTGCATTGATATTAACAATGATTTCCCCCCAAAAAGGTGCAAAAGACCCCCTTAGGAACATCCGAAAGCAACCAAAAGGGGAGGTGCACAACTAGACCCCACTACGAGTCTATGTACCAAATTTCAACTTTCTAGGACATACCATTTTTGAGTTATGCGAGATACATACGCACATACGCACATACGCACATACACACATACGCACATACATACAGACGTCACGAGAAAAGTCGTTGTAATTACCTCGGTGATGGTCAAAATGGATATTTCGCGTGTCTATACATTCTTAGGCACTTTTCCGCATGTGGTCGAATCGAAAAAAAAACTCAACATTCATTTGGGGGTGAGCAAAATGGAAATTAAGGGCGATTTTTGAGTGAAAATTTTTTCGCGAATACAATACTTCCTTTTTTGTAAAAGGAAGTAAAAAGGGCACGACCGACAAAAAAAAAATAATTTGCTCTCGCAAAAGCGGCTCTGGAGCTAATGTTTACATGGGTGCGGGAGAGTGGTGATAAAGAAATCAGTTTCATAATTTTTGCAATTGTTCCAATAATTTCGAAAGAAAAATGTCTTCTTTCCGCACACGAAAGTGTTAAAAATAAACAAATAAATAAAAAGATGTTTGATATTATTATTATTATAAAATAATAATCAAACCCAAAGCTGATTTCTTTTCACCGTTCTTTCAACTTACGTCAAGAGATCTTTCCGCTAATGCTTCTTCAAGCAAATTCACCTGTTAAATGAACCTTTTTTTTTTAAATTTTCCTAATGTTTTACATTTTTTCCAATTGCTTTACTTTGAACGAAAATGTGTTCTAATCAAAAAATGAAACAATAGAATGAGGAGGTGATGTCAGCCTTGTTGTAAACTAGGGGCCAGGCTTGGAATTTCAGTAGTATAAGTTTTATAAGTTTAATAGAGGGAGGAAGGGCCCTGCCGTCCTAAATAACTAAGGACCCCTGGCTCTGTCCAAGAGCTTGCAAATATAAAAACAAATTTATTTAAATAGGACTCTTATCTTAAAACTTATGAGGCACAGAGAGGCCAGCTTACCTTCAAATTTTCCATTTTTCAATAAGCTGATTAATTGTTGACTAATGCTTTTCCTTAACCATATTTTTCAGAGATGTGAAACCTTCTTTAATGCTTTTTTTAATTGCTAAAACTTTGGCCAAAAACATCCCGTTTGTTAAAATTCGGAAAAAAAATTCAAAATAGGTTCCGATTTCCGGGAGGAGAAACTTGTAAGCGTATTGTAGAATTTTGGAATGACATAAAAATAAGGAAGGCAGCCTGAACCAAATCGAAGATATTATAAGCAGAATTTTCTTTTTATCTTTTTGGTGATAGAAGTCTCATTAAGTGTAGCACATAGTACACTGTAAAAACAATTCTGAAACGTTGCTGAGTATTTCCGTGTAACATTTCGAGATTTTAATGGTTTTTATAAACTTCCTGGAAATATCAGGTATTATTGTCAAAAAGTTTCCTGAATTGCACGAATGCAGACTTCTCTCTGCAGTAAAAAAAAACATTAGCTCCCTGTTTAAAGAATAACTGAGGGTATTTATAAGATATAACGGCTTCAGATCGGTAATGGTTTGCCCAGACTGATTAAGCTCCCCAAAGGGATCGAATAAGTCCTTGGACTACGTGCCTTTGAAAAATTGCAAATGAAATGCTTGATACTTGCAATTATGGCTTAGCTTTGGGCATGCTTGTAATATTGCTTTTGGGACTGTTGTCTTGATAAATCAGAAAGGTGCCAAGCTGTTGCCCCAACTAGATTGTTCTGAAGTTCCAGAGATATGACTGGCTTTAAACGGGAAGATTTCTAAATTTTTAGGGATAATTTCAAGAAAGTTACTGAATTTTAACGGAGAAGTTTCCTGGTTTTTGCAAGATAATGTTACAGGCAGAAATTGGGCAAATCAGCTGCTTATTATTTTCGAGGAACGTTTCTGAATCGTTTTTACAGTGTATAGTAATCACTCATTAAGTACTTTTCCTGGCGAAATGATTCTTCTATCATCGTACTTATTTTTGCAACTTATAAAATCTTCAAAGTTCCACGTTCGGGATCCCTCTGTCTTCCTTAACTCTATGGCATTCCAAAATTCCACAAGACACGTATTAGTTTTCATTTTATTCTTTCTTCTACAGTGCTACTGACGGAATTGATAAAAATCTATCACTCAAATAGAATTTTTCATATAAAGTTCTATATCAACTGAAAAATTGACAAAAAAAAAATGGTTTCGGATTATTGATAATAGTGTGGTAGTTATTGATCTACTCAATATGCTTCAGATTAATCTTTTAGAAACATTTGATTTAAAAACCTTTTCACCATTATTTCACTTTTATTTTCACCGTTTCTGAGTTTTTTTAGATCTGTCAGCAATTTCTCCAATCTCAATGAGGCACCGTTCCTAAATCTTTTTGAGTTTTGTATTTTTAATAACTTTTTCAACAATGGTAGTTCATGCTTTGAATAAATTATTGCAGTCAAGTTAAATTAGACATTAAAATCGCAAAGCGCGAAGTAGTTCTGATTTTTTTTAATGCTGTTTGGATCAGTTAGGGTATTGTGAATCCCAGTTCGCAGTTTTGAAAAACCTGAGCTCGCTACGTAACGCGTGAAAAACCGCAAAAATTGCGGACGTTTTTCAGTTCTGATATTATAACCGTCATTTGCGATTTTAAAGTATAGTAAATTTGCAATTTTAAGGTATAGTAAATTTTCAATAATTCAAATGGCATGCTGTGCGATCAATAGTTTCAGAGATATCGCTTATCAAAGGTTGGTCAATTTTTCGAAAAAATTAAAATTTTACGCTTTGATTTCTTTTTTGGAAAAATCGACACAAACTGCTATTTTACAAGACAATTAATCACAGTGTTGATACAGTAAACTTAATTGCCTTTCGTTTAAAGCTGCAACAAAGTTTGCAGATTTGCCCGTTCTTTTGTAACAATCAAAAAACAAATTATTGGAAATTTCGATTTTTGATGAAATGAGACAGAACACTTTTTGTAACCCTAGAGGAAAGAAAAATGCAAACAATATTATGAAAAGATTCGAATGAGGGTTGGTGTAAGTTATTTGTTTTATGAATAAAAACGAAAATTTTTAGGCTGGTTGTTGAGAGCCTTATGTAGGTCGCATTTGGTTTTCCGGCTTAAAAGTTTTCTACAGAGTTTTATTTTGAATGGGGATTTTTTTTGAACGAAACACTTTTACTTTAAAAAAAAAAATCTCATGAGCATAAGGGAAATCTGTGCAAGAAAAAAAAAAAAAAACAGAATGATTCCAAATCTATATTTACTTGTTATTTCAATCATTAAAACAAATCTAATACATTGGTTATACTCAAGGTTTTGGTTTTTAGAGTGGATGGGTTTAGAGTTTTCGTTGACGGGTACGGTCGTACTCCTGGACTGAAAAAATGAAGGTATTGTGCGTTCACAACAAAATACCACTTCGCTCCACCTTCTCAAACGCAGAGTTCAGTTTAGCGTGGAGGATGATAGGTAAACTCATTCCCGTGCTTTTAAATCAGAAAACTTTAACGTTGGCGTTGAATTAAATGTACGAAAAATCTTAGTGTTCTCTGCGTCACTTGCTTCACTTATCTGCTTTCATTTTCGGCATTCATAAATTTTAAAAACTTTTGCTTTTTCGGAAAAATGCTATGATCATGAGCCTTCTTTCGAAAACCACGAAATAGAATCGTCTAGAACCCCCTGAAAAAAGACAGACTGATTTATATGACATTTTGGTTCCAAGGCAGCTTTGGATGAATCCGTGTTTCTAGTATTTATAAATATGTTTTAATATTCGCAAGTTGCTATATCGTGAAACAATTGATGATAAGTTGAATGAAATGTCACTCAAGGTAAATCTGGAAAGATAACTTCGTTCACAAATTCAACAAAAATGTATTGGGAAATGTTAACTAATAAACTTCATTTTCACACCTTACTTGTTTTTTTTTTCTTTTTTTTTTTTTTTTTTGGTAATAATTAAATCTTCTTCCTTTACAGAATAAAATAATAAAACATCGATCAGGCAACACATCTAAAGCTTAGGACTAGTCTTCCGCAACGAGGCGTTTGTACAAAAACTAAATATGCCCCCCGACTATTTCCGAAACAAAATGTCGGAGGAGTCAGCTCTCCTCATATAGTGACCTTAGAATCGCCGGATTCTAATTCGAGACGAAGGTGGACCCAAAGTGTCTTCTCCTAGTAAATGGAGAATAATTCGGTTGATTTTTTTTTTTTTTCAGATTCTAATTCGAGACGAAGGTGGACCCAAGTGTCTTCTCCTTGTAAATGGAGAATAATGTTCGATTGATTTTTTTTTTTCATCCTTTTCGATTAGGATTTTAAAGATGTTGTGTCAAGTGTTTCCAAAGAGCAAATTGCACAAAGCTGAGCAGTTAAGTCAAGCTCTGCAGCTACATCATGCTGCCATACATCCCTTCTTGAACTAACATGAGATAAGAATGAAAAGGACTGGTGCGGCCAGTTCTTACTGTTGCGATTGGTGACGAACCAATCTCAAAATGTCTATTGGTCTACGTTAAACTTCACTCAGGGACATCCTTCTCCTCTGCCAACCACTACTGTACTTAGTGATAACTGCGATACGAATGGAATACTTGATTGGACGCAAACAAACTGGGTGTACACTAACATTACGTGCTGTTTTGATGAGCAGGTGGAACCGAAGGCACTAAAAAAAATCCAGAACGTCACTGATTATTTCCGTGGAACGTCTAGAGATTACACAGGTTTTCATCTATTTCCCCGTAAAATCAAATATCTTGGCAAAAAATGCTTCCTCAACTACTACAAGTTGCACGAATGCAGAATTTTCACTGTTATGAAAAGTATTTTTAGCTTCCAGTTTAAAGATTGAATGAGCGTGTTTATTTAGTGTATCGGCATTAATTCGATTACGCTCGTCTCGAGTGACTATTTAAGCTTCCAATCAAAGAGATCAACCCGAGTGACAAAGCTCCCAATCAGAGCGATCAAGTTTCTTGATAGCTGCTGTCTTTCAAGGTGAGATTTATAGGCAAAGGATATGCTTGGTCTTGCTTTCAGTTCTGTCTGAGCTTTGACAATGGTAGTGATAGTGCTTCTAGAGCCTTGTTAAATCAGGAAGGGGCCATTCAATAATGTCAAACCTGCCAATTTTTTGAAGGTTCCAGAGACATGACTCGCTCTAACTGGGGAGATTTCAAAATTCTTCAGAAAGATTCAAGAATAATTTTAGGAGGGTTGCTGACTTTAGTAAAAAACATTTCTGTTTTTTTTTTTTTTTTTTTTTTTTTTTTTTTTTTTTTGCCAGGAAATGTTACTGGCAGAAATTGGGCACATCTGCTGCCTATTATTTTCCAGGAACGTTTCTAAATTGTGTTTAAAGTGCAGTGTATTAGTGGATGCGTCGCCCCATACAGAGCAACCAATTCCATCTCTCCAGCTTCGGCTAGGGCTTTAGATCTCACCTCTGGAATAAAAACTATGGGGTTGGCCAGGTCAACCCAAAACTAGTTCATTTTGAAAACACTGCACAGTTCTGTTTTTCTTTGCCAGACATAGAAAGATGTGGTGTCACATCCACTAAATGAGTGAAGAAAGAGGTCGAATTCACGGAAGAATTTTTCTCGGTTGAAAATAGTTTTAAAAAGCTGAACACAAATTAGTAACTTGAATTTGAAACTTTTCTGGAAGAAAATGTTTCAATTATTTGAGACCAGAATGGAAGAAAAGAGCAAGTGGGTACACATTCTCTCCCTCAACGATCACGTTCTGTTGAGGTAAACTGTCTTCGAAGGCGGTTCGGATATAGATATGCGTAATCTGCTTTTGAGGTTTTTTCATTTTCTTTCGTTTATTTATTTACTTATTTATTTATCATTATTATTATTATTTTGCTTGTTTGTTTCAATGCCCTCGGGTCCAGACGCATACCACACCTTGTTAATGAGCAGTCGTTTATTACACACTTTGGATAGCCGTTTTTTTTCTGAGCATTTTGATGTTGAGGAGTGAAATACATTGCTCTAGCACGTGGCAGTTTTGGGACACTCATACACATTACAAATATCCCACAGTCATGCCAGTTCTCCAATAAAGTTTAACAGGAAAACAATGTCTTAAGTCTTCCGATTAAGCACACTATTAAATATGCCACAACTATGGATTAGTTCTTCCAGACTTTCCATTTATTTTATCAGATCCTGTTCCTTTAACATCTATGTTCATAAACCAAACGAAATTTTACTGATCTGCAAAAACTGAAAAGTTTGTTTCAGTGTTCATAAAAGATACTTTGAAACCATTCACTTTACCAGATCTCCTTTTAATATAGGCAATCACTTTTAGGGTTGAAATCGCGACCTACTAAATGAAAGAATGGTCAATCAACGACATGGACACTGTCAATTTTCTACATCTTGAAAATCCACCGACTGGAGCCAGGTTCGAACCTGTGCCTATGGACGCAAGAAACCAGCGTCCTAACACTATGCCACTCTCTCAGAAATTCCGCCTGCTATAAAAGCGAGAAAACATCATCCGCTATGTCATAGAGCAGACGAAAAGCGAGTTGAGCAATCGCGAAAGACCATCTTTTAGGAGGAATGTGACAAAAAATTAGAAGTTTACTGCTGCGAAAGTTACTGTTGAAATGAATGTCGTGCTCACAAATCCTGTTAACACAAAACAACTTAAAAAAAAAACTTTCATCACTAAGGTATTTCTGTCAGAGCTGCAAATCGAAAACCGTTCATCAGCAGTACGGGCTAACAAAAAAGAGTAGTGTTTCAGTCTAGGCCCGGAGTTCTCAATCAATGGCCCAGGGCGGCTGCACCAGTTCGTGGAAAAATTTATCCGGTCCTTCG
Organism: Uloborus diversus; assembly: GCF_026930045.1. Taxonomy (NCBI): domain Eukaryota; kingdom Metazoa; phylum Arthropoda; class Arachnida; order Araneae; family Uloboridae; genus Uloborus; species Uloborus diversus. Next base: position 77,781,747 of record NC_072740.1, read on the forward strand.
ATATTTTTACCTTTTCACTTGAAAAATGTTGCTTATTCACAAAATAAAAATAGCATTTTTACACAATTTTTTTACGATAATGTTGTGATTATTTTTTAGGTTGATATGAGATTTTTCAAAAATGCTCTTTATTTATACATAATAATTAGAAATTTTGTTACGTTTATGTATTGTTGTACTCAAAATTAACTTATTACCAGTTCTGTTGTGCCCAGTATTTTTTTTTCTTTTTGTGGAAAATAAAACTCACCGGGCCGGGGGCGAAGAAAGTTGAGGAATGATGTTGTTAGAAAATAAGACGAAATTTTAACGGAAAAAGCGCACACGAAAGGAAACCCTTTATCTTCTTGAGGTACAGGTTTTCCCCTAGCAAAGTGACATAGAGTATCCAGCAATCTGATGAAAAATTGTTGTTACCCCAAATGGTATAAGCCTCGTTTAAACATTTGAGGAGTTTACTTTCAAAACGGATTATATTCACTTTTGAAAAAAAAAAAAAAAGTTTTTTTTTTCAGAATCTCTAGTATAAGCCCTATCGACCCATGAATTTCTTTCTTCTCAAAGTTGTTTTAATCTACTATTAAAAAATGCGTAAACATTGGTTATACCACCTAAACGGTGCATATCCATCCTCTTATTTCTCGCCAGGTCTTTCACAGCAAAGTGGAACTTATCCCTTATTTGTTGGTATCCACTCATTCACTTTCATACCAAAAGGGCACATATCCAAATTTGAATTTGCCACTTCTAATTCAAAAGTAGTTCACAAATAAAATAGCAGAGCGAGGGACTGGCTGAGCATTTCCAATCAAGCATGATACCCGTCCGTATTAAGAGATCGCAGCACCTTGCGCCTTGTGCAAGTCTGTTATCTGTTAGGCAAGCGCGACCTCAAATTGTGATTACTAAATTAATAATAAATAATTGATATTACTATTAAATTGTGATTAATTAATGATTAAATTGTGATTAATTGAAATATTGTGATTAATTGTAATCTATTAATACCTACAACGTTGTTATTTGAATTGGTTTGGGTGGTTTCATTGTTCATACTTAATTGATTCTTTCTTTTTCTTTTATTTTTATTATTATTATTATTATTCTTTTTTTTTTTTTTTTTTTGAAATGTTCAATGAAAAGAATAAAGTAAGTACGAAGGAATAAAGTAGAGTAAAAAAATATATTAAAATGTTGAGCATTTTGTTTCAATTTTAAAGTTAATTTCTGAAGAAAATGCGTGTTTTTTAGCAAAAGTGATGATATCCGCTGTTTTACACATGCCAGTAATCACTTGTTATTCTAACAGTTAGTGTTTGTGCGTAAAACGTTTTTTTCGTTTTGCAAAAAAAATATAAAACTGGATATAATCCATTTTGAAAGCAAACTAGAAAATGCGTGTTTTTTTTTTTTTTTTTGCAAAAGGGATGATATTCACTATTTTACACCGAAAGGGAATACATCCAAAATAAAATTGGCAATTTATGTCTGATAAAATTGAGGAAAAATTCCTAGACTTATGCCAATAGTCACTTGTTATTCTACCAAAACATTGTGAAAAAATTCGAAACTCTAACAGTTAGTGTTTGTGCTTAAAACGATTTTTTCGTTTTGCCAAAAAAATATAAAACTGGATATAATCCGTTTTGAAAGTAAACTCCTCATTTGTTTAATCCCCCCCCCCCTCTCGCGGAGCAAACGCTTGAACTTGTGCTATACAACTTCAAGCGCGCTACTTCGTTCCGCGGTTATTCGCGCAGATTAGAGCCTCTTGAAAAGGACAGGCTGACTTATCCGACATTTTGATTCCACAACAAAATTGGATATGACCTCGTTTCTAGCATTTATAAATACGTTATAATGTTCGCCGATTGCTATGTCGTAAAACAACTGATAATAAGTTCAGTAAAATGTCACTTAAGGTGAATCTAGAAAGGTAACTTAGTTCACAAATTCAACAAAAATGTATCAGGAAATGTTTACTATAATAAATCTCATTTTCACACCTTAATTATTTATGATTTGTATTAATTAAATCGTCTTCATCTGCAAAATAAAATAATCAAATATCAATCAGGCAACACATCTAAAGTTTGGACACCAGTTTTCTGCAATGAGACTTTTCTCCAAATATTATTTTTTTCGCCCGACAATTCTGGATCCAAAATGTCGGATAAGTCAGCTCCCCTTATATAGGAGCCTTACGTTATAACATTTCAGACATGCATATAAACTACCGTAATAGGATTGGAAATGCAGCCGGATCTCCATATATCGAAGTAGCAAATTGCCGGGAAAAAATTCGATATATAGAAATTTCGATACATAGAAACGATCTTCTTTTATCATAAAAATCTCCTAAAACATTAAAATTAAAGCTAATTTTCGTGTATGAAACCCAATTTCTAATTTATACAAGAATCGGATTAAATGAAGGTTAATAATTAAAAAATTAACAGAAATTACATTTTTGCGCCTTTATACATCTTCATTCTTCGGCAATTCAACTTGATCCGCCACATTAGGGGATTTTCGTTTCGACAATGTAATCGAGAGAAAAGTAAAAAATCAATCTACTTAACTTGAATGATTTTTACTGCAGCTAAAAAGACTAGGAATGACAATCAGCAGACAAAAGAGATAACTTGAAATTGATTTTACAGTGTTACTTGTAACAATTAAAATTGGAAATAAACTTGAGGGAATTTAAGAACTCCAGAACGAAACAACGACCTATCAACACAAACCCCTCAACCCCAGATTCCTTATGAGTTTCGTAACAACCTTTAGTGAACATAGTTTTGTCTCCTAACCTTCATCTTTCATGAGACATACAGTCTACAATGGAAAAAATATATCTACGAATGTCTCGAAAAAATTTCGATATATATTTTTTTCGATATATAGAAACAATTTTTCTATGTAATGAGCATAGAAATTTGCTGGGATTTCGATATATAGAAAATTTCGATATGTGGAAGTTCGATATATGGAGGTTCGACTATATGCTAAAATAAAGGACTAAGGGATGAGATTGAATTCTGGAATCGCTATGAAGAATTTAGTGATCTCCTTGGTTAAAGCCAGTCGTATGTTCGGAATTTTAAGATAAATTTTAGGTTGCTTGATTACAATAGCTTGACATCAACCTGTTTGGACAAGATTGCTCCAAAATCAGTATTGTAATCATGGTCAAAGCTAAGAAAGAATTGCAAGCTCGAACCAAGAATCTATCTCACCATCAATTCTTGCAAAGCTATGGCATCCAATCACTTACTCTCTCTCGTTGGGAGCTCAGTCAATTTGGACGGATCGTAATCAAATCGAAGTCGATACATTTATTAAATACGCTCAGTTAATAATTACATTGGCAGCTAAAAATATTTTTCACAACAGTGAGAAGTCTGCATTCGTGCAACTTGTAGCAATTCAGGAAACTTTTTGAGAAAGTTACTTGATTTTCTCAGGAAGTGATTAAAATCCTGTGAAAACCCCGAAACGTTCTACAGAAATAATCAGTAACGTTTCGGAATTTTTTCACAATGTTGCTTCAAAAATTTAACTATCATTTTGTGTGCAAATTTGTAACACTAAACGTGACTAATTTGGAAAACTTTTCTTTCAAGTAAAATCACATAATTCAAAATGATTTATTGATTTGCGAAACTATACATATGTCCAAGGGTAGAAGAAATGATGAAAAACATTAAATTTCATCGGGAAAAAAAATGATTTGAACAACTCTGAAGAGAACTTTGTGCAATGCAAATCACGAAAGCAAGACAACATGCATGAATTCAAAGCGACGATGTTCTTTCAGTTCCCCAAACGATGAAAAGCAAATGAAAAATCTTTTGTACGTGACTAAACTGCGTTATCAGTTATCAAATTAAATAATTGATTTCGAGAAACGACTGACAGGCGATTTAATATTTTTCATATTTATTACGTGATAAGTTGCTCCACAGGAAGCAGAGTCATCTTCGTGGGTGGAGATAGTCGGCTTGATTCGTATAATTCATATTTTTGAAGAAAATGGGGTGAGCACTTTTAGGAAGATGTGGTGGTTTCCTTTTATGAAAAATGGTTTGAAAGCAATAGTTATTGTGTTTAAAAATATCGGTTTGATAGATTTATGTGTTAAGTGTATTAATGTTTTATATCTAACATTACACAATTATACACATACGGATAAAATCTGAACCAAAATAATTCAAAAGCTCATACTTCGTGATTCTATGGTGAAAGTACTTGTTTGTATCAAAACCGTTCATGTAAAAAAAAAAAAAAACTATTTTCAAAGCGCTGTAGCTCGAGTTTGTCACCTTGTATCTTCTTTTCGTGAAGACATTTAGAAAATATTGATTTGTTCCAATCAAAATAAGTTTTTTTATGGTATTCTTTCAGTTAAGGATGAAAAAATAGGCTCGAAATTCGGTCTGTGGAAACGAATTGCCATGTTTAAGCTGAGGTTGTTAATTTTTTTATCCCGCTGGAAGCCTGACATTTTGAAAGCTTAAAGTACTTTTCAATGCGTACTAGTATTTTTGTGAATTTGAGTTCTTCAGCTTTTGTGTACCGCGCATGCAAAGTATTGACAAAACGCAATGCAGATTTTTTTTTTTTTTTTTTTCATATCATTAATTCTGAAAAAAATCGTTAAAAAACTCGTACTTTGAATTCATATTCTATTGTCAACATACAAGTTATTAATGGGTTAAAATTTCAAAGCATAAAGTTTGATTTTCTAAATGATATTGTCATCCAAATTGGCTTTTTAAATTATTCACATGAAAAAGCCTATTTTGAATGCGCTGTAGCTAGGGTTTGTCACCTTCCGCCTTCTTTTCGTTGCACCACTAGAAAGAACAGAGTCTTTTTCTATCAGAACATACGTTTTTTTCGTTGACGTTCTTTTAGATAATGGATTAAAAATGAGCTCAAAAAAAAAAAAAAAAAAATCACGAGAAAAGTTTATTCTACCATTTATAACGGGTAGCGATTGACATGGAAACTTGTTTATTGCAGCTATTAGTGTGATAAAAGTTCCTGCAACCTTGGCTTAAACATAGCAATTTTTCACAAAAAGCCGATCCGCCATTTTGGATCCCTTTTTTGGGAGATCCTTGGAAGCTGAAAATTTGCGTAGGTTAGTTTCAAAGACATCTATCTCTACTCTAAAAAATTTCATCAAATTCTGAGATGATCGAGTGGGACGATTTGAAAATACCTGAACCACCTTTTATACGGAACCGATTTTTGTTTTTTACATCAAATTATGAACGAAACCCACAATAGAAACTATATAAACAAAATCAAAAACGAAATTTTTAGTTTTTTATAAATTATAAGATTCGAAAAAAATATGATCTGGAACCATATTATATTTTAATAGAAAAACAATCTGGAAGAGATTTTATTCGGGTTTCCGAAATTTGAGCTCAAAACATTCAATAGTTTTTATGATATGCTAAAATATCTGTTTTTCTTCCATTTGAGAGTCCGTATATTTTGGCAAACCGAAACTAATCACTACTAAGACACTACATACCGTACGGAATTTCCATATTCTGTGGCATACTGTTTGAAGATGCATACAGTGGCTCCCAAAAGTGTTCGTACACTTTGAAGTTTTTTAGAAAAATCAATATAACTCGAAACTGAATTCGAATATGAACTTCAATATTTTTTCACATCATTCCTATGTCATTCTAAATAGAACCCATTGGTTTTTTCAAAATATTGACGGATCTTCTTTTTGAAATGGGTCAGAAAACGAAGAGACAGAGAAATAACACGCCACAAAAGTCATCGTACACTCAAATATTTTCGAATAAATTCATGATTAAAATTATCATATACCGTTTTATTAGTATTTTTGCATTGTGTTGACCCTTAAGAGTCATTTGGCTTTAATTTTTTGTTTATTTATTCCTTAATATTGTGCTTATTACTGTAAAATGGCTGGTATTCGTAAAAACCCACAACCACCATTCAAAATTTGAATTTTTTTCCCACAGTAGTGGTAAATTGGTTTGAAAGGTCTCTAAATTAGTTAATTTATTTGTTTGTATAGTAAAGTGCTTGATAAAATGCTTTAAAGAAAGGAATCGGGCCGAAAACAAGGTAAGAAAAGGTCAACCGGCAAAGTTGACAAAACGTGATCGGAGATTTAAAGTTAAAAAATTTATGAAAAATACACATTTGAGTGCTGTAAAAGTTTCTGCAGAGTTGAATGAAACATTTTACATTTAATTTTTATCTAAAGTTGTTCGCCAAGCTCTCCGATTAGCTGGATTAAGTGGGACCTCTTCCCGCTGAAATTTTCTTGGTCGTGCGAAAAACAGAAAGCTTACGTTTTTCGTAGCAAAATTAATGATAAATAAGCTCAAAAAGTTTTACAATTACGTCTTACGTACAGATAAAAATGAATTCAACATTTTTGGTTAAATTGTTTTATAATTGTAAGTAGAAGAAAAAATTTGGAAGTTAATCTTAAGAACTTAGTTGGATCAGTTAATCAGGACGGTGGAGGTGTTTTAGTGTGAGGGTGCATATCAGCATCAGGACTTGGTAGTTTGGAATTTTTTGATGAAATAATGAATCATGCCGTTCCTTATAATATTTTAAAACCCAATTTTGAACACTTAGCCAAAAATTTGGTTATTGGAAACAACTTTGTTTTTCATCAAGATAACGATAAGAAGCACACGGTATCCAACGTTTAAGTCTAGTGTCTCAAAAATTGTCCTAAAGTTTAGAAAATAACCCCTCAATCTCCAGATTTGAACTTAATGCAACATATTTAGAGATATTTGGTGGCTAGATTACGAAATTACGACTTTGAAACGAAAATAGAGCTAGAAACAGTAAGACTCAAAGTGTTGTTGAACACTTACTCAGAAATTACGCAAAAAAAGAAAGAAAAAGAATGAAATCTATTCCCAGACGTTGAAAAGGTGTTATGAATACTGTATGATATTCTACTAATTAATAACTTAATAAAAAGTTAGATTATTCAATAAGATATAGACATTTTATAAAGTGTACGAAGACTTTTGTGAGATGAAATTTCCGGCACTTTTTGGCTTTTGATTTTTAAAAAATTAAGTTTTAATATTTTTAAAAAACTTTTCATGTAGTTTTGTTAAAAATTGATCATAGATTTTATAATTAAATTCCCATTCCGAAATATTAATTCTAACCAATGGATTGGGACCTATTTCGTTGAAAGTCGTAGGTGTACGAAGACTTTTGGGAGCCACTGTATATGCGCTCATGCTCATATAGACCTCACATGAAAACTCGTGTTTTATTGACTCGGGGATAGTCAAAAGGCAATATCATCTATCTAAGCGTGCCGACAGTGTTGTAGTGGTTAGTCGCTGATCTCTTACGCACAATGGCGCAGGTTCGGTCCTGGCTCCAGTCGGTGAATTTTCAAGATGCAGAAATTCGTCAGTGTTCATGTCGTATGATTATGTGGCACGTGAAAGATACCTTGAGCACTCGTTTGGCTTAGAGTGTTCGTTGCAGAAGGAAATTCCTAGAGCAATTTCGCATCGAATAAAGCTTAGGTGCCTCCATCTGGTGGGGAAACTGGGCAACAAATTCTCGTGGTAAAAGTCGATAGTGGTGTCATATTGAAGAATGGATGTTGTTTCCGGCTAACGCTCTAGGTCTACCTCTAACGCAGTCCTATTAGGGCGAAAAAATCTGTCTATGCGTTTATAACTAGTGCATATCGTACTGCGGTAAGAAAGGTCACAGAACTCAAGTAAACAACATTGGAGAAAATCCAGGTTTTAGATACTAGTAGTTTTAAGCGATTTATTCTCAAATATTACAATAAGCGAAAAAAATTTATAATGTGTTGTTTCCTGGTTAGTTCTTGTCGTCTAAATTAATAACGCATGAATAAAGATGGAAATTCTTTCTTCTAAATTACGAAATTTTAATAATGCTTCAATATTGAACTGATTTGATAGCTTTTAACGTTACTACGCACCAGTTATACAAGCTAACTTTGTGCGAGTTTTATCGCAAACAGCTTTAAATGTAGATTTTAAATCAATAGCTAGTACCTAATAATATTAAAAGATTCTAGGCTGTTGTGCAACGGTCTGAGTGAAAGAACTCCCAAAGTTTCAACTGCATAGACCCGAAACGAGGACGAACGTTCATCAGCCAATCCCGGATCAGAACCAAAGTAGTACTAACTATTCCCTCATAAAAGAAAGATATTCTCGAAGAACGATATTCTCTGCTGAATCTCTATTCGCAAAAACCACGCGCATGTCCAAAACAACCAGGAAACAGTACCATTTGGTTAGTTTAAAAGTATTAATGAGGTAAAATTCCGAACACAGCACAAAGCTCAAAAAGCAAAATCCACCACATAAGAAGCAAACAGATATTAAAACATACATAAATACTAAAGATATGACTCCTTCCAACAAACACAAACCGCACCGGCTGTAGCTAGAAACACCATTCAACTGCTACCTTTCCGCCGGCCACACCCAATCTATCCAGACTGACGCCGTTGCCAAAACGTCCATCCGAAATTTAACTTTTCCATCAGCGAAGGTCAGAGGCTTGGCCTTACAACCATTAGAGGATTCTTACAATAAATACTGACACCATTTGGATACTTGCATCAGTTGCTAAGAAGTCGCTTCCCTGGAAGCTTCGTCCACGCTGCCACTGAAGATGAACGCCGCAGATGCAGTCGAAACGACTACACTCATACCACAGTACAACAGCCTGGAATAGTTTAATATTATTTAACACTGTTCGTGATAGCCGTCAGTCTTAAATCAATAGCTAGTACGTTTTCCCCAAATTTTGAGTTGTGTCACTTTCCTTGCCGGGGTGCGATATGTTCAAACGGTCGGGGCGAAAAAGCAATTCTGTGATAATTCGGTGGTAAGTAAAATGGAAGTTTTGGCCAAAATTTGGGTAAAATTTTTTATACTAAATATAATTCTTACTATGAAGGTCTGTTAGTAGTCTATCTTAATCGACTTAACATTGCGGTTTCTTACTATTTTGTTTTTGTTGCCTTCAATAGAAGCAGTAAAGTTTGATCCCGGAGAGATGACAGATGACCTTGCAGCGGAAACATTATTTCTATTATTTGTAATAGGTTGTTTGTTATATTTTGTAATAGATAGGATCAGCGAGAACGCAGCTTTTGCTACTCGGCGATTTTTGACAGATTCTTTTGACATGAATTATTAGAAATGATAAAAATAAAGTTTCCGCTACAAGATCATTTGCCTTCTCTCCATGGTCAAGCTTTAGAATAATGGCGCTACGACACAGATTGAGAAACCTATTATTTTCTAGGTTTTGCAGTCAGTTAGATGATTCGGTTTTGGTGTACACTCGAACGAGTGCGCGCTGCTACACACGACAACTATTTTCAATTAAGTTCTGGTCCCTCTGGCATAATTCAGAAAGATGTCCATGAAAAAGAATAATGTGAAATTAATTCTAACTACAGATCTAAGTTTTCTGAATGTTAAATAGTGAAACAGATAATTAATATAACTGGAAGTTATTACATAGTACATATGCATAGTGTAATAGTATTAATTTGATCATCTACTAAGTTTTCGGCTTCCTGTTCTCGGCATTATTATTTTTTCATAGAATGAAATAGTTACTTCAAAATATGCCCTCAATATTACATCAAAAAACATCCTTACTGATATCAGTATGAAAGACCAAAGGGTAGGGTAAAAAATGATGAATCGAGTAGGTTGATAAATTTAACAATTCTATAAATCATTATTTGATTTTACAATCTGGCTGACAACTTTTTGAGACTCAGGTGATGTGTGATAAAGTTCACGACGAAGCATATCAAAATGATTTGTTCCTCTACTCGAGATCAAGATGGATTTTTCTTGCTTGTATTTGCATTTTTTGACTAGACAACGTAAGGAATTACTCGACTGCAGTAAATTAATTACTAGAAAAATACAATAACTATGTGTGGTGTATGGTGTTGACGATTAGCGGCGCTACAGTAAAAACATTTTACAAATTTTCCTGGAAAGTCATGGGCAGATAATGCGCCCAATTTCTGCTAGAAGCACATCTTGCAAAAACCGTGAACGTGTTCCTCTAAAAGTCCGTAAGCTTCCTAAAATTTTCCTGAAGAATTCAGAACTCTTCCAGGTAGGTGCCGGCGCCGATTATTTATCTGGTAAAGATCAGGAACCTTCACAACAAACTTAGTTAAGTATAACACTATAGCTCGGAATTTTCCTGAAGTGCCAAAAAGACTCCGAAAGTATTATTTCAATCACAGGCCAAAGCTTTGCAAGTACACTGTAAAAAAAATTCCGAAACGTTACTGAGTATTTCTGTGTAACGTTTCGGGATTTGAATGGTTTTTATCCACTTCCTAGAAATATCAATTATTTCCGTCAATAAGTTTCCTTAATTGCTACAAGTTGCACGAATGCAGACTTCTCTCTGTTGTAAAAAAATTTTTTGCTCACAGTTTAAAGAATAACTGAGGGTATTTATAAGATATATCGACTTCCGTTCGATTATGGCTCATCCAGACTGATTAAGCTCCCAAAGTGAGCGAATAAGTCTTCGAACTATGTAGCATTGCCAAAATTGCAAGAGAAATACTTGCACTTCGGGCTTAGCTTCGGCAATAGTTCCAATATTGCTTTTGGAACTGTGATCTTGATAAATCAGAAAGGTGGCAAGCTGTTGTACTATCCCAAGTAAGATTATTCTAAAGTTCCAGAGTCACGACTGGCTTTAAACGGGAAGATTTCAGGAAGGTTACTGAATTTTAGCGGAAAAATTTCCCGAATTTCGCGAGATGTGTTACTTGCAGAAAAATTGTACACATCAGCTGCCTATTATCTTTCAGGAACGTTTCTGAATAGTTTTTACAGTGTAAGTAAGTATCAAGCACACTACTTTTCCGCACTTCTTGCAAAGTTAAGGAATCCAGGGATGAACACTTCGCTTCCATTGGGAGCCTAGTCAATCTAAGGCTCCTATATAAGGGGAACTGGAAGTTATCCGGCATTTTGGTTCCAAAATTGTCGGGTGGAAAAAATAGTATTTGTACAAAAGCCTCATTACAGAAAACTGGTGTGCAAGCTTTAGATGTGTTGCCTGATTGATGTTTGATTATATTATTCTGGAGATGAAGACGATTTAATTAATACAAATTAAAAGCGAATAATGTGTGAAAATGAGGTTTATTACAGTAAACATTTTTCCAATACATTTTTGTTGAATTTGTTAACTAAGTTATCTTTCTAGATTCAACTTAAGTGACATTTTACTCAACTTTTCATCAACTATTTCACGACATAGCAATTAGCGAATATTAAAACGTATTTATAAATACTAGAAACGAGGTTGGATCCAATTTTGTCCCGGAACCAAAATGTCTGATAAATCAGTCTGTCCTTTTCAAGGGGCTCTAAGCAAATCTGGGTGATCCTTGCAAGCGCAACGAAGGCGATACACTTTTTCAATACGCTCAGTTAATTGCTAAACTGGTAGCTAAAGATATTTTTTACAACAGCAAGAAATCTGCATTCATGCAACTTGTAGCATTTCAGGAAACATTTTGACGAAAATACTTGATTTTTGACAAGAAATTGATGAAAACCAAAATCAGCAGAATGGACTATGATGACGAATGGATGGACAGTAGGGAGGACGAGAGGATTGCTCGCTCATCATGTTATCCGACAAGTTTTTCAGAATCTATTCTATGATTCTAGACATCAACAGTTATGTAGACGAAGATTTTCAAACGTTGTGTACTACTGATGCTGTTAAAAACAAAAGATGCTCAAGTCATTGATACTCTTAGTTCACTAGAGCTTCTTCTAGATCCAACTAAGTCAGCAAGACTACATCCGTAGCGCATAAGTTCTCCAAACGTTTGCTCCATTAGCCATTAAATTCCTTGACACTTCCCCCGCAGTTCCCTTTTTCCTTTATTTCAGATGGCCTGCAAGAAAGCAACTACGAAGTAAAGGGAGAAGCTCCTCCTAACCACTATTCTCCAAACACAAGATGTCTAATACCCTACATTGAAATCCAGGCCATTTTACAATAAGTCTTCAGCAGCCACCTACTTTCTTGACAATTACTCCGATGCTTCTCATTTACGTAGCATTTTCTACACTTCAGATGACCACTGAGAAGTCGACCAGGAATTGTAAGAAGAGGTTTTTTTCTCACCTTATTTCAAGATTTTGTTTCATAATGAGTAATTTAATATTCGTATCTGTCATTTAAAAAAAAGCAAAAACCCCCTTTTAAAAGTGGATGTGCTGCCTGCCTTGTTTAGTGGTAAGAGAAGTCTGACTGTGACAGGAAGGTCCGGGTTCGAACCACGGCTCGGGTATGGACGTACTTTCTCTCTCCTATCCTTGTACTTTCTTTGTGAGAATGTGTTGTTGTGATGTGAATGGTTTCCTACCCTATAAACGGCATGTGTGTACTGTAGGCATGTGTGTACTGTAGAAGTCGGACTTCACACCAAATTACAGTACAGTCGGAAAAGTGAAGCAGCGCACCCCAAATTGTCAGCCTAGCTGGCACACGACAACAGCAACAATAATAGTGGATGTGACTTTCTTTGACGGGTAACATATTGATACAATCTTTAGGTTGTCTTCCAAACACATGGAGTCAATTATAGGAAAATAATCATTCAGAGTCATCTAGCAGAATTCTTTTTGACTGGGGAACTGTTTGAGAGGAAAGTAGGTGGGAAAGTAGGTAATAGGCTAGTTCAAAAAAATCGATTTCTTTATTTCGGAATCGCGTTATCTCTCAAAAGTTGTAGCTTGTTATCCTCAATTGGGGAAAAATAATAAAACAAAAATCTAAGTTGGCATCTTCAGTTCGGGCACGAGGCTGAAAGTATGAAAAAGTATGCTAAAATTGAATTTTTCAAAAAAAAATAAAAGTAGTTTTTTATATTTTTTCATAACGCAACAGCCATAAATTGTCTGTTAATACCGTGATTTGAACCTAAAAAAATATTTTATAGCTTTTAAATAAGATCTTTCGTTTGCGCATAGGCCATAAATTGAGCTAAAATCTCTGCTCAACCTAAGGCGTATGCGCGAACGAAGGATCTAATGCAAAAGCTATAAAATAGTTTTCAGACGCTATATACTTCCAATTTATGACTGGTGTATTATAAAAAAGTAATAAAAAACTAATTTTATTATTTTTTGAAAAATTCAATTTTTAGCATATTTTTTCGAACTTTCAGCCTCATGCGCGAACTGAAGATGTCAACCTAGATATTTTTAATTATTTTTCCCTAATCGAGGACACAAAACTACAACTTTTGAAAGGTAACGCGATTCCAAATTAAAGAAATCGATTTTTTCGAACCACCCTAGTGGAAAATATGCACTGTAAAAGCTATTTGGAAGTGTTCCTGGAAAATTGTGGGCAGCTAATGTGCCCAGTTTGTGCTCGTAACGTATCCAGCAAAAACATAAAGGATTTCCGCTAAAATTTAGTAACCTCCCTGAATCCCGGAATGTTTCTGAAAAATTCAGAAATCTCCGCTGTTAAAATCAGTCACGTCTCTGGAACCTTCAGAAAAAATTTAGGTAGGTTGAAAATTATAGATTGGCACTGTCCTGACTTACCAACAAAGCTCCAAAAGCATTAGTGTTACCATGACCAAAGCTAAGACAAAACTGCAAGCAAATTCCAAGCACCTCCCTTGCCCGCAATTCTTGCAAAACTACGGAATCAAGAAACTTATTCGCTCTCACTCGAAGATCAGTCGATCTGTGTTGGCTGTAGCAGCATTGAAGCCAATACACTTAATAAATACTGTTTTAATCTTTAAATTGGAAGCTTAATATATTTCATACACAAGTGTGGAGTCTGCATTCAATTAGCTTGTAGCGATTCCGGACACTTTTTTATCAAACATACAGGGTGTCCTGAAAAAGACTTGACTGTTTTCAAAAATTTATAGCAGGAGAACGGTTAATGATAAAAAAACAAATTCTTGCAGAAAATTCATGTGGTGGGCGCTAAATTTTATCCCTCAGAGTTCCAAATTTTAGTTCGAAAATGTTTCAACAGATGGCGCTGCACATAGCAAGCCGGTAAGTCAAAAAAGAAGAGTTGAAATTCACCGATTTTTCCTCCAATTGTGACAAGGGATTACAGCCGATGATTGTTTGAAAATATTGTTTTGTTCTTTCGTTCATTATTTTCGAAAAATTATGATGTAATTTTCTATATATTTTTTTGTTTTACGGGCTTACTATATGCAGCGCCCTCTATTGGAAAAATTTTCAACTAAAATTTGGAACTCTGCGGGAGCAAATTTACGACCCACCACAAGAATTTTCTGCAAGAATTATTTTTTTAGTCGGCATCTTTTGCCGTAATACTTGCATCAATTTCAATTTTCAGCTTAAACACTACTTCATAGATTTTACAGTAGCTCTTGCAGTCAACTGAAGTAAATTTCATTTGTTGTTTTTTCCTCCGTTACACGAAGTAGAGCCCCTTGAAAAGGACAGGCTGACTTCTCCGACATTTCGGTGCCAAGACAAAATTGGATCCAACTTCGTTTCTAGTATTTATAAATATATTATAATATTCGCTGGTTGCTCTGTCGTAAAACAATTGATGTTAAATTGAGTAAAATGTCACTTAAGCTGAATCTAGGAAGATAACTTATTTCACAAATTCAGCAAAAATGTATTGGGAAATATTTACTGTAATAAACCTCATTTTCACACCTTATTAGTTTTTAATTTGTATTACATAAATCGTCTTCATCTACAGAATAAAATAATCAAACATCAATCAAGCAACACATCTAAAGCTTGGACACCAGTTTTATGCAATGAGGCTTTTCTACAAATATTATTTTTTTCGCCCGACAATTCTGGATCCAAAATGTCGGATAAGTCAGCTCCCCTCATACAGGAGCCTTAACACGAAGAGTTTCGTTTTGTGATGAAACATCTGACACGCAGAAAAACGAGCCCAACCACCCGCAATTTACTAAAATCACTATTATCAACTTCCTGCGACTGGAAAGTGTCGGTGGTCCGCTTTCGTACCAAGTAAGTTCCGACATCAATTCAAACCGACGAAACGTATACGGTTTTAAATCGTCGCAAATTTAGTGATTTTAATAACTGGCAATGAAGAGCGATATAAACATTACGCATGAACTTGAACAAATATAATTTGTATTATTTTTAGCATATAGTGTTCAATTACACTGGGGAACAGCAATTTTGTTGTCTTAAATCTGTGACTTGATTTCAACTAACTTTTGGCCTCTGGGTCCAAAAATATTCGCAGTTTTTGTCTATCACATCATGTTTTCAACCTACAGGATACCTTCAAAAGTCATACAAATTGTGCATATAAAGGAAAATAAAAGTAAAAACTTGTCAAATGCACTGTTTACAATCAACAATTTTATTCATACAAAGGCTATAATAGTTACCGCAAGTAAAATTGTGTATTTATACATATTAAGGTAAAAATTTTCGCTTATAGCTTTTTCTGGAGTGTTTAATCTGTGGACATTCTCGCTTGATGCTCCAACAATAGTCAGCCATCATATGTACATCCCATCTACCTTGATATCGTGTCTCCATGACCTTCAAATCTTGTTGGAATCGCTCGCCCTGTTCATCACTGACTGCACCAAGATTTTTCGGGACGTTAGCAAGATGGCTATGTAAAAAATGCAATTTGATGCTCATGTGGCAACCAAGCATTTTGAAGCTCTCCAAGAGTTGCTGGACAATTTCGGCGTAATTCTGGGCTCGTGTATTTCCAAGAAAGTCTTTAACAATGTTTTTGAATGCCAACCAAGCATTCTTTTGAATTTCTGACATTGTTCCTATGAACGTTTCATCTTTCACAAGCTGCCGAATCTGTGGACCATCAAAAACACCGGCCTTTATCTTTTCAAATGACAGGCTAGGAAATGCTGAAATGAGATATTTGAAACAGTCTCCTTCAATTGGTAAAGCTTTTACGAATTGCTTCATGAGACCCAATTTTATATGCAGAGGTGGAAATATAATTTTCTTTCTGTCGACAAGTGGATGATGTAGAATGTTTGGATCACCAGGTTTCAGGTCAGATCTTGGCGGCCAGTTCGTCTGCATCCAATGTTTCTCACGAGCTCTGCTGTCCCACATACACAAAAAGCAGGGATACTTAGTATATCCGCGTTGCTGGCCAAGAAGAAAGCAAACCATTTTAAGGTCAACGCAAATGATCCATTGGTGCATTTGATATTGCAACAAATCAATGACTCTCTTTATGTCTTCGTATTCTTCCCTCAAATGAACTGAATGGCCTATCGGGACTGAACTAAATAAATTTCCTTTGTGAAGAAGAACACACTTCAAGCTCCGCTTTGAGCTATCGATAAACAGTCGCCATTCAGTTGCGTTATAGGCTGAAATTCCCAACTCTTCCATTAAACCATGTACGTTATCGCAATACACAAATCCATCATCACTTCGAAAGTACTGCAGAAGCGCGCTTTCTCTTGATCGAAAATATGATACCTTAGCTCCCTTTTGAAGCAAGTTTTTCTCATGCAGTCTTGATGCTAAGAGCTCTGAAGCTTTTTTGGATAATCCCAAATCTCGTACCAAATCATTCAACTCATGTTGCTCAAATCCCTTACGAACGGAATCACATTCAATTTCAAAATCTTTATCGTTGGGGTCACTTCGATCTTCATCAGACTCGTATTCCTGTATTTCCAAACAGGGTAATTCATTGAAAACTGGCACTGGGATTTCAGCTGAATGAGGCACTGGGCGTATAGCTGATGGTAAACTAGGATACTCTATTTTACATTTGTTTTTCTTATTATATCCTGACGTTTTCACTATACAAAAGTAACAATCACTTGAATGATCTCTGGGCTCTCGCCAAATCATAGGGATACCAAATGGAAATTTACCACGTGTTCCCTTTGTCCACATCCGTAAACTCTCAACACACTGCTTACACACTTTGTGTGGAGCCCATGATTTGTCTTGATCTCCAATTTTCACTTTAAAATAGGCATAATAGACTTGCCTGACAAATGTACTGATGTTTGTCCTTTGACTGGGAATGGTAAAACTGCCACATATATAACAAAACGAATCGGGGCTGTTTAAGCACTTACGACGTGAACTAGCCATAAGGAAAAGTTTCAGTTGATGTATAAATGAAAACTAAACGCTCAAAAACAAGAACAAGAACAGTATATAAACAAGAACTCAAACTCCACGTTGGAATGTGATTCACTATTTCAGAGTAACATACAACCTCTCACTACAGTATCTCAGGCGTAATTGAACAACCCCAGACCAGTATAAACCTGTCGCTGTGCTCCCATGCGTCATTTACCCGGCGCCAATCGGAGAAGGTTAGTGCCAGCCAGCCAATGATTCATGCTCGATTCCGCGGGGAGTAGTCACATTCTCATAAGGTGTAGAGAAAAAACTTGACGTGGTAGAATAAAACTAACTACAGTTTTGAAACCAGCATGCCTAATTAACTATAAAACAGCTCAAAAACCTAACTCAACAGAAATTGTTTTACAAATTGTTCCCCAGTGTTACTTATTATTTGAAAAACACACACACACACACACACACACATATATATATATATATATATATATATATATATATATATATATATATATATATATATATATATATATATATATATATATATAATAGAACATTTAATTTGGCTTAGCCCTTGTTCCGATATTTCACTGTTAGATTGAGAAAAATTCCTATCGTAAAGCTGATTTTTAAAAAGTCATTTTGCATTAAATATCTGAACTAAATTTCACTGTTAGTTATTTTGTACATTAGTTCTCAAAAAGAAGAAGCAGGATAGGAGAAAAACTATTACACTGCCAAAAAGTATTACGTGACTTTATGCAATTATAAAGCATCAAAGTTCAAGAAAAATCATGTGTTTCAACATATTAAGAAAATTCATTTATTTCCTTTAAAACGCAAAAATGAATGGGGAGAAACTTGATTTAAATCTCATTACTGCGAACTAAAAAGAAGATTTAAAAAAACAACTTCAACGTTATTATTTAATGTCAAAGTTGAAGATGTATAAATGAATGTTGTACAAAAAAAAAATCAGTACACTCTAACTTTTTTAAAAAACCATTTTGAAGAAAAAGAGAGGTCTTATTTGTAAGAAAATGTTAGATTTATGAACAAAAATAAAATCCGACCGTTTAAATCTTAAAATAATCCCACAACACGTTTTACGCGAAATTTAAATTTTCTTGGTATTAGAGTATCTTTACAGTAATAATGATCACAAGAAAGAGAAAAATATAGAAATGAGAAGGAGGGGAGGGAGAAGAAAAAGTAATTCATTCACCCTTTTAATACACGTCCAGTTTTTTTCCATTTGGTAAAAACATTTTCAATGAAATTAACCACATCCTATCTTGCACCTGGATGAATAACATTCGTTCTGAAATTATATCTGGGGTGCCCTCCCCCCAAGTTTAATAGCGCAAATCCCCCCCTCCAAAAAAATATTCTCAACCCTCTTTCCTTTTTTTTATTTCTTAGCTCTTTTTTTAATATAATTTTTAAAATTATTTTTTATTTATTTATTTATATAATTTTAATTATTATTGTTATTATTTTATCAGAAAAGTTCTGTGCTACGCCTGTAGCATACACACACACACACAAACTAAATAAATAAATGAAATAAAATATAAACATAATAAAATAAAATAAAATAAAATAAATAATTTAAATTAAAAATAAATCAAAAATAAATTTAAATAAATATATTTAAAACAAAATTACCCCCCCCCCTTCAAAATATTTTGCTTGCTCTATAAACCTTTCTTGTGGGCACCCCTGCATTATATCACTATTAATACGATGGCAGAGCTGGCACCCAGTCTTTTAAGATAACTCTGAACCATGTGGGTCACCTTTACACGACTTCATATATTTTAGCATGTTGGAAAGCCCATTGTTGCTCCCTGCGAACAAGGTAATAATATTAACCCTAAACATACCACCATCTAAAACTAATCTGGTGATTACAGAGTAATTATTACATTATTCTTGAAAATAATGTCATACATTTTTCATCACAAATTATGGCTTTGTAGAACGTTATTTTCTTAGCGGAGATTACCAATTCCACTACTTTAATCTTACATTAAGGAAACGAAGTCCCCATCAAGTCCTGTTTATTGCCTTGTGGCGAGGGTGGCCCTGGGCGGAGCTGGTGAAGAACGTCACGGTTGTATACTCCTGGTAAGGTTTCCCAAGACGTGAAGGCCGCTCTATTATGCTCAGCTAAAGTAAGCAGGCGAAGGAATCAAGTCAGTCTTCTCCCTCTGGTGTTAATCTTGCTAAGATGCTCCATGTTTTTGGACCAATAGAAGCTATTAAATTTTCCCCACTTACAATGAGTCTTAATTCGACAACTAACCATTAATGAGCTTTTTCGAGATTCTCCCCTGGCCACCTTAGATGTCTGGTTTCTGAGGATGGAGAAAGAAGATTTCCACCATACTCCGAATGCGACTCCACTCCCTTTTCTCCTGCTCACATTCTCCATGGCCTTTGTTTTTCCTGTGAAAAGGCTATTGCTGATCCACTGCTGCTTTTGGACTTCTTAGACATTTTTAGTCTCATGAATCTGGTCTGGTTTCACTAGATCAGATGGGGATTAGTCTCACCACCACCCATCACCAGGAAGCAAAGTAAGAGGGATATAAATGGCTATCTCCGACTTCACCAGCTGAATTTGCACAATACGTGCTCTGAACTTGGGCCAGCGGAACAGCAAGGGCACTTGTCTTGGGTAACGCAACATGGTGTCGGTAGCATCTCGGAAGCGGTTGTTTCGTCAGTAAAAGATTTTTAGAGCATATATTGGTGGTTTTTTATTTGTTTGATTAAATTCATGTTTTGTATTTTGAATTTAATATATAAAATTTGCAGGTAATTATGGGGCTAGGAGATTACAACTGCAGGACCCGGTAGTATAACCGCTTGTCGGTGTATCGTTTGTAGAAATGATTCCAAAATTTGTGGGGGACGAAAACTGAGAATATACTAGTCTTACCAACAAGTAAAGACTGTTTTTTGTCATCCATGTATAACTCAAAATTGTTCCATTTCAGAATTGGGTTTCGTGTATAAGATTACACTTCTTATGGATAGTATCTTTCTTCATTATTTATTTAAAGAAGTTTACGAAACCCGAATCTTGGGTCAACTACTTAAAATCAAGATTTTATGGGATTACACAAACCACCCTAGCTGCGCCCCTGGTAGTGTCAATTCTATCCCAGAATCCACTTAAAGGATTGTTTGACCAATGACTATAAGTACAGTCATTCAGGGTAGCTTTGCACTACATTTTCTTATTTTTGAACTCTTTTTTTAACTCTCTTAGTTTTTAAGTTTCTGAATCGTTTTTACAGCATATGTGTATGAAAACTTGAATCTAATTTTAAACAGCAAAAAACAAAATACAGCAAAAAAAAAAAAGTTTCTATTTAAGTACGTACTTTTTTTTTTCCTTTGAAACTTTTTTTTTTTGACTTTCTTCTTTTATGTTTAATTCCAGGTTCATCTCTCGTTAACATTCAACAGTAGTCGGTGAGCATGTTTCTGGCCCATCTTCCTTGATATTTGCGCTCCACATCTTTAATGTCTTGGTGTCATCTTTCACCCTGTTCTTCACACACAGAATATAAATATTCTGGGGAAAAGTCTACATGTGAGTGAAGGAAATGTAATTTAGTAATCAAGGTACAACTCAACGCTTGAAAATTGTCCAGCATGTGCATTTCAATTCTACTAAGGTCAGCATCCTTGAATTACCAGGAGATGTACAGGTGACATCTTTAAAGGTAATCCAAACGTCTTTCTCCTTTGCTGTCATGGAAGTTTCAAATAATTAGCCCTTCAAAAGCTTGCGTATATTTTGATCTACAAAGATACCCTCTTTCAACTGACTTCAAATAAGCGAGGAAACTTGCACAGGTACTAGAAAAAGTCATGATCTTTTGATGTAGAGTCGACAAACTGCTTCATTAAGCCTAGTTTTATGTGCAAACGCAGTGAAAAAACGTTTTTTGGCTCAACTAAGCTTTTTCAAATCGCATTCTTGGTTCCTGGTTCCAGTCTGTCGTTTCGCCATTCTTTTTTGATCCAATGTTGAGCCTTATCGCGGCTGTTCCATTCAGAAATGAAGCACGGGTACTTTGTGCACCTGCGTTGCTGACCAAAAAGCATTGGTGATAACGTTCAAATCATAGCAATTGGACTAAATAAGATTATTATACTTGATTTTGATTGAGCGAAAGGCAAGTTTTCCTAGTATTCTTTTTAAACGTACAAATTGTCTGATTTATAGAGGGAGGGGGAGGGGAGAGATGGAGGAGTGTCTCAGAGACTTATACTGTAGATTTTGGATTTCTTAACTGTAGAAAAAGTTCAGGGAAGGGGGAGTAGAAATTCAAGGTCGAATAAAAATAAAATAAGTATAAAAGAATAAAACCCTGGTAAATGTACATAAAAATCAACAAAAAATTGATTTTGACACAAAAGTTTGACGTGATAGAAATTTTCCATTATCTTTTCCGAAATAAAAACCCTAAAATACAGCAAATTTAGCTATTATTCATCTTATATTCGTTTCATCGCGGGTCTATGATATTATTCTTTTCAGGGAGTTTTAGAAGCACAATATAAACATACACTTTTGACTGATGCCATTCGTTTTTGAATTTAATAAGAAATAGAAAAAAAATTGCAGTATTCGATTTTAGAATGTCCTTTTACAAATGACTTATTGTACAATATCTGTATTTAAACACAATGGTTCAGAAAAAGCAGAATGTAAAATTCGAATTAGTTGAATAGAGTTTTTGACCAAATGTTGCATTAATATCACAAGGGACCGGCTAAAAGCTTCGAATTATGGGAAGATCGAGTTATCAGAAGTTCCCTTTCAGACTTTTCAAGAATAGGTTTTCTTTTTTTTTTTCAAAAATTCTGCATGCTAGATAGCCTCTAACGATCATACTCGTAGTTTAGAATAAAAATAATTATTAGTACAGGACAAAATTATATTCAGAGAATAATTTTATTAACATACTTACTTAAAAAGAAGAAGTTATCTTTGTCTGTTTTTCTTTCTTTATCGGAATTAAGTCATTCAGTTTGTTAACAAATCGAATTTCTGTTTCAAGCTAAGGTATTAAATTTTGGTTTTAACATCATTCTAAGTAAACACCACACAACCAAATCTCAATCATGAAGTCTGGATTGGAAATGGCAAAGCAGGGTTGCCATATTTTCAGGATAGCAAAAAAACTCAAAATGTTAAGAAAGTTGCCCGAGGTAGTACAAGGTCATTTAACTTTTCTTGATCACATAACTTTCAAACATTCAATAAATTAAACTATTCAATAAAGTTTTAGACTGCTAGACTTAGCAAAACGTACCCCAATCGGCTACTTTTCACTTAATCTGGCAATACCGTACCGATTCCTCATCAACATCTGAAGGAAAAGGACACGGCTCGGTTGCTCGTCTCGCAGAATCTGGGAAGGGGGGGGGGAGGAGGGGGAGAAATGACGTTACGTTCCACTATAGTATTTCCTTGTGAATGAATTCCTCTCTCATGCAAACTGCTAAAGTAAAGCACTGCGTAAAATGAAAAATAATAATTAAAAAAAAATCGTATGTTTTTTGCTGGATTTTCGCCCATGAAATGAAAAACAAAATTTTCATAATAGCTTCGTCTTAAAAGTTGTTACCTTCGAGACATAGAGACAACTTAGCATTAGAAAACACTGAAAGTTTTCCGTCCAAACAAAATAACCCCTCATTGGGAGCGGAAAGTAAGTCACTGGATTCCGTAGCCTTGACAAGAGGAACGAAATGTAAATCACTGGATTCGACAGTTTAGACAAAAATTACAGGCAAGATGCAAGGTACTTACCTGCCAATCTGGCTTAGCTTTAGCTAGAGCCCTTTGAAAAGGATAGGCTGAACTATCGGACGTTCTTGGGTCTAACCTTGTTTCTAGAATTTATAAATACGGTATAATATTCGCTGGTTGCTATGCCGTAAAAAAAAAGATAAGTTGAATGAAATGTCACTTAACGTAAATCTAGCAAGATAATTTTGTTCACAAATTCAACAAAAATGTATCGGGAAATGTTAACTATAATGAACCTCATTTTCACACCTTGTTTATTTTTAATTTGTATTAATCAAATCGTCCTCCCATCTACAGAATAAAATAATCAAACATCAATCAGGCAACACATCTGAAGCTTGAACAACAGTTTTCTGCACTGAGGCTTTTGTACAAATACTATTTTTTTTCGCCCGACAGTTTTGGAATCAAAATGTAGGATAAGTCAGCTCCCCTTATATAGGAGCCTTGGGTTTTGGCGGTTCTTGCGATGCGAACGGGATTTATTTTTTCACTTGCTTCCATTCCTTAGCATACAGTTCGAAAGGGAACTGTTTTGGTATTGCGAGTGCGGGGCAACCAGCGCCGATGTTTACGTATTTAATAATAGATCAGTACGAAACATAAACTGGTAGTGGAGAAAACCTATTGGTTAAAAAAATACTATAAGTACACATATGCATAATTTATTACCTATGTCACTCAGTAAGAATGCACCTAGACGTGTGATAGGCTTTTACCAGGAAGATTTCAGAATTCTACAAAACGAATCCAAAATATTTTTAGGAAGATTGCTGACTCTTGGCGGAAAATGTTCCTATTTTTTTCTAGCCATTTGCAGGTCTCGTGTATTCGTCATGAGCTGGTATCCATTTTTTCTGTGGCATCTCTATCGGTGGATGGCCATTACCACAAATTTTTGACGCATAGTTTCTCCACCTGATGGAGACACCTCGGCTCTCGTCGATGCGAAAATGCTCCAGTGTTTTAATTTTGCAAAGAGTATTCAAGGAGAAATCCTGCATAATCATACGACATGGAGGCTGGTGATTATCTGCATCTTGATAATCTACCGATTTTAACTGAGCTTTAACCCACGCCCTTGGGCGTAGGAAGTTACTTAGAATATGCTGTAGTGCGGAAATAGTTCTAAGGTAAACCACTCAAATAAAAAACGTTTAACAGTTTCATACTTAAAATGGTTTTCAATCCTTTTTGGTTTTGAAGTTTTAGCGAAATTGACAGCAATATTTTACCGATTAAATTATTGACACCCTTATTAAACCATTTGCCATTTGAATAACGTAATATATTCTCCTTTTAATCTTAACGATTTCTAATTTTTCTTTAGCAATAAATCAATCACTAAAAGTAATTGAATATCGGTAAATATACTCTTACTAATTCATATCTTATTCAGGTTTCAGTCCATCACTGTCGTCTGCGATATTTGATGAGCTGTATTAATCTCTTATGCAGTATAAATGGGTAGAGAATTGAATCCATGGCATTTTCCAGTTCATTTACTACAACTGAATAATTTGGTTCAATAGTCATTGCGCAGGTCAGTCACAATTCTTCTCAGGAAATTAAATAAGGACAATGACCAGTGATCATTGCACTCAATAGTAACATAGTCTTCTGTTCGAAAAGTTTGAGGAGCATTGTGTCTCGATAGACTATTAAAAAGACAGCGATTTTGATATATTTCGTCTTTTTTATGTTATATAGTAAATTATGATTAATAATCCATGATTTTAGTTGTACTATTTAACTAATCCTTTCTAACCCAATTTTTCCAATTGTTGCTCCCAAATGTGGATATTTTAGGGTTAATGTATTTAAATAGATGAAATTTAAAATATAAACAGCACAAAGTAACTGCCTTGGAAATTATTTAAAAAAAAGAAAGGAAAAAAAAGAAAATAATTGATTATTAAGAGTTAAAGTTAGTAAAAACAAACCGCAGTATTCCTTCAATCAATGAATCATCGTTGTTAAAAGTTTTCGAAGGAGTATGAGATACGATTTGTTGAAGCATATTTGCATAGATGAATTATTCTGTACAAAGACTGTCATACAATATGTACTCAGTGGCGCACACAAGGAGAGGGTCCAGGGAGTCCGGACCCCTCCCATCGCCCTTGAGTTTTTTGACTGACTATAATCCTATGTATGTAGTACGTAAAAATAATTCCAAGCAAACGTAACGATAGTTTCAGATTTAATAAATGAAAAAATAAAGTTTATTTTCGCTCTTCTTTCCCCTGCAAAATTGAACTGTATGTTAACATAAATTATTCTACATTGTTGATGGTTTTGCTTCGCTGTTTTTAATTTTAACTATGGGAAGAGTAAATACATTCATTCTTGTGCTATCTGATGTTTTAATTAAGTATTTGTTATTAATAAACTTATTTTATTAATTAATGCTAAGCAATTATTCAATATATTTTTTTTATGGTTTTTTGTTCCCGACAATCGATAAGAATATGTTTGAATGCGTGTTGGAGTAAGTAATGAGAATGGTGGACTTTCCATCCTGGATCCCCAACTCCCCCTTTGAAAAATTCCTGTGCGCGTCACTATACGTACTGTATGACAGTCCGAATTACCATAAGTACAAAAGAGAACAAAACAAAATTATAATAATAATCATGTACTCTCAGCAAAAACTGAAAAGAAAACGCAATGACAAAGACGTCAATTCAACCATTATTCAAAATAGGAAAATATTTCAGTTTCATTGGAGGGTGTCATCGTTTAAAAGAAAAAATAAAGTTAGTTTCATTTGTTTAAAATGTCACCCACCCTTTCAATTTAAGGACGAAAAACTACACATGATATTAAAAATACGTATGAAACCTAAAGTTGGGTAATGTGGGGCAATATTTGTTTGTGTCAATTTGTAAATTTAAACTTGTTTAAGGCCTGATTTTACGTTTCTGCGGCCTTCGAACGGCTAGTTTTAAATGTTCTTTTCAAGTGGAGCCTTTTATGTGAGAGCATTGAAATTCCGATCGGCAAAACTTGTGTGTGAGGAAAGTGACGTAGTTGTCTCTGTGACGAATTTCATTTTTGAACCTCACTTTTTTTTTCAAATCAGAATAATTTAGAGATTCATCTTTTATAAACTAGCCAAACATCAACGAAGATACATAACTAAAGCTTAGCCACCAGCTTTTTGCAAGCGAGGTACTGGTATCACGCTTACATTTTCGGAAGCAAAATGTCTACTGAGACAGCTTCTCCAATATACTGGCCGTATTCTGACATTGATTTATTTGGGAGTAATACGCCCAAAGGGGTACGCTAAATGTAATAGTAAAAAACGAGCTGATGTGTGCATCACGACATGACTTCCTTTTACTCCAATTTAATGTCATTTACTCATTACTGGTAATTTTAATGTGATTCAATAGTTTACTCTCTAAATATCACCAATAGTGGCCAAATTGAAACAGATTAAAATAAAAGCCAAATTTGTCGCCAAGTTGGTGACAAAACTTGGCGACCAAAAGACTGGCGATATATTGCCAAGTGTCCGTCAAATTATAACACCACTTGTGTTTACATCGAAATTAACAATGATTTCCCCCCCCCAAAAGGGGGCAAAAGACCTCTTTAAAAACACCCGGATGCAACCAAAAGAGGGGGGGGGGGGGGTGCACAACTAGACCCAACTAGGAGTCTACGTACCAAATTTCAACTTTCTAGGACATGCCGTTCTTATGAGTTATGCGGCATACATGCGCACATACGCACGTACGCACATACGCACATACGCATATCCGCACATACATACATACGTACATACAGACGTCACAAGAAAATCTATACGTTCTTACGCACTTATCCACTTGTGGTCGAGTCGAAAAAAAAACTCAATATTCATTCGGGGGTGAGTAAAATGGAAATTAAGGTCGATTTTTGAGTAAAAATTTTTTCGCGAATACAATACTTCCTTTTTTGTAAAAGGAAGTAAAAACGATTTTGTTCTCAGTATACTTGTTCGGCATTCTTTTTTTTGTGTAGTTATTATTGTTTATATTTCAAAGAACAAATTCAGGCTTAGTCCCTCAGATTCATACTAGTGTTAAAGGGGCGCAACTGCAAAGATCTACGCTTTGTGCGTAATTTTCCTATAGTTCGTGACTTTGTATTCGACAAAGTTTTGAGAACTATGAGCGGCAACCCCCCCCCCCCCCCTTCAAAATGCTTCTGATAAAATTATTGATGATTCCTATGTTAAATGACCCCCTGAATCCGAATATAAGCACCGTTTTGCACCTATACGTCCAGCTTTTTTAAATGGTGCCCCACCCCTCCCCATTTAATTCAGTTTTCGACAGTTTCAAAGCCTTTATTTTTTAATTGGAGGGGAGGGAAGCATTATATTAGCCACTAACACTCTTCTGAGGAGCTAGAGAGACAGTTTAAAAGCATGAACTTTTGGAGCAATTTGGGAGACTCGTGGGGGGAGAATCATTCCCTCCTCAAATATTTTTAAAATCACCAAAACCGATGTTTTTTCATAGGTGTTTGTTTTACTCCTTTTTTCACTTATTTTCTGGAATAAAACCAGAGTATAGGACTCACTCCTATGAGCCCAATGTCCTAAAAAATATTCACTTTGTAAAAAAAAGAAAAATATATTTCAGGCATCGCGTTTTGCGTAGTCAGAGTCACATCGCAGATCTTCAGTAAAGAATCTTACCATATAATTCAAAATTATTTTCAGATATAATTAAGATTAAAAATGATCTTAAATATGCTTGTAATATGGCATTAATGAATTTATGTGGATGCACTGCCCCATTATTTTTCACTATATATTAAGAAGTGATAAACAATGTAGCCGATAAATCTCCTGAAATATAAATATATATATCAATGCAACTTTATAAGCAAATCTTAATTTATTTTCTTATAAAAATTATATGTGGGAATGTAAGTTAAATAATACGGGAAGGTTCTTTACTGAAGATCTGCGATGCTACTCTGACTATACAAAATGCATGCTTCCAATAATTTTTTTTTTTTGGTTTACTTCTATTTTTTCTCACTCGACATGGATTAAACTCTTCTTTAAAACTACATAAATAGAATTTTTATTACATAAATAGATGTTTTCAAACTAGAACATCTACTTTTTACTACATAAATGTATTTTTGGGGCTAAAAGAGGTCAGAGTACCAAATTTCATTACTTTACGTCCAGCTGAACAGAAGCTATCAATTAAAAACGATTTAGATAATGCAACCCAAAATATACGCTATTAACAATTATATAAAAAGTTTCATGCAATTTGAAGAACGACAACATGTGCCGAACTGCGTCTGAAAGTGTGAACCAGCACTTGTACACCGAGTCGAATCGAAAAAGAAACTTTTTTCGGAAATTTGAAATTTCAAAGTGATAAAATTTTGCCCCTATATCTCCACATGTACCGAAAGATACTATCCGTTTTAAGATTTTAGTATCCCACATGAGGTCAAAAATTTATAATTTTCTCCAAAATCTGATATGTTGCTGAGATTTAACTTTAAAATCATTGAATTCATTGCATAACTGAATGATGTTCTTAACCTCTAAAACCTGTCTGTGATTTAGTTGAAAAGAGCATTAGATTTCTGTTTGACCATCATTATCGGAAATAAATGGGGAAATGGAGACTAACGAATTCTACAGCAGGACCTTAGGGCACTTAAACGCAGCCAATCAGACTGATTTGTAGGCAATCATCATAAGAGTAGAAAGACAGATTATTATCAATAGTCCATTTCTGAGTAATTGACTTGCTGGAATAGGTCTTTCAGACTACCGTTCGTTCTGGGAACATTGAAGTGAAATTCTACATTTAACTTAGAGAAAAATGTTGGAGTGGATAAAGTTGCTTTGATTGATGTTTTACGTTTCTTCCTTTATTTTTTTTTAAATTTCACATTCATTGTTTACTGTTTGGATAATTTAACGTTCAATTATTGTAAAAACCATTGCATGCTTTTCTCAATTTGTCATATTTCGTTTTAAATGTGTAATATACGTTAATGTAGAAAAGTTTTTCAAGGTTTCATTGAAAGAAAATTCTAAAAACAAACAGTATATATCATGTTCAGCAACGTTTCGGCATTTTACGAGGTTCCATTAATTATATTTTCCAGTAAAAAGGACTAGCATTTACAGAAAGGTTTCAGAAATTAGTGTTAATGGCATACTTTTTTTTTCCTTCCTGTATTACTCTGCTCTCCGCTTTAGCGCTGATTTCGCCCTTATTCAGAGTTAGAGGTAGCCGAAACAAATTCACATTCTAAACTAAGAAGGTGAATGAAGGTAAGTATATATTTATACTGGTAGCTAAAAATATTCTAGCCCCCTATCGAGAGGTCTCCACAATCATAGTAGGGCTTTACTACGCAGAATGAAGATAAGTTCTACTGAAGGATAGTCCAAGCAGTGAATGAACGCCCTCCAGTGAATGAACAGTTCGTGTGCGACTTGTTTTATAAAACAAATTTTCAAGAGCATTTCTTTGATGAATTTACAAAAATAGCTTTCATTCCTAGTATTCTAAAAAGGAAAATTACTAAAAACATTTTGTGTTTGTCCCCTGGTTAGATGTGTGTATTGACTGGTTTGATGCTCTTTTTTTCATTTTGATCCTAAACAATTGAATCAGAACCACCAAAGCTCTCACATGTTATATCTTAGTAAATACAAGTATTAATAAAAATGTTTTTAACGTCATGAACAAAATACGGATTATAACCAACTTTTATAGGTTTCTAAAAATAAAGTGGGTTTCTAAAAGAGAATATAGGGTTAAGTGTTCATTCACACACAATGGTCAGACTATCTTATAAATAATTAAATATACGGAAAAAACAGCTACTAGTGTGAAGATGTATTCAGTTTTTTAAATAATGTATTTAACCTTTAGTTCGGCTGTGAAGGGTCCAGATTGCTGAGGCTCAAAATAAGGGAAAATTGTCTTTGATGCTGCAACATTGCAAGAATTGTTGCCCATTATTTCCCAGGAGAGTTTCTGAATTCTTTGACAATGTCAGGAAAAGTTGGAACTATTAATAATAATAATAGCAATAATAATAATGATAATGAAATTTAAAAATAAACATATTTAACTTGAAGGAGAATATTTGAAATTTTATTTGTCTCATTGATTTTTAATATAAAAATGATTAAGTTTTAAATATTAAAAAAAATTGAGATAAAAGATCTCAAATTTTGAAACCAACTACATTTATAGAACTTAAAAAGTCGTTTCGATGTTAATTTAAGAAAATTCTATTGAACTTTTAATTTTGTAGCGTATATAATATATACTTTTCATGTTCTCGAAGATTCACCAAAAATGGAAAATTTTTTAATCAAAAAATAACGATCAGTATTGTATCTTTCGACCACTTAAACTGATTCTAGTGACTTCACTATCCTAGAACCCATTAAAAAGGACAGGCCGACTTATCTGACATATTCTTATTACTTATCCGACTTATCCTTTTCCGAGACAGGTTTGAGTCCAACCTTGTTTCTGGTATTCATAAATACGTTATAATACTCGCTGGTTGTTATGTCGTAAAACAATTTATAATAAGTTGAGTAAAATGTCACTTAAGGTAAATCTATAAACATAATTCGGTTCACAATCTCAACAAAAATGTATGCGTAAATGTTTATTGTAATGAATCTCATTTTCACACCTTATTTGTTTTGAATTTGTATTAAACAAATCTTCTTTATTTATCTTATCTTTGGCTTGCGAGAAGGATTTAAATGTGAAATGCAGACAATGACAGAGAAAATAAATAAAAGATAGTATTTAAATTATAATTAAAAATAGACAAGAACTCAACTTAGTGTTACATTTATATTAATGTTTTGTTAAATATTTGACGAAGTCAAAAAAAGTTCAGAATTAGCCAAAACAACTACTTCGCGTGCATAATTCGGCCTCAAAGCGTACTGACATTTCGCTCCTAGATCTTAACACATTGAAAATTTTTCAAAAATTTTACAAAAAAAAAATGTAAAAGTCAGCAAACTGATCTAAGTGCAAATATTTTCTGCTGACCCATCTGGATACTGTTAAAGGGGAAATTTCACACTGTCGGCTTTTTTTTTCCAGTGCTTTTATCTGATTTAGACAGGGCAATAGTTTTTCCCTTAAGCAAATTATCACTGAGACGAGTCATTCTACACTGCATATTGCAACATGACTACCAAGACAATGAGGTTTTATTGTATGTTCCTGTGAAAAAGTTGTATATGTTAATTTTTTCTTCAAAGTTATAGTTTTACAAAAGGATTATTCTGCAATGGCTAAACGCAGAAAAAAAAAGAAAGAAGAAGAAAAAAAAACAGAAGTATTTTAAATGTAGATTTTAATTTAAAATGTTCTGTAAAATATTTTTTTATTAGACAATGAAATAGTGTTTTGCATTATTTACATATTGACGGTCAAACGTGACGGTCCACATAAAACTGACTATTGCAACATAGTGTTGTTCTTCTGCAGAAACAGTGAATAAATTTATACATTAAAAAAGTTCATAGACGTAACTCTAATGTAGAAAAACCACGTTATAATTGGTTTGCTTATTTTGTTAAACAATTTTGTTCTTTTTTTACGAAGCAACAAAGTTTCATAATTTCTGTTTTAAAAAAGTATACGATCCCCTAAAGTGGGAAAAAAATGAATTTTTAAGCATAGCGCAAAAACTACTGAATATTTTGAGCTTTGGACTGAATATTTTGAGCCGATTTGGTCACAACAGTAACTACACGTGTGTTAACTACTCGATTAGGATTGGCAACAATGTTAAAACTAAGACCTCTGGGGAGATTTTTAACCCCCCCCCCCTTCCTCGCTGCGCCACTGACGTTCCGCAACACTGGATTGGTCGTGCAGGTGATGATGATTTCTCCTTCATGCGTTGGCCAACCAGATGCCCAAACCTAACCCCATGTGATTTTTTTTATGGGGTTTCGTCAAAGATAGTGTTTATACATCAACATTGCCTACAACATATAGCAAAAACTGAATCTCGGTTTTAATATTGTTGCTAGTCCTAATACAGCATTTAATACACGTGTAAGGACTGCTGTGATCAAAAACCCTCCTCCCAAAAGGAATTTCTGGCTGCGCTAGTGCAGAACGTGCACGTTTAAATAGTTACGTACGTTCAAAAAACAAAAAAAACTTGCACTGTTTATCTTTATTTCTATGTGTCATTTTCAGTGGTATTGAGATAGTTTATGAGCCTTGAATTTTTAAAACCGGGACATTCTTTTATGCTAACCCTGTATAGCCTTGCCCTGGAAGTCATCAATGCTTGCGCAATAAAGGGCAATAGCATTTCATTGAACTTCAGTGAAAAGCCTATAAAATATTGTTTTGAATTTTTCACGAACTGGTAGGCAAGAGTAAGCTTCTTAACTCGTTTATACTTAACAATGTGGTAACCCTTACGAGAAGAAAAAGTCAAAAAAGCTGTTAGGTTTAAAAGTTTCGTCCACAAACGAGACAAATGCAATTGAAAGCAAGTTTTTTCAATAACCTGAAAGTAATTTCGAAGATAACTACTTGCAAAATAGAAACAGTGACTACTGAAATTGACTTTATATTAAAAGGTAATTGAACTTCACTTTTCGAAAGCTTTTGAAACGTGGTGCACAGCTGCTCGATGTCCTGCCTAAATTTTAAATGAACATAAAATGTCCCATTTGACCTTTTGTATTGCATATACGTACATGTATGACAACTCATACTAAATTTTCATTTATAATGATCTATATTTACTACAGTTAAAATGTTTTATATCTTTGTATGGGCAATTCCACCGGTAACTGACTGACATTTTTGAAGCAAAACAATATTTATTTTGTAACATTAAACGCAAAATATTTGTTGCGCAAACGATCTTTTGCTCTGGAATATTGTGTTTTTAAGCTGAATTTAATGGTGTAACTGAATTCCCGAAATACACTTTGGATGATTTTTAAATATTTATTAAAAACATGTTAACTGATTGACATTTTGAAAACAGTTATGTCAGTCACGTTTTTAACATTTTTTTTTAATCGTCCAAAATGTATTTTTAGAATTTAATTATACCATTGAACTCAGCCTAAAAAATAAAATATTCCATGAGAAATGATTGTTTTTACAATGCATATCTTTTGCGTTTAATATTACAAAATACGTATTGTTTTGCTTCAAAAATGTCAGTCAATCACCCGTGGAATTGCCCATACATAAAGGTCTTATTCTGTGCACTCAAAAGTTACTAACAAAGTCAGTATGGAAAATTTAATTAGGCCTTTTTTTGCAGCAAATAAAAGATGTATTTTTCAACAAAATAATCAATAATTATTTAACTAGAAAAAAAAATCCCATTGTATTAGGAAATCTGCATTCTGCATTTATTTTATCATTTCAATGCAGTCAGAGGAAAAACATTATTTATTTATTTATTTATTAGTCATTATTACGTTTCTGTGAATGATAAATTTAAAAAGCAACTGAAAACAATTTTTTTTTCTGAAAACGAAATGAAAAAACTTGAATAGAAAGAAAATCAGATTGAATTAGTTTAGAGAGTTGTTGGCAAAAATTTTCATCGCTTTTAGCGTCGTACTTTAAATTATGGAAGGTGTAATATTTAATTTAAAATAGGCTGTAAAATAAATTCACGGCGAATTTTTAAAATAAAATGTGTAAGGCCTTTTGCTGAGAAGTTTTGATGAGAATTCTGATTTTTTTTTCTCATGAGATTTTTTTTCTGATTAGTTTTTCCTTTTTCTTTTCGGAAATAGCATATTGTTCAAATATGAAAAGAAAACGCAAAGCAAAGCTATGATGCTGTATTTTTCAGAGTGGAAACCTTATAAATAAATAATTGGTCTTCATTGTTGTCTTCGCAGAAATTATTCAGTTTACTATGAAAGATACAGGATATTTTATCATATATACTTAAAAAATATTTCATACCTAGATTGGAAACACCTATATTAGAACTAAATCGGACGCAGAAATTGAAAAGAATGTTTTAAAAGCAATATCGGTGCTTTCCGTAGGGCTATATTTAACTATTTATGTAATGTATGGCTATTACACAATTCATCCGCATATTGAGCATTTCTGTCTCTTATTTAAATATTTATATTAAATCATCATCAGATAAAGAAAGAGATAATGCGTTTGGTATGATGCTTATATGATTTGACGCTTAAGAAACAAAAATACCCCCTTCCACTGTAAAACAATTCAGAAACTCTCCTGGAAAATAATGGACTGCTAATGTGCAAAATTTCTGACAGCAACGTATCTGGCAAAAAACAGGAAGGTATATAGTTAAAATTCAGTGACTTTCCTGAAAATAACCAGGAACCTTTTTGAGGAATTCATAGACCTTCCCAATAAAAGCTAGACACGTTACCGGGAAAAAATCAGAAACGCTACAAGAAACCCTTCCATTAATTTATAGCCATCGCTTGGCTCCATTCTTATTTCCTAAGAAAGCTTCTGGAAAAAAATGGCTAGTTTCAATGCAGAACTGTAGGCGAACTTCTAGCCTCTTAAGAAATAAATAAGAATTTTTGTGCAGAGAAGTAAGAGGAAATCAACAACGTTTAATAGCATAAATAATCTAGCACCCCTTGAAAAGGAGTGGCCGACTTATCCGACATTTTGGTTCCAAGACATCTTTGGCTCCAACCTTGTTTCCAGTACAGTAGCCGCCGCTAATATGAATCATGTTTGCTCTAAACAGTTACATTTTAATACAGTTGGATTTTGTTCTGTGCTTGACAATTTGATTCATTAAAGCGGTTGATTCAATTATCCACTGATTCAAATAACCGGCGTCTACTGTATTTATAAATACGTTATAATATTCGCTGGTTGCTATGTCGTAAAAAATGATGATAAGTTGAGTAACATGTCATTTTTAAGGTAAATCTAGGGCCGTGGTAGCCCGATCGGTAGAGTGTCGGATTCGGGGCTGGAGGGTCCTGAGTTCGAACCTCGATGGTCGAAGATCCACCGTTGTCATTAAAGGGGACTGGGCGACGTTAAATATGCTCGTGGTCTCAATGTCCTCCAAGTGAAACGATACCTCTGGGGGTGCTAGCACCAGGTAGCTATTAGCTCCTGGACTAGTTCTAAATTCTCATTAACTGTACGATCAGGTGATGGTGCTGCCATCTATCGGTATAAAACATAATGGAGGCAAGGCACTTAGTATGCAGTCCTCGACATAAATACAGTTGTAGTCAGTTGTGACTCGGAATCGGAATCGGAAGGTAAATCTAGATAGTTAACTTAGTGTACAAATTCAACACAAGTGGTATCGGGAAATGTTTACTGTAATGAACCTCATTTTCACACCTTATTTGTTTTTAATTTCTTTTAATTAAATCTTCGTTTACAGAATAAAATAATCAATCACCAATCAGACCACACATCTAAAGCTTGGACTCCAGTTTTCTGCAACGAGGCTTTTGTGCAAATACTAATTTTGTCCCCCGACAATTTTAGAACCAAAATGTCGGATAAGTCAGCTAACATTATACAGTGGCCTTAAAATTAGCAGATTCCTGAATCAATCTCCTAACTTATGCGATACCACGTTGTTGCTTTCTATTTATTCATCTAGCCCCTTACTTTCTTGCACATCTTTAGTACCTGGGGGGAGACCATTTTCTCTCTCTCGTCAGACGCTTAGCTAATTCGAATGGGTAAACTGAACATTAATTAATAAACGCAGATTATATTTTAAAACTGATACCTAAAAATAATTTCCATAGCAGTGAGAAGTAGGCATTCATGCAACTTGTAACAATTTAGAAAACGTTTTTGCGAATGTACTTGTTTTCCCCAGGAAAATGAAGGGAAACACTTGAAATTAAAGAACGTTGCCCGGAAATAATCTGAGACTTTTCGGAATTTTCTTCCATTAAAATTAATTATTTTTGTGTAATCTTTGGAATTTCAACTCGGATTTGATTTGCGAGAACTTTATAGGAAATAATTTTGACCCCAGAAAGTTCACACTAAAAAAAATGTCTTAGTTTTTCCGAAGTAATTGTTGTTGAACATAAAAGAAAGCAATTAAAATAAAGTGGATATGCTTGTGGCAGACTTTCGACATGGAACGTATACAGTCAGATAAAAAGAAAAAAAGAAAAGAAAAACAGGTCATGCCCTCCTCCCTCTCCCCCGACCAGGAATGCGTGTCTTAAAATAAATTTTCACTGTTTCAATTTGTAAATTATGCTGACCGTCAAGCGGAATTTTTTTTTTTTTTATCATATCATAAAAACTACTGAAAATTTTGAGCTCTAAATTTGGATACCCGAATAAAATCTCTTCTGGACTGTTTTTACGACGAAATATGTATTATGCGGGTCCACATTATATTTTCTTGAATGTTAATTTTGAATGGTCATTCATAAAAAAAAAAAAAATCAAAGTTTTATTTTTGACATAGTAAATGATGTTTTTATTGTTGGAGTGATTCATACTTAGATTTCAAAAATCTTCGTTGCGCAGAAAGTGATTTTTGTTCTTTACGCAAAAATATCAAGTCTTTTTTACATTGCGAGATATTTTTTTTTTCAATTGAACTGTGAAGTGACGGCTACACCAAATAAAACAAAATTTGGTAAACAAAGTTAAATGATGATGCTGACCACAACTAAGTAATAGAAAAGGGGAGTTATAATAGAAAATTTTGAAGTTGATGCAGATTTTAACATAAAGACGACCACTTACCCACAATTAAGTAACTTAATTCTATAGAGTGTATTGTTTCGAAAAAAATATCATCTTACGCGTGTCTTTAGTGTCAATAGTCTTCGAATGCGAGCGAGTGTTCCGTTTTTTTTTTTTCTGTGACTGTAATTGCCAATTCTTTAATTTCTTGCCAAACTTTAAAATTTGTCTGCTTTTTCGAATTTTTGGCGCCTTTAAGACCTTATATCTCGGTATTGGGAAGGAGAAGGTAAACAATTTATGAGTATAAAAGAATATGCTTCTCGATTCTCGAACCTCTTGCGGATGCTACCTATGAATCTTTATTATTATTATTACGCAATTTATGTGGTTCCCTGGTAAGAATAATATTTCTTCTAATACTTTTTAGTTCGTTAATACCGTCGACGGGAAGACTTAGCCCAATTTTCAATATCGAATGTCATTATGAATTATTTCTTTAAACAACTGTGTAATTTTCATATTTTTTAATAATCTGTCATGTGTTACAGGATGTGTAAACAGATGACTATGTCCCCCTCTCTGAAAGGCTCCATCCCCCCCCCCTACTCAGAGCTGAAAGTTAAGGGCATCTTGGAATAGGGTTGGCTTTATCCACCACATTTAAACTATGAACTAGCCTATGCCAAGTCAAATTCTGGCAGTCTTTCCTCTCAATTGATTACTGGAAAAGCATATTTTTGTTAGCCATAATTTTTACGAATTCGAAGAAAATGGTGATTTTGCAGCTTGAAAATTTCGTGAAAGAGTACATATTTATGAAATTGAAATATTTCGTGATGTTTAAATTTTCGAGGAATTATAAAGGGCTTGCCAAAACCTCGAATATTAAAGTTTCGTGAAAATAAGTCCTTTTACTGAACTTCTCCCCAAAACAATAAGATCAGTGTAAAAGATCTGATTATGAATATTTTCATTATTTAGGTACTAAATGTTATGCAGAATCGTTTTAATACTAAATATGAAAACCCCTCTTTTTGTTTATACTTCCATATATTTGTAAACCATAGCAATTTCACTCATGTATGGTAAATCAGGCATGTTTATAATAAAATGTAGTTACTTTTTCTTGTTTTCTGAGTAAATTGACACCATGTTCAGTGTGATAATCGTCGATGCCTATTTGTGGCATGAGGGCTTGGGAATTTTTCTTTTCGTTAAACGGGCAATTAAGTGATATTCTAAAATGTGTTTCAGTTCCATACCTTTTATTTTCAGCATCACATCCTCTTAAAGAAGAGGGCTAAGTAAAAATAACTGCAACACTCCATTAAAGTTTATTTGAACTTTCGTTAGTTATCTGTTTTAAAAGAAACTTAGGGATAACTCTTTCATTTAGCTATTCAACACAAGACGCGACCTTTCGCAGTGAAGTTAAATGGATTCAGATATGATCCAAACTAACATTTAATAAATCGGAAAATTAACCCCGGATATAGTCTACCCGCCCCAGTGGACAGTAAATGTTTTTCATTTAACTGCCAGTCAAATGACTGATTTAACGTTTATTTAATACAAAAAAATCTCACACGGTAATATAAAAGACAAGCATTGCTGCATGTTCCACGAAGTGCTTCCACTCTTAAATAATCAGCTATTGTACGTGGAAGGGAAGAAAGAAAAGTTTAGTCCCGACATGAATTAGAGTCTTCCCCTGAAACTACGTAAACTAAATTTTGATATATTGCCAATATATAAATAAGATTGAATATAAACTTTAAATGTTTTAGCGAGAACCCCTGTTGTTTTACTGCATTAATGAGTTTCTCAGACTTAAAGCAGCCAGAGTACAAAATTACATTGCGCGTAGAACAAAAGCTATTAACTAAAAACAATTCACCACTGCTTTTATAATGGTAGGGGAGACCGGGGTAAGTTGTTACAGTCGAATTTAAAACTAACCGCCTGGAGAAACTGACATTCCTTGCAGTAGATGATAGCACTCACCCATTTGCATTCCCTGACGATAAATGGAGTGCTTGCAGTCAATAGCAGGGAGAGTGCTCAAGGAAAACGGTTTTTTGAGTCTGAAAGTAATTTTTCTTTCCGTTTTTATTTTTCTATTTGTGACGAAGTCGTTGCAGATAACGAATTTAATTCTATACCACGTGAAAGCCTACATTTTCAGGTAAGTGCTAACATATTTAAAAGTTTTGTACAAAGATATAATACCAGTAATATGTGCCCAGAATTAAAATGTCGTCATATGGGGCAAGTTGTTACAATTTGGTTGGGGTTAGTTGTTACAAGTAACAATTTGCCCCATGTAAGTTTTAATTTAATATTACGTTTTCTTTTTAAATGTGATATGGCGGGGGAGTATAAAAACAAGACGGACAGGGGCAAAACACCTAAAGAAACATACCTGGATGTGACTAAAGAAGTAATTGTAGGTAGTTCATTACAAAAGGCAGCCGATGAGTTGCATGACACTAGAGAGATTCTGCAGTTAGATGAAAAATGCTAGCGGCAATTAGTAGTATTTCTGATT
This sequence comes from Uloborus diversus, assembly GCF_026930045.1. Taxonomy (NCBI): domain Eukaryota; kingdom Metazoa; phylum Arthropoda; class Arachnida; order Araneae; family Uloboridae; genus Uloborus; species Uloborus diversus. The sequence goes on from NC_072740.1 coordinate 77,821,068, forward strand.
TTCTGATCTGTTTTATTGCATGATTTGAGTCACATAAAATACTGTAGTTGAATGACGATAGTAGTAATAATAATAATTAATAATAATTCTGATCTCTTTCATTCTATGATTTAATTTATTTTTAATATGTTTGGTTAAATAAATTATAATAATAATTACAACAGTGATAATAATAATAAATAATGAATTATTCAAATGTAGGTCTTTCTCCAACGCTGCAGGCTGTGCAGAAGTGAAGACGGTTCGCAAGCGGAAACCACAGGTCAGCGCCACTTTAACAGATACATAAGTAAAAAATGTTTTGCAAGCTGAAGACGGGAAACAAAAATCTGTGAAAAGGAAATTTTGTCTAACAGAGAAGTAATCAACAGACACAAAGACACAAAAAATACAAAAAAGTGCGTCCAAACAGTGCGTTCTTCGGATGAAGATGATGAAGACTGGTTCTGCATAGAGTGCTCTAAACCGTACTCAGAATCCAAAAAACCAACTAAACGACTTCAATGTCGTAATTGTGACAAATGGACACATGACCGATGTGCTAAATTTTATAAATTATATGCTTGTAAAAATTGTAATTCGCAGACAATGATAATGATGATGATAGTTTATTAGAATAAGTCATTAATGAAGTAAATCTGTAAAGCCAAAAAGTTTTTGACTTTTAACGTGGTTAAGAATTTTTTAAATTTAACAGAATAAACCACAAAATATGTAAAATTCATTTCATTACTAAAATATATCTCATGTAAAAACTAACCCCATATACTGTAACAATATGCCCCGTGGTGGGGTAAGTTGTTACAATCTACATCTCTTCAAAAACCTTGAAATATTTTGGAGTAGTGGCTTCTAATCATTTTTTTAAAAAGATATTATGAATGTTAAACAATCTAGATGTATTTTAAAGTTTCACGCGTGTAAATAATTGAAACAGTTTAGCGTTAAAAAATATTGAAAAAAATTGTAACAATTAACCCCGGTCTCCCCTACTTTCGAGATCAAAGTTTACCTATCAATGCAATCGAGTTTACTGAATTCCAGTTACATTTTTCAGAGCAAATAACTGAAGCCACTGACTATTATGCACCATTAAAAAATTAATTTACAATTTCTGGGTTTTGCTAATCATATCTACAAATATTCTTACCCAACTAGGAAAATCCTAATGATGCGATTACTGATTCAAAAAAAAAAAAAAAAAAAGAAAACAAACAATATCCTAGCATTTTGCCAAAATCATAGTTGGAAGTATAATTACGGGAAGTAAGCCCAAAGAGCGTAGGCCTTTGCATTTGCTCCCCTTTAACACTAGTAAGAATCTGAGGGACTTATAAGAATATTCACATATAAGACTAACAGTCCATAGCATACGCGTTTTTCAAGTAAGACGCTAACAAAGTTTTTAGCAGGTTTAATAAAAACAAAATTACTTTTTTAAATCCTAATTACTCTAAAATAGTCCACTATATGTCCTTGTTAATTTTAAGTAGTAATAATTTTGTGATATTTATGAATAGTATGTATTTAAGAATGCAAGATGAAATGAGTTCATATCTTGTGGCTATAAGCGTGCATGGGGCCAAAGCGGGTAGGCCTTTATTTGTGCAACTAGCTGCAGACTTATCAGTTCAGCCACTTTTAAAGGGGTCAGTAAATAAAAAGAAAATGCATCTGGCATCTGGCGTAGTGAGATTCTCATTATATGTCGCCAAGTCTAACTGACACAAATGCAAAGGCATTCCCGCTTAGGGCTGATGGTAACTGAGCCTGAAGCAACTGTAGAAAAAAAAAACTTCCCACAATTGAGTGTAGTTTGAATGATTTGAATAGCATTGTCTTTTAAAGCTAAGCGGCTACGTTACCGTCAAAGTTGGTGTAATTTGACTAATTAATTTAATTCATTTGACAGCCTGCTTTGCCCACATCCCTTTTCCGCTTTTTTCCATTATTGCAGATATGGCGAATGCTAAGACAAAATTGAAGGTAAGTACGAGAATTTAACTCGCCTGCACGTCTTGCAAAGCTACGTTGTCCATGACTTATTTACTCCCTTAGGAAGTTTAATCAGCCTTGCCGGGCTGTAATTGAACGGAAAGCCGATACACTTTATTAATACGCTCAGTTAATCTTTAAACTGGGAGCTAAAAATATTTTTCTTAACAGTGAGAAGTCTGTATTCGTGCAGTTTGTAACAATTCAGGAAACTTTTTGACAACGCTACTTGATTTTTTCTAGGGAGTGGGGGATAAAAACCATTGTGAAATCCTGAAACGTTACACGGAAATACTCTGTAACGTTTCGGAATATATTTTCAGTGTAGTTTTGGAAAATTGTTCCTATGTTTAACATTCACGGAAAAACAATTCAGGGGCGTTCCGGAAAATAATGGGGAGCTAGTGTGACTAATTTCTGAAAGAAAAAAAAACGTATCGGGAAAAAAAAGGAGTTTCTCGCGAAAAGTCATTAACCTTCCTGAAGTGAACCTGGAGTTATCCAGAAGAAATCCTGTCCCATTTCTGGAATAAATTCTGGAACCTTTCAAAAGATCTGAGATGCGTTTATATTAAAAGCCTGGCATTATACTAATTTACCGGGAAGGCTTCTAAAGCAAATAAGATCGAAACTAAAAGAGGATTGCAAGCCTCTACCAAACAGCTTATTTGCCAACCAATTCTTTCAAAACTAAAGTTTTTGGAGGCTTCCTTGATGCTCAGTCAATCTGAAAGGGTCGTAATAGGTGTAGTCAAAACACCTAATAAAGAAGATGAGCAGAGCTTAACAGTGAGAGCTAGAAATTATTTCAATGTTTTTTATGCGCTACTAGCGGTAGCCACAGAGCTTTGTCCGTAGTAGAAAATTAGGAGAACATTTGGTTCGCCTGTATATTTACAAGTAATGAGTGATGAACTCGTCAACTTGCTATGTTTATTTGCTCGCCCATGTTATTTCCTCGTCCACGTTATGGTAATTTGCTCGTCCATGTTATGGTAGTTGTGCTCGTCTATGTTATGGTGATTTGCTTGTTCACGTTATGGTAATTTGTTCGTCCACGTTATGGTAATTTGCTCTGTAAAGTGTTCTTAAAATTGGAATAGAAAAAGAACGAAATCGAATTTTCGAAAAATCGCTTCGAGGTGCTCACCCCAATGTACATACTAATTTCATGCCAAATTTCTGAAAAATCCGCCGAACGGTCAAGGCGCTATGCGTGTCACAGACATGCAAACATCTAGACATCCGAACAGGAGATACAGACTTTCAGCTTTATTGTTAGTAAAGATAACAGCGGATAGAGTACGCTGCAGAAACTTTCGGAAAAAGCGAGAGCACCGAAGGCTTTTTCACAGAATGACACAACTGATTTAGTTAAAGAATTCAAGATTGTGATAACGTTAGCAGTTCTTGTGTCTGATGTGCCGGGCGAGTTTACTTTACAGCGTGAGAAAGGGATATGGCTACTTCTTCACATTTATCACATGACTACACAACCCCATTAGAAAAGTTAGTTCAAAAAACAATCTTATGTGAAAGAGCTCTAATATTATTTTACTCTTTCAGGTGACAATATGCGTGAAAACAATGGCATTCTGTTTTGACAGTTACATTTTATTTGGAATTTTTTGGCACCAAAATTTTACTCAAAGAAGACTAAATAAGAAGAACTAAATAGTAATCAAATTAATGGACAATCAACGTTTTCCCAGGCCATCCCAGGAAATACTTTTCAACTAAAAGCACACACTTCTTCGGTTCCTTGTAGCACCGAAACACGTGTCTGCAGTAATTTGCATTTTTTGTGCATCAAAACATTGGTTGTCTATTGATATAGTTTTCAAGCACAATGATATTTATTCGTTGAATAGTAATGGTTAAAAAAACAGTTGTCTCTATATTTTCAAGAAGACCACTCAAGTTTTCACAAAGCATTTTCAAGCGGATGTGGTATCAACTTATCAAATTGCGTTGCTAGCAGTTATTTCTAAAACGCCAGCGTTTACTGAGAGATATACGTTTGAACTTTCTTTTACTCTTTATAACTCTTTTAATTGTGTTTGCATGTTTTCACTGAAGCACATTTTTTTCTTACGTCCTGTGAAACATCACTTATTGTAAGTACTCGTTAATGAGAAATATCACGCATACTACAGCCTTTTCAAGATAATTTGTTTTAAATGAAGTTTAAAACAAAACATCAACTTATTAGGGAACAGAAAGACAGAAAAATTATGAAGAATAGTAGATTTAGTAAAATTATGTAATTTGTTTTCACTGGATTTAATATCTGAAGATCTTCTACTGTTTATATACTGATGTTTCATTTTGTAATAATTTTTCTTTTTTTATAAACTGCCTTCCAGGATTACTTCTTAAAGGCATGACATTTGCCAAAAGAATAAATGAAAACAAGGAAAACTCTGATCAGGCAATCTGATAATGGTTACAGCTAAACACAACAAGAATCTTGCCTTCCCATTTCCCAAAGCAGCGACTATAACGCCATGTTACCTGTATTATCATCTTACCATAGACTATTATAGAAGCGTTATTATGCATTTTACCCATCATAGGTGGGGTAAGATGACGAAAAACGCTTTTGTTTTTGATGACATATTCTTCATATTTCAAAGGAGTTAATTAGAGTTTAATTTTCTAACTTTTTTTTAATATAAAAATTTAAGGAAGTCGTTGGTATTCGTTTAAAAATTTTGATTCACATCTTAAAGGGAGAATTTTTTTTAAAAACTAAATATCGTCATCTTTTACTCCACTTTGTCCTACTCTTGAAATATTTGGTTCTAGATCCACCTCAACAGTCAAAATGGAACAATAAATTTGATATACTTGATTAATTTACTATTGCTTTTCTGACGCACAAGTTATGGTAGGGTACACTGACGTCACTGCAAATCACAATGGTTATAAGTCACTTTGTGACTCAAAAACGTCATTTAATGAACGTCATTGCAAAAAATAATTTGGGACCAGTTACCTTGTGACACTCTGAAGAAGTCACTTTGTGACGTAACATTGAACTGATATTCGTAGCGTGTTGCTACCTGTGTTGATGACTTTACAGTGAGGATTTGTGAGCGTAATATAACGGGCCCTTTGGTGACAATGCCGTAACATTCACATACGGGTCCCATTTTAGTCGCTGTGATATTAGGATTGCATATTACCGTCAATGTTTTGTCAAAAAAAACGAAATAAATAAATAAATGACAGAACAAATAAAATGATAATGTTTGCACAAAATAAATAAAAAAACAAATAGCTATCTGTAGAAGAAAATTCTTAGAAATTTTAGTCATTATAAAATTATAATGTCGTGAAGAAGTACAGTCATAGAAAAAAAAAACGAAACACTTTTAATTATTCGGCCATTTTTCATGCTAGAAAGGAAAGAAAGATGTCATCCGACTTAGTTTAAAGTCTTCTTTAAAACTACGTAGGTAAAATTTTGATAAGGGACCATATACAAAGCAAAATGAGCACCAACTCTTGATTTTCAAATGGGAACCCCTAATTTTTGCTACATAATTATGTTTAGACCGCAAAATACAGCCAGGATACGAAATTTCACTGCATTCTGTGCAGTAGAACAGGAGTTATTAACGGAAAACGTTTTAGGGACCATCACCACATTGAAAACGCTTCTTTCAAGGTCACGGTTTATCAAGTAACGGAAGGTGAACAATGAAAAGATCGAGATTATCCAGCTCAACTCATGCTTTTTTGAAGTTCTCTTTTCTTCCGTAATCCGATACTTTTTAGCCGATTATGTTGCGGCAAAAAGCGATTTACGGTCGGTTTTTTTTTTTTTGAAAAAATAAAAAAAAAGTAAAAATATTTACTGATTTTTGTCTATCTGCATTAACCTAAGAAAGACGGATGAGGTTTGGCTGGTCCATCGTATAGATCGTTCTTTAGTAAACCGAATAATGACAAATTAAAAGTAATGGAACTTTTTGACTTTTTCTAATATAAACCTATTGGATTGCTCATATAATCATTCAAGCCTCATAGAAATGTAAATATTCAACCTTATACCTAGAAACATGATGTGAATATGTTTGATAAATGTTGCACCTATGTTACAGGTTTATTTTGGAATGAATAAAAAGTCTTTGATTGTAAAATGGAATTGCGCGTTTTTAATTTCGCAGAACATCGGCAGAAGTTTGAGCCATCGCACACAAAAATATAAAAAATATACCGCACAACGTGGGAAGACGCAGCATTAAATAGATTGGAGACTCGAGCGAAGCAAGGTCCATTTATTCCGTGAAAACTTGCTCTAAATACATAAAATGAACGAAGTATCAATCTAAAAAATAAAGCAGAAACAGGAGAATATAAATACCCGTTAATGAGCAAACCCTTTATACTCGAACTTTATTTGGGAAAAATTTGGTTATTTGAATTAACCCAGTGGACAAACACAGTAATTGTTCTAGAGGCTTTTTTGTAATCAAAAAAAGAGAATTTGTTTCAAATCCTAATTTATGCGAAAGATCATAATGCGTGGTATTATTAAAAAGACATAACACAATCGGCGGTTTTAGTTAAACATGTAACATCTCTTAAAACCAATTTAGGAAAGTAATTTCCCAATGCTGTTTCTAGCAACGAGATTCGAGATGGTTCAACCCGTAATTAAAAAAAAAAAAAAAAAAAGTCATTTTAATTTTAACCAAGGTGAACCGAAATCTGACTTCTCGTCATTTCTCCGATTTTGTAACATTACAAACAAAACTTAGCTTTATTTGACATTGTTTCGCGCATTATATACTTGCACACTAGCATTGTCTACAGCATCAGGCTGGCGCACCTATAGCAATACTATAGGCAGCATACCCGACAGGCGGGTTGAACTATCCAGAGGCTACGATTTCGTCCTCGCTGCATATTTCGCAAACCGGAATCGGAACTAAGCGTGTGGGATGCGGAAGTCATCTTATTGAAGCTGAGAGTGCGAATAAACTGGTAGGCAAAGTAAATTTATCTGCTGTATGTTTACGGCATCTCACTGGTGAGATAATTTTTCTTCATCCACCAGTTTTTAGGCACTCTCGGCTTCAATGACATGACACCTGCTTCATTGTTCGGTTAAATCTAGTTCAGGGCTGTTGTGTTCAATATTAGGACTCACAGCAGCCATGGAATGGGAAAACCAATTCGCAGTGAAGACGCGGGCCGCATTCAGCCCGCGACGTTGGTCCATGTGGCCCGATGTGTGTTCAAAGAATAAGAACAGGAAGTAGAATTAGTTCCAGTGTCACAAAGTTGGCGCCGAATATCCAGATATTGGATTCTGAAAAAGATGCATTTAATAAAATAGGCACCCATTAGTTGATAACAATATTTTTTTGAGGAATCAAGATTGCTTATTGTTCTCACTTGACCGTCTTTGATGTTCCGGTTCCTTTTTCAGCTTGGAGCAGGGCTGCAGCACCACCGTCCACCGGCGGCGGCGCGGCTGGTCCTGAGCACTGTCCCCCGGAATCCACTTTTGCTGGGCGGTGGCGTCCATGTCCTACACACACGAACGCCTACACACACACACACGAACGCCTACACACACACACACACACGAACGCCTACACACACACACACACACGAACGCCTACACACACACACACACACACACGAACGCCTACACACACACACGAACACCTACACGCACACGCACGTACACAACACTCACTCACACACATGCATACATACACTTACGCACCCACGCACCCACACACATGCGCTTACACAAACACACACGCTCGTGATTGCGAAAAACATAGTTTGAATTCAAGATGCCAAAAATTCAAATTAATTTTTTTTTTTTCACTTTCTTTCTTTGACGATATTTTTCCATGTTGTTCAAAAGAGAAGAAAATATTTTGAAATTTTATCATTGTCTTGCGAGAATTATTTTAATGTGAAATGCACGCCAATGACCGAGAAAGTAAATAGAAAAATAGTATTTAAATTATAATTAAGAATAGACAAAAACTCAACTTAATCTAACACGCAAATTAATGTTTTGTTAAATCTTTGACGAAGTCAAAAAAAGAAAAAAAAAAGTTCACAATTAGCCACAACTACTACTTTTGTGCTGAATACAGCTCAAAGCACGCGGCCTACTAATGCGATTGAGATTTCCTCTCCTAGATCCTAACACATTGAAAATTATTCAAACTCTATACAAAAAAAAATAATTCCTAAAAACCAGTAAACTTATCTAAGAGCAATTATTACTTTTTGACCCATTTGGATACTGTTAAAGGAGAAACTTCACACTGTCGGCTATTTTTCGAGCGTTTTTTACCGATGTAGACAAGGCAATAATTTTTCCTTTTAGCAAATCATCACCGGGAAGAGCCACTAATTCTACACTCTATTGCAACATGACTGGCAAGACACTGGGGTTTTGTTGTATGTTTCTGTAAAAAAGTTGTGCATGTTAATTTTTTTGAGCAATCACGATTGCTTATTGCTTTCATTTGACTGTTTTAATGTGATATCATTTTATTTTCCCACCAGCACCCTCCGCAGCACCATCGTCGGCCGGCCGCCTCACGATGCTGCTCCTCTGGCGAAAACCGTCTCCAGGTCGCGTCAATATCCTACACACACACATACACGCGCTCCTACACACACACATACACGCACTCCTACACACACACATACACGCACTCCTACACACACACATACACGCACTGCTACACACACATACACACACTCATGCCTGCACAGACACAAACACTCATGCCTACATACACACACACGCACCCACACGCATGCGCTTACACACACACACACACACACACACACACACACACGAAAGCCTACAATTACGCGCGTACACACACATACGAACGCCTACACGCACACGCGTGTACACACACATACACGAACGCCTACACGCACACGCGCGTACACACACAGCACTGCATACACAACACGCACACACATGCGCTTACACAAACACACACAAACAAACATATTATTTAAGTTATTGTTTTACAAAAGGCAATGGCTAAACGCAGAAAAAATAAAAAATTAAAATAAAAAAAAAAAAAAAAACAGAAGTATTTAAAGTATAGCTTTTGATTTAAAAAGTTCTATAAAATATTCTTTTATTAGACAATGAAGTAGTGTTTCGCATTATTTACACATTGACGTCTGAACGATATCTACAAAAAATTGACGGTTGCAATATTGTGTTGTTCTTCTGCAGAGACAGCGAATAAATTTATGCATTTAAAAAAATCATAGGCGTAACTCTAATGTAGAAAAACCACGTTATAATTGGTTTGCTTAGTTTGTTAAACAATTTTTTTCTTTTTTACGAAGAAACCAACTTTCATAATTTCTGTTTTAAAAAAGTATACGGTCCCCTAAAGTAGGAAAAAAGGAATTTTTAAGCATAGCGCAAAAACTACTGAATATTTTGAGCTCAAATTTTGGATTCCCTCATAAAAGCTCTTCTAGATTATTTTTCTGTTAAAATTTAATATGGTTTCAGATCATATTTTTTTCAAAAAATATTAAAATAATTCATAAAAAAACTAAAATTACATTTTGGGCGTTATAAATGATGTTTTTATTATTGGGTCGAATCATATTTTGATACAAAAAAACAATCTTTGCCGTGCCTAATCTAGTTTTTGTGTTATGAGTAAAAATATCAAAATACGTTTTAACATTACGAGAGGAATTTTTCAAAACTCGATTCTGAAGTAACGGCTGGATCGAATTAAACAAAACTTTGTATACAAAGTTAAAAAAAGATGCTGATTACAAATATGTGATAAAAAAAGGGGGTTCTCATTGAAAAATTTGAAGTTGATGCTCGTTTTAATATGAAGACGACCCCTTAACAACAATTTTTTACCATAATTACGTAGAACTTTTTATTCCTGAAACAATGACACCTTACACGTGTCTCTAGTATTAATAGTCTTTGAATACGATCGAGTGTTTCGTTTTTTTTTTCTATGACTGTACCTAAGAAATGTCGTTATTTTGTTTTCTCGCTGCAGAAAACTGCTGCACAGAAGTTGACAAGTTAATTTACGTGCAATATTCTTACTTAACAACTTGTAATTCAATTTTTTTTTTTTTTGTAAAACGCATTTCAGGAAAGTTTCTTCAGACCACGTTATTTTATTCTGATAATAAAGTAATTAAGTTTTGTACTTCATAAACGTGTTAAAAATCAATTACCTTAAAGCGTAGAAACTTCCCTTTATGTTTTATGTTAGAATATCTTCATTCCTTTCCTAGGGAAAAAATCCTTCATCCTTTCTTTAAAGATGTTCTATTTGCTGTGTTATGTTTGATAATGTTATAAAACTTTACATTTTCGCAGCTTATTGGACTCAAAATTTTGTAAAATGTAGCACATCAACGTTATTTCTGTTTTCGGAGGTACGGAGTGGTATTATTTCTTTTATTTTATCATCTCTTTTCTCTGCTCTGAACTTCAGTCCTTAGTGCTCCAATATTTCTGATTTTGATTTTTTGTTTTGGGCTATGCAAACTCAATTTAGGTGGTCAAAGTTTTAAGTTATTCCAATATTTTTCGACACATTCCAAAGACATTTTAGTCTTCTTTCTAAGATGTATTTTTTCAAACAAGAGTAAATCATTTCCTTCTGAACAGACAGCATTATTCAATTGTCCTCAAAAATTTTAAGTTCATAATACAATGACGGCTAGACGTATTGATCTATAAATAACAGTAAAATGAAAGAAACAAACAGTCTTACGTTTGAAAGGGGACTTAACTCTAACCAGATACGTACGCAAACGAAAGAGCGGGTAATAGGGTAAGAGGGTAACACAAAATCCTGTGTTCGGGTTATAATATATAGATCACTCGAATTTTCATTCAGTGATCTAAATAAATTAATGATTTGACTTGAACAGGAACTCGATTGGTAATTTAGTAAGGACAAAAATATTGCTGTTCTCCAGTTTGCGGTAAGGGGTCATTCATTAATTACGTAAGGTTCCCGAAGGGGAAGGAGGTTGGAAAAATCTCTTCATACGGTCACTTGGGGGGGGGGGGAGGCGGGGGAAGGGTAAACCAATTCTTACGTAATATTTTCCACGTAGATATTTTGTATTAGAAATCACGTGGTCAAGTAGATTGGCAGGTGTTTCATTTTCGTCTGTAAGATAATAGTTTATTAGGATGAGAGCTGTTTTTTACTTGTTTTACAAAGAATTAATAATGTAAAAAATAATAAAAGAATCTTACTATGCATGGCATATTATATTTTTAATTGGTATCGCATCATATAATATATTTGAAAAATAAAAACGTCAAACTGGGACTTTTAGTGTAACTGATCCTTTTCTGACAACAATTTAAACTTTTGAAAAACGAAATGGAATCTTACGTAACAATAGGGGGGAGTGGTTTGAAAATTCTTACCTACCTTATTACATAGAGAGGGGGTCAAAAATTGCCAAAATTATCCTTACGTAATTAATGAATGGGTCCTTAGAGAGTTCAATAAGTGTCTTCTTTCGCCTTACCTCATAGGATGGAGTTTTGCTGAGTGAATTTCGGACTGCGTGTGCCTAGTAACTGGCTACACCATTATACTCTCAGAAATTCATCGCTCACACTCCAGGACTATTCATTCATTACAAAAGTTTACGACGATTCTTTCCTTGCTGGGTTAGAAAATGTTGTTCAAAGCTCAAATCGCAGGATATTTTCGTCAACTTGATGAAAAGCTTAATAAGAGAATAGTTCACAAATCCATTTCGGAAAATAGGACGGAAATTTTGCGAGATCAGAGGATGTATTACAGATAGTACAAGACTCGTGTGTTACTAAAGAAATGAAACTGACGCGACGTTCACTGTAAAAAAAATTCCGAAACGTTTTTGATTATTCACATGGAACGTTTCGGGATTTCACAGGTTTTCATCTATTTTCCCGTAAAATCAAGTAAAAAGGTTTCCCGAACTGCTACTAATTGAACAAATGTAGACTTTTTACTGTTGTGAAAAATATTTTTAGCTACCAGTTTAAAGATTGACTGAGCGTGTTCATTAAATGTACCGGCTTATTACGAAAGGCTCAGATTGACTAAGCTGCCTATGAGAGCGAGTGAGTCACTGGATAACTCTGCAAGTTAAGAGCTGCTGGCGAGGGAGGTGCTTGGCTCTTACTTGCAATTCTGCCTCAGTTTTGACTGTGATTGCTCCTGGTGCTTTCTTGGTGAACTAGGAATGTTCTAATCAATTACATTTTATCCAACCAATTTTTTCTTAAAGATTCACGAGACATGACTAGCTTCAACCGAGGAGAATTCCAAAATTTTCTGAAAGGTTACTGACATTTAGCGGAAAACGTTCCTGTTTTTTGCCAGATATGTTACTGGCAGAAATTGGGAACATCAGCGGCCCATTATTTTCCAGGAACGTTTCCGAATTGTTTTTGCAGTGTTCTAAAAGAGGTTGGTTCAATGGCTGGCGAACATCGCGTTGAGTGGAAAATGAGACAGATTCTCACTTGCATGAATGCGATTGCATTAATATTTTCAGATGTGAAAACAATAGGCAGAAATTCATTTTGAGCATAACTCAGTTAGTTTATAATAAATGGTGAAAATGCCGATGCGTATGTGAAGTTTTACACTTCCATTCATGAGGTGATCATGCTGAAGTTATTGAAGTCAAATGAGACAAATATGACGAGAGACAAAATCATATTTCAATACTTAACTGCTTCTCGTCCACTCATTTTTCTTGGATATTGTTTTCTTATTGACACGAAATGTAACCATACATACATAAGTTTAAACTAATCAATAAATACCTTCCAGTCGAAACAAGAAAAACTAGCCGAAAATTATGTACTTTTTAAACTTCTTTTTTGATTTTTATTTTTTTCGTGTCTTCAAAACTTTGTTAGTATTGGGGAAATGAGGAAGGAAGAAGATATGAGACAAATATTCATGAAATGTTTTGTGATAAATATTATTTTCAAATCCGAAACCTTGTTCCACTTTGTTGTCAAAACTTTAAAAGATAAAAATTGTAATTTCTCAGTCCACTTACTCACCACACATACACATTTGCAAATATATCTCATATTCGTAAATAATAATTCTTTATTATCAACATTATGATGAGGTACAGTTTTCGGTAAAACTAAATTTTTTTGGTAGCGCACTACAACTGCAACTACTTTATTGCAAATGTAGTTAAATCCAACCAGTGGTCGGAAGTAGCGACGCTACTGTAGTAGCAACATTATTTAGTAGTTTGTAGTGCAGCGCACTACTTTTAAAAAAACTAGAGTAGCGAGTAGTTCGATCCAAAAAAAAGTGGGTAGTTTAGCGATTTCTTAAAACTGCTTTTAAATTAGGTTATAATATATATATATATATATATATATATATATATATATATATAAATCTCGTGTCACGATGTTTGTTCGGGGTAAACTCCGAAACTACTCAACCGATTTTTCTCAAACTTCATATCTATGTGTCATTTGCTCCAACTTAAAAGATAGGATAGTTTTTATAATTTTTTATTGCAAATTTCATATTAATTATGCAATAATAGTGTGAACTAATTGTTTAGTTCTAAAAATTCTTAATAGATGGCGGTGTAAGTTAATTAATCGATATAACTCTAACATCGTATGACTTACTGCTAAAAACACCATGATAAAAAAAAAACTCAGAAATGTTGCATAGAATTTCCATATAACGTTTCGGGATATTACAGGCTATTATTCACTTCCTGAGAAAATCAACTATATTTTTCAAAACGTTTCCTTGAATTGCTACAAATTGCAGATTTCACACCGTTGTGAAAAATATTTTTCTCCACCAGTATCAAGATTAACTAAACGTATTTAATAGGTGTAACGGTTTCAGAGCGATTACGGTTCGTCCAGATTGACTCAACACCCACTGAGTGCGGAGAGATATCTTGATCACGAAGCTTTGCAAGAGTTGCAGAGGAGTTACATTCGAGCTGCTTGCATGAGATTATCTTCGCGTTGGCAATGCGTGCATTAATGCTTTGAGAGCTTTCTTAGAAAAGCAGGAAGGTTCCAGGCTATTATACAAAACCTGCGTTAGGCTTCTCTGAAGGTGCCAGAATCATAGCTGCCTTTAACTAAGAAGATTACTGAATTATTCAAAAGTTTTCCAGGTTAATTTCAGGAAGGTTAATGAATTTAAGCGGAAAACAATTATTTTCTTTATTTTGTTCCCCAAGAGATTTTTAATATCATTAATTCTTGCAAAGATACGTTCGCAACAGAAAATTGCAGTGACAATTGCATCGTCAGGCATTGCTGCTACTTATTTAGATGGTAGACGAACAGCACATTCAGCTTTAAAGTTGCCTATTAGATATTCATAACAAACAAAACGCAATGTGTAACATTAAAGAAAAAAAAACGTGGAATGGCTGTAGTGTTGCAAGAGAGTGAAATAATAATTTGGGATAAGTGTACTAAGGATCATGAGTAAAAGCATTCATTCGAAGCACATCATAGGATTGTGCAAGATTTGAGCGGCAACGATAATTTTTTAGGCGAAATTGTCTGAATACTCCTGGGGATTTCCGGCAGACATTACCAGTTATTCCGATGAAATCAACGCATGATTAAACCAATCGTTTTTATAGCGTAATGTCGAGATAATGCGATTGGCCATGAACATGCGAGTATAAACGCAAAATAATTTAATCGTACAAGTATTTTCTAAGCAATTGCTGGGTATTGGAAACGGTGAAATTGAACTGTATCAAAATATACAGTACAACAAATAGCCAGACAATTTCTACATTGCCGTTGAGACGAAAAGTGAACTAATTGAGAGCCTATTCCCAGATAAATTTAAATTTTTTTAAATCATAATTGCCTCTGTAATCGCGCTGGTATTGTAGCAGTTTTGTTTTCGGTAAACCTTCCCGAACAGATAGGAATATTTGTGAATCGTCAATTGTCGACTGTCAAATACATATCCCGATGCATGTCGCAAATGTATTTATTGGTCGCACAAAGTCATTGGGAGTTGACACTTTCTAATGCAGGTTTGACATAAGGAGAAACAGTATTCGTCAACTGTTTAAAACAATTTTGACGACATACTATCCAACACAATCATCATTTTTTTAGGATAAACTATATAACTTTCACGTTTGAAGACGTATTTCATAAAGTTTAACAAACACACAAATGTCCAAATCCAGATTTTACACCAGAGATGAATACGAATCTTTAGTTTTAACTGAAGATTTCTGCGTTTAAATTTCAAATTTGCCACTTAGTTATTATGATAAGCCGTCTCTTGATAGTTGGGCCACCGACTTAGTTAACACTGATTTGCAACGTATAACAACAGAACAATGACGCTGTCTTAGCTACAATTATTGCGAATAATTAGCCATTACTGACGGCTGGAAAAAAAAGCTCCCCATTGATGCTGAACAAGCCTATACAGTTGTCGATGAAAACAAAGCAGTAAACATTCCAACTGAATATTTAAATTCCCTGGATACACCAGGAATGCGACTACACGATTTCCGGTTGAAAATTGGCTCAACAATTTATTCTTTGTCGCGATTTAAACCCACCTAAATTACGCAACGGTACACGTTTCTTCATCAAAAGTCAACAATTTTGACGGGAAAGTTTAAAGGAGAAATGTTTGTGTTGCCACGTAATCCATTAATAGCGTCATAATTTTCAAACACATTTGAAAGGCTTCAATTTTTGATTCGTTTAGCGTTTGCAAAGACCATAAATAGATCTCAAGAACAAACAATGTCTTCTTTCGGTTTGGACTTGAAACATAAATATTTCTCTCATGGGCAACCATATATCGCCTACTCACAAGTGGAAAGTTATCATACTTTTCGTATTAGCAAAAGACAGGTTAAGCAAGAACATTGTGCACAACTTAGTGCTTAGACAGTTTTCAGTTTTCAAATAATAGAAACAATAATTCGAAGTCATTTATAAAATTTAATTTTTATATGTTTTTAATTTAGTTAGTGTATTTTGTAAAGATGTTATTGATTACAAACTATAGAGAAAGCTGAGTTGAATAAAATGTAGTGTAGAATCTAAAAGTGTATGGTGGTTTACGCTTAGTTTCTACATTCGGTTATTTTAAAATCAGTTTCGATATTTACTATCACTTTCAAGTTATTTTTTTTTTTTTTGGCCGAAGTCATACTTACAAAATTTACTAAGCGTAAGTATAGTGCTTTTTCCATAGAAAATTTAGTTAGTACTTACGGAATTCAATAAGTACTTTTTTTCAGCCTGCACTGTAAAAAAAAAAAAAAAATCCGAAACGTTATTGAGTAAAAATTTTCGTACTTGCTTGCAGTTCTGGCTAAGCTTTGGTTATGTTTGCATTACTGCTTATAGAAGTTCCTTAATAAATTAGAAAGGTGCTAAGCTTTTTTTTCAAACGGGAAGATCTTCGAATTTTTCAAGAGGCTTCCGAGATAATTTCAGGAAGGTTATTAATTTTTATCGGAAAACTCTTTCCGGGTTTTGGCATGACATGTTACTGGCAGAAATTTGCCACATCAGCTGCCCATAATTTTCCAGGAACATTTATGAATAGTTTTTACATTGAATCACGCCCATTATCAATCTCATATGTTTGAAAATAGGCTAGACTATTTTAAGCTCTATTAAAAATATTTATTTGATTCTATCAAAATAACGAGTAAAAGTTTATTTTAATCCAACTTCTTTGCCACAGCAACGCGTGGCTGGGTCAGCTAGTATATATATATATATATATATATATATATATATATATATATATATATATATATATATATATATATATATATATATATATATATATATATATATATATATATATATATATATATTACAGTATCAGTGGTGTGTAAAAAAGGGGATGGTGTTCAGGTCCGGACCTTTTGCTTGAAGCTAAAATTAATTAATTAGATCTTGCTATTAGTTAATATAAAATTAATCCCTATTTAAAAAAATTAAAGTTTTATCTTCTGCTTAAAAGATGTTTTCCTCATCTAATTAATTTTATGTATATGTATGTCGATGTAAAATTTTAATCAAATTAGGACTGCTTCTATTTACACTTTTCAAGTAGCCGAATTGTAAAAATTGGGTTATATTAACTTTTTAATCCTTTCTTGCGGCGAATATTCGTAAAAAGGATTTTAAAAGGTAAGAAAGAAAGAATGGGTTATTTTTAGTGGTATTCCATGTTCAAATGAGCTAATTAAATTATCCTGTGCAACTTTTCGAATTCTTTCGTTCAATCCTCAAACGGTGTGAGTGTATGATTTTTATTTATTTATTTTTTAAAAAGTAACATAGCGACTATATTTTAAAAGTAGTTTGTAGTTGCTACATTTAAAACAAGTGGTTGTAGTTGTAGTTTGGTCAAAAAAAAATTAATATATATATATATATATATATATATATATATATATATATATATATATATATATATATATCGTTACTCTTTAAAAACAAAAATAAATAAAAAGTACACACGCACACACAGTTTGAATTGAACGAAAACATTCGAAAAGTGTTTTGAATAATAAATTAGCTCATTTGAACAAATAATATTGCTATGAATTATATTTTTTTTCTTTCTTAATTTGTTTTACCCAATTTGTTATTTTAAATCCTTTTTTACGATTTTTACGAATATTCGCAGCAAGAAAGGATTAAAAAGTATCAAAGAATTCAACCTTCAAATTTTTTATCCTTTCTTGCCAACGAATATTAAATTCATGAAATGCAACTCGGTTACTTGAAAATGTAAAGAAGCAGTCCTTACTTGATTTAAAATTTTGCATAGACATACAAGTCGATAAAATTGATTAGATGATGAAAAACATCTTTTAAGCAGAAGCGAAAAACTTTCATTTTCGTTATGGGAATAAATTTTACAGGGACTTATATTTTGTTGGAAGTGATTAATTAATTTTGAGATTCAAGCAAGTGGTCCGGACCTGAACACCATCCCCTTTCTTATGCCACTGATAAAAAAGAAATAAAAACGTTTTTCCAATCCTACCAAATATTCTCAAAAAATTACAAATATTTAATAGTTGACTTTAAATATGTAAGTGTATCAACACTCAGTCACTAAAAAGTAAAAATAAAGAAATATTAAAAATGTCCCAAATGGTACTAGCATTCATTATTAAATATTAGTAAATAAGCTATCTGAAATGGAAAACAAAACTAACAATGCTTAACTTACTTAAATGTGCATTTTTGAATTATATACGGAAGATATTGATACTAAAAGCTTTCTGCTTAGCTGGCAAAGTTTGCATGAATTGGAACGAATTCCGTTTTTATAATTTTCTATAGCACTGTAACACTTATTGTAGAAGGGCCAGGGGGCAAGCGCACTTCAATATCATCCTCTTCTATAATATTCACAGTAGCGTCCATATTTGGTGAAACTTGGAAAAAAAATCCCATTGAATTCTGAAACGTTCATCCACGGAGCGTTCTCGGCTGCCAGAAACATAAATTTGCTACAAAATTGGTAGTTATTGCATAATATTTTATTTCTAAACCACACTCTATTCAATGCGAATATTGGCAAAAGATGAAAATTAAGTTACAAAATAAACTAATGGGGTCCAAATTATCTGTCTGGGGTCAGCCCGCATTTTCGTAAGTCTTGTTTCTCGTTACATCCACTCGTGTAAGATTTGCACCTGTCAGATTTGCTTGATTCTTGTCCCTTTTTAATAATTAAAAAAAAAAAAAAACAAAAACAAAACAGTTTCCAGAAATCGCTACACCCGCCCCCCCCCTTTTTTTTGAAGCACACTACTCACTACTCTCTTTTTTTTTTTTTTTTAAGTTGTGCGCTACACTAAACACTACTAAAAGATATAGCTACTACAGTAGCGTCGCGCTACTTCCGACTACTGATTAGGTATTAAAATATATTCTCGTATAGGCGATAGACACAGTAGCGATAGATATATCCAGCGTTCATGTCAATTTTTCTTCTTCTCAGTGTATTGGTTACCACGTTGAAGATGAAAAATAAACAATTGTGCCTTCTCAGTCAGTTGAAATTACAGACAAAGAAAGAGAGAGGGGAAAAAACGGATTTCTAAGAAAATATATCTTGAATCAGAGTAATTTTACTCTTATTGTTCAATTCAATGCCATATATTTCAATAAAAGTACCTCTTATACCCAACTATGATGTTACGTTCCGATTTTAACGCGGCAATTCCGTATTCCCCTACCATTAAATGTCCCGTTTTTGAAGTGACAATATGGAACAATCGAATATTTCAGCCGAAACTCGTTGGCGGTTACGCACTTTCATACCAATAATATGATTCAATGAAACTTTCTCATAATAATCAAATATATTTTGTGTTTGCTTGTAAAGAATGCACCGGCAGAAAATGTATTTAAGCTTAAGAAAAATTTTTAGATTAGCGAAAATGTGCAGTTGCAAATCAGAGTTTTTTGAAACGTAGTTGATTGTAAAAGCAAGTTGTGCGAAATCCAGTCAAGAATTTGATTGTAAAATTAAAATCAGTATCGCATGCACTGAAGCAAATTTAGGTATTTCAAAATATAATCCAGCATTAATTCGTTTTTTTAAATGTTCAATTCTGTTATTTTCTTGCAGGACCGTATATGGGAATTTATTTCGATAGGAGTCTAAGTCAAGTATTAGGAGAAACCTTCAAATTTAAGTTTGAAAGTATATTAAAATCCTTATTCACAAAATGATTAATTTTAAGTTTATTTCGGGAGGTATCTAGAGCCCTCCGGCATCGGCTCCCCGTTAAATACACCTTCGAGCTTCAGGGCCGCAGAGAACCAAGGCGGGCACTTTGTCAGTTATGTGGTCGGGCCCCTCCAAAAAAAAAAAAAGGAAAAAATGGAAGAAAATAAAATGGGGGAAGAAGAAAAAAAAGGGGGGCGGGGATTGAAGAAAGAAGGTGGAAAAAAGAGAATAAAAGTGGAAAAAAGAAGGAAAAAAGTTTGATGGGGGGGAAGAAAAAAAATCAAAACTGCGTACTAGAAAACAAAGTGCAGCAACAGTAAATATCAAAAGAGAAAATTTTACTTAATCTTTACGTTTTCTCTTATTCGGGGTCCACCCCCCCCCCCTCTTTTGCTTCCTTCTTTTTTTTTCTTTCTTTTTTGCTTTCCTTCTTTTCTTTCTTTCTTTTGCGTCAGTGTCGCCAGGCCCTCTCCCCCCTCCCCAAGACCCGGGCCCCTAGTTTCCGACTAGGCTGACATCATGGTCTCTCGTCCGGCCTGTTGAGCTTTTGGGAAAGTGATAAAAAAATCTTCTGACTATTAACTCTGTACTATTACATAATGATAAAGATCTGGTCTGAAAAATAACCAAGAAAATCAATCCACATCCAACGCGCAACAACTTTTATTAATAGTTTCTTCAATTCAATAAGAAAACTCTCACCAAAAAGTAGCCCCAACTTCCACCATTGTATGGCCGAAATGCTCATTGGCGAGCAAACAAGTGAAGTTCCAGTAACCCTTGGCGCAGAAGTTTGGGTCAAAAGACCCCAACAAACCTCGCAGACATTCTGAATTCGGCTATCGGCGTTCGGCGGCGTCGGGTTCTAACATTATCTCGCCATCTGTAGATTGTCTAATAATCATAATGCTCGACTTTTGATTGTCTTACGGATAACTTTTCGAGATTATCTCAAGCTTTCAGGACGGAAGTGCTTTGCAACCGGCCGGCGCTCAACAACCTGTTGATCTTCGTGCCAAGTGCTTTCCCGCTTGATTTCACTTTATTGAACTTCTTTTTCTACTTTTTTGAGGGTGAGAAACACGACGTTGTTGCTCGGGGTTCAAAGTTGAGAAAGGAACTCCAGCTTCTTGGGGTAAGCGAATCTTGGAATGCTTTTAATATTGTGTTTCATATTTTAATATTTTCATCGAAAATCGGAATTTTTTTTATTAACTCCGTTTTAGTCCGTGAACAACTGCTACAATCTCTAACAGTTTTTCACAAAACTTATATTTAATTTATTAATCTGTTTTGTATTTGTTTTAACAGTTACCAAACAATTTAAAAGGTAATTGTAGGCAAATATTTAAAATTAAGAACAATTTTGCTTTATGGGGAAAAAATATCATCGAAACGGACTATATACATATTTTTTGTTTCGTAAATTTTTCAAATGCATCATATTCAGATTTTTAAAAAAATATTTACGCAAACAATAAAATGGGTTTTAATGCAACGATTACAGCATTTAAATTTTTCCAATAAGCGTTTGAAATTTAAAAAGAAAATGCAATTCCCTAAATGCATCATATTCAGATTTTAAAAAATATATTAACGAAAACAGTGAAAAGGGTTCTAATTTAACAATAATATTACTTAATTTTTTAAATAAGTATTTGAGATTTAAAAAAGAAAATGTACAGCCAAAATTTTAATCCAAACATTAAAAATATTAGACAAAACTGCGTTTTTTTTTTTATTGTGCATGTTTCCGTTAATGTGTCATCAAAATTACTCTCTGTAGTTTTTGATCTAAATTTTATTATACCTTATTTCTCAGTAATTATTCGTTGAAATCAATTTCGATTTCTTTTTGTAATGTTTACTAGGAATTGTTTATGTTTGTTTTTATGAAGGATGTTAATCTGATATTATAAAAGGAACGAGTGATTGTTTGTTTATGTTTCAATTTTTTTTTAAAGTATTACTAAACTATAGAAAACAATTGCATTGTTTTTAGATCATTGACATAGCGTAGTATTTGGAATTCATTCGAATAGAAAATAAAAATACATTTTTTTTTGTCTCTCACGTAATTATAATTTTGTCATAACATTTTATTATTTGTCTGTAATCTTGATAAAGAAATGTTGTTAATTTTTTTTTTCGGTGATGTATTATAATCGAAAAATATTTGCTTTTATTTTTAAAGGAACTGCTTTTAAAATAGCTGATTTCTGTCTTCTATTTATGTTCGAGTCATTGTCTTTAATGGCGTTGTACGTTATATAACGTGTTGCGTTTTGTACTACTATTATGTGATAATAGTTTTTATAATACATGCAAATTCTATTTAAGCAATTTATAAGGTAGGTATTATATGCAGTAACATAATCTACAATTAGTATCGCGTTGCTTTTCATGTTCGCGCTAACTATAAAAGTTATTGCGTGATGTTTAGTTTTGTTAACTTTTTAGTAAACAATAAATTACTATAATTATTTGTGAACTTTGTGGAGAGTGTACATTTCCTTCATTAAAATATATTAGTAGATTATTTTTTGAAAAATATGCCCAACCTTTGGTGGTGGCCAACCTTTTTCTACCAGGGAGTGACTTCTCATATTAAAATAATTCTAGCGGGCCAGAATACATATACAATTTTAAAATAGTTAAAATGTTTCTAATAACATGGGAAAATGTGGAAAAAGAAAAGAATATTAGAAACCAGTTGTTGTTGTAGTCATATTTAATGCTTCTTTTATTATTTGCATCTGGTTTTCAGAAATAATTCTGAGTAATTGGCTCTAAATTGGTAATATTTTCATTATCGTGCTTTTTTAATTGTAGCATTAAAAAGTAACGAAATAAAGCAAACAACGGGCCACACTCATTAACTCTGCAGACCGGATACGGCCCGGGACCCGTAGATTGACCATAACTGCAATAAATAATCGGCGCAAATTGCAAATCTAATGCAAATGTTTTCAATCAATGTAAGTTTTAAAAATAATAAATTTTTTGAAAAAATATATTGCTTTAAAAATGCAGTCGGATCTCCATTTCTCAGTTTATTGCTATAAACCTCGAGATAAGTCATGTTATAGCATTTTTAGCTTTCAAATATTGTTAAGCATGTGCATTAAAACCAGAAGAAAAAAAAAATATGAATTTTAAGGTAAGATTTGCGATGGTAAGGAAAACATCAAATTATATTATATTTTGTATTTTTTGTCGTACTCACATTCACATGCGAATTGCGCAAAAATAAGGTTGGGTGATAAAGAAGAGTTTCTGGAGCATTTGATTGTTGGGTATTTTTTTAAAAGGATAGTTGAGCATTATATAAGTAAATATTGATCGCTAAACGCTGTAATACTCTGAAGAAGATGAATTATAATTTTTAATGCTTATTGCATGATAATCAACAATCCTTTTTAAGTAAAAATCAAACGTTGGAGGCATATCGTTAAATTTATTTATATCAGCAGATCTGTTGTTTGTACTCTGCAATATTATGGGATGTTATCAAGTGCTACTACCAGTTGTGAATGTTATATTATTAGCACAGGAACTTAATAGTAATCCACTACATAACTTCGTTTGCGGTCGCTTTTGAGCTAACATGCATGATTTATTCAAAGCATATCAGAGTACATGTAAGTTATTAACTTCAAAAAGCGCAATAAACTATAAAACGGTATAATTGCTAATTATGAGCAATCTTCAAAAGTAGGATATATTGCTCATTCCATTTGCACGGGTGCGGCAGCTTTAAGTATATATTGGCACTTCTATCCCCGGAATTTTACAATTAGGCTTTTATTTTTTTACATATTTGAGTTTAAGGATCCGTTAAGTGTCACAATATAAAGAATCAACTTTCTTTAAAAAAATGTACTTTAAAAATAAGGATTTGTACTTATTGCGGATGTAACAGTACAGTCACACCCGCAATATTTACAAATTATTAATTTTAAATGCAAAAATTTTTGATAGAAATGTGACACTTATTCACACCAAATGGTTCCTTGTATTCAAATTAGAGATTAAACGGTTAAGTGTAAAATTCCCCTGAATAAAGTGCAATAATATACAAAAAAAAAAAAAAAAAGTCACATCTGTGCAAATAGATTGAGCAATATATAATTTTGAATATTGCTCATAATTTGCAATTATATTGTTTTATAGTTTATATTGTGCCTTTAGGAGCTAATAACTTACATACTGCGTAGGCAGGTAAAGGGCAATAACTGCAATTTTTTTCTTTTTTTTTTTTTGACATTTTTGTCTTCTGTTATAAATTAGCTTTATTTTACTAGCTTGCTTATTTGGTTTCCGCTGAAGCGAAAGCGCGAAAAAAAAAAAAAAAAGTAATTCAAACATTTCCCTATTTTTTGCATTGAATCCTAACATTTCAGCAGATAGTACTGCCATTTACTCTCTGTTATGCTTTGAATAAATCACGCTTGTGTGCTCAAAAGCGACCGCAAACTAAGAAAACAATCGATTACTGAAAAGTTCCTAGGTTACTGATATAACCTTTGTAATTTATATAGCAGTATTTTCTAACATCGCATCAAAATCAGATCGTAGAGTAAAAACGATAGATATGCTAATGTTCTCGCATGGTGAATTAATTGTACTTCTGAAAAGTTGGAAACACATAAAAATACGCTAACCCGAGATAGGATGATTGTGCTTCTTAAAAGTGCTCGCACAGCTTGACTCCTCTATTTAATTGTTTTGTACTAACATGTTTGGGTCAGCGTTATTTATTATAACATTTAAGTCTGGATTTGTAAGTAGTTTGTCAAAAAAAAAAAAAAAAAAAAAAAAACACATTGTGTATTAAACTACACTTTTTTGTTCGATTTTTTAATTTTTTAATGTAAGTAACATTTGACAGTCGGACTGCATCACTCTCAGCATGTATTAGGGAGAATCAAACTATCACTAACAGGAAGATTTTTTAAAAGGATTATGATTGACTTATTTGCTTCGTTATTGTTATGTCGGCTGGGGTCGAACCATTGTGCGTGGTGCAAGTTAAAACAATTGCTATTTTTGTGCTGACACCTAGGAGAGCACAAAAACTGTCCACTAATCTGAACTGCTGTTGAGGGGAAAATGATATCACTATCACTGATAGAATCAGCAGCCATAATTATCTGCGCTGGTGGGGGGGGGGGGTAGTTCTTAACACTTTTTGTATGTATTTCATTTTTATTTAGTAAACCCAACGTACATTAGAATGAGAGTTGTGTAAGTCTGAACACTTTTATTAGTTCTTAACACATTTTTACACTAAGTCTTAACACTTAGTTCTTAACCCTTTTTGCATGTATTCGACTTTTATTTAGTAAACCCAACGAAAATTAGAATGAGAGTTGTGTAAGTTATTTAAAGGTACTTAAAAAGAAGTTAAAAATAACTTTTCAAAAACGATGATGCTTACTAATACTAATAATTAACCCAGAAGAACACGCGTGGGGTCCTGAATCACCCCAGTCCCTTAAACAGATTTGAACCTGAGTTTTAATAGCTTAATTTTTAACTAATTTCTTGCAAGAGCACCTAATGGTAGTTGTGTTTGTCATTTGTGGAAAACCCGCATTCATTTTTTGGAAGGAATATCTCAAACTGATTACCAAATTCAAAAAACCTAAATCTCTTGCGTTAGATGTAAACAATTTGCTTGCAAAGTTCAGCCCAATTATGTCAATGATAAATTCATGCGAAACTTAATATGGGTGTATTAAATGTCTTTTCAGCGATTATTTCCTTGTTGTTCCTCTTTTCTAAAAATATTTTAAGTATTTTTTGGAAATGTGTCTTAGCAATTCATCTAAAATCGTTTAAAATATCTTTTATGTGTAAAACTATCTGTTTTTGTAAATTGACCGTGAATTTTTCGTAACATTTACCTGTTTAAACTGCATTAAGCAAAAATTATTAGATGGTGGGTGTGTTAAATATCTTTTCAGTGCTTTGTTTTTTTCAAATAGTTCCTCTTTTTAAAAAAAATATTTTAAGTATTTCTTAGAACCGTGTCGTAGCAATTTATTTTAAATCGTTTAAAATATATTTTATGTGTAAAAGTATCTGTTTCTGTAAATTGACTGTGAACAGCATTAAGCAAAAATTATTAGATAGGTTCATACAGGGAACACGTACGACGTTTTGCGTGCTGTTTGGCACGCGAGTTCTACCAAGTAAAAAAAAAAATCTTTGATCTAAATACAAATGTTTCACTTGAAGTTAAAGTTTCCCCCAGGATTGATTTTTTTTCAGGCATAGGTTATTACAATACCTTTAATAACTCAAAATTAAAGTAAGTGCACACACACCACTGCCATGCAAAACGTGCCACATCAAAACTGAATCTAAATTCAAGAGTAGAAACTTTTTCCCAGATACAGATTCACATTAAACTTGACACTTGCGCGATACTTTTCGCCCGTGCTCATGCATTTCAGCCTTCATAGCTATTATTTTACTTCTTGTTTCCATGGAGCTTCATTCATTAATATCGAATACTTTTGACTTTTAAACGGGGAGTACTTAAAAAGGTCAACGGATTCGAACGTTGTCATGGAATTTCTTTTCTTCTGTGTTTTTTTTACAGCGGATACTTGATAAATCGCCGCAAATTTAAAATTGTATTTTTATAGTATCCTGCTTTTCCAAAAGAAGGAGTCAGACTTAATATTCATAATCGTAATAAACTATGCAGTTTTTAATTATGGAAATTTCCGACCATTTTGGTGCACCAATTTTTCCTTAAAAGTTTTATTTTTTGTACTATGATTGGTTTCAAACCATTGCGTAATCTACGCTAGTTTTTGGAGATTGCTATAGAAAGTAGTACACTCTATGTGACCCCCTCTGAGATGTTTGTAGTTTAAACTAAACTCCAATGCCGCCTTTTCCGCTCGGCGACGAAAAAAAAAAAATCATGGAATGTCTCCCAAGAACGCCACCACTCCAAAGCCAGGCTTTTAGAATTAACCCTCCAGCGGGCGCGGCTTCTATACCAACGCGAAAAGACTCGCGTAATTCTCAAGTACACCATTGTTAAATATATTTTTTCAAAAGGTTAAATGTCAAAATTGTGTTGTAATTGTCTAAGAGTTAATAAGAAAATGTATTCTAAAAAAATATTAAAACACAGAAACAATCTGCCTTAAAACAGAAGCACAGTATAAAACGACCAACGTATATTAACATTTACATAAACATAATAAAACTGCCGATAATTAGAACTAATCTATTTACATTTTGAATATAAAAGACAAAGGTAATAAAAAATAAATAAAGAGCAAAAATGCATATTAAATTAAACCAGTCGCGCGAACCTCTCAGTTACAAACAACAGGGGAGCAAACTACTACTTATGCTAGATGACAAAAAGTAGATCTAGGCGTAAAGCTATATAGCTATAAAGCTTTTTTATAGCTTAAAGCTATAAACTGAAATTAGCTCCTATGGCTCTCAGATACGCGCGCCCGCTAGAGGGTTAAAAACATTGATTGAAAACAAATTGCATCGATGGGGAGTTCAAAAACCCAGTCATCTCTCTCTCTGTCTCTCTTGGGTTTTATCAAAGGAAATGACTGGTTTTCAGAGTCAGCGATTCAATTGCTATCATCATTGCAAATATCTCTGTTGCCTCCACGCTCATCTCTTCGTTCAAAATTAATAACGAAATTGTTTTAAGGGGGCCATTCATTAATTACGTAAGGGTTCCGAGAGAGAGGGATTTCAAGGAATCTCTACATACCCTTACTGTGGGGGAGGGGGGTGAAACCCACTCTCACGTAATATTTTCCAAGTCGATATTTTATATTAGAAATTGCGCGGTCGAGTGGTATGGCAGTAATCATATTTTATTTGTGTCTGGAAGATGAAAAACGTATTAGAATGAGCTGTTTTTTATTTGTTTTACAAAGAATGAATAGTGTAAAAAATAGTAAAAGAATCGCACTATGTATGGCATGTTTTATTTTAAATTAGTATCGGATCACATAAGAAAAAAAAATAGCTGTAAAAACATTCAGTATTTCAATCTAGAAATTCTTCCAATTGAAGATTGGAGTAATTTTTAGATTGAAATATTTCTTTGCACAAAAATATTTAATATAATAATATCGAATTTAATAACGATTCCTGTGATGTAAGATTCGTTATTTTGTTATTTTGAAATACGAAATGGAATCTTACGTAAGAATAGGGGAGAGGGATTTGAAAAATCTTATGCACCCTTGCATGTGGGAGGGGAGTGGGTCAAAAATTGCCAAAATCATCCTTACGTAATTAATGAATGGCCCCTAACTCCTTATTTCAGAAATTAATTTCGCTAGTCATCTTACCATCATGACTAGGAGCATTAAGAAAAAAATGGGGGATAGGAAATATGACTAGGAAAAAAAACTTTTTTTTCCATTGCTTAAAAGCTTTAAAACTCCCTTGCGTGCGAAAATTTAAATAGATGTTACAAGATAGTGTTCATCTTAATCACTCAACATTAGAATTTAATGGTTTGAGCAAACGCATGCTGGATTTCTGCTCTTTTGTTACAGCACATAAAACGAGATTCGGCACTGGCACTTGAAAAATGACATAAACTCGTAGAAAGAACTCATTCAAATGAATATTTATCTAACCTAAATTTAGCGCTTCGAACAAAATGAAGCAACTTCAAGAACTTCTTCGGGGAGAATAAGACTCAATGGGACAGTAATGGCTGCCTGTTGATTATGAGTGCTATTTTAAGCATTATATTCTGACTTGGAATTCATTCTACAGCACAACTAAATATGCATTCTGGTGAAGCAGTTTTTCAAAAATTTTGCGAAAACTTCTCCACATGTTTTCAATGTTATAGTGTCACAAATTTTAGTACTTTAGTTGGACACTTATTTCTTTACATCTTTTGTTTACTTTCGAAGAAGTTCTTAGCATGTGAGCTGCTTAGCGATAAAACATTAAAAAAATAATTCCTTTTTAAGAATGACGTTATAAAAGGTTTATCGAAATATGAGGTCTTAAATGCCGAAATTTTAAGGAAAAACGCGAAATTCAGCGATTTTCGGTAAGCAATGGGAGGCATCTTTCACAAACTTTCCAGATAGATGTTCTACCACACGCAGAAGATTAAACTGCTTGGTAATTGAAGCTCTAATTATTATCTTTACTAATCAAATTCGTACAAAAATGAGACAGAATGAAATGAGCACATGGGAAATTTTCGAATCTTTTGGTTCCTGGTTCGACTTTTAACTCCCAGAAGTTCTCGAACAGATGATCGGACAGACACACAGACTCGCACAGATTTTAACAGCTTTACCCCTGTCGGGAAATCAATGATCTTGATCGGCTTGCATTTGCCACATTCGTCCCTTAAGATAAAACCAGACCATCGTCTCGAATTAGTTTTCGGAGGGTGCAAGGACTCTATTATTTCCGCTTTTACCTCAGTATGTGTTGTTAGGTTATACGAACTGTCTGGAAGGGAGAAGTCACTGATTAATGGCAAATATGTTTCAAGGAGAGCAAAAATTGTTGATAATGATTACAGTTTATAAAGCTAAAATTAAGTCGCTTATATGAAAGATTACCATTCGTATGATTAATCTCTCACACTGTGTAGTCTAGATGTTTAAGACGTTCGTGATCTGCGTTTAAAAAGAATAACATTAAGAAAGAAAAAGAATACTAGGATTGTTTTTTTCTTCCTTTTTATTTACGTTCTTTCTTACTTTCTTTATTTTTATTTATTTATTTATTTATTTATTTTTTTCGCTTAAGGTTTTTTTTTTTGAACATATAAGCATCATTATGGAACTCATATGTCTCTCATGTTCAAGTTCTTTTTTTTAAATGATCGAATACACAAAATTGTGTATAAATTATACTTTTTTTTTCATGTTATAACATCAAAATCTCAATATCAGCGAAAGAAAAAGTTAGGGAAAAAATATTTTTTTTCTTAAAATACCTCTAACTCAATATTTTACATCAGAGTAGAAGGTCCTAAATGCGTTTAAAATTCTGTGAAAAAAAAAAGTTTCTTTTTTGAAAACTACCTTCAATAACCGAGCTTAGTTTTAAAATAATTGGGTTAATATATGATTTCGCGATATTTCATAATTTTATGTAAATATATTCTACTGAAGATTTTTTTAATGAATTAAACCTAAGAGCGAACCAATTACAAAAAAAAAAAAAAAAAAGAAAGAAAAGAGAGAGAAAGATAAACGTAACTAATTGGAGTTAGTAGCAAAGTTAACTGTTAACTTTGACTGGGACCGCTTTGACTGGGTCTAACTTTGACTGGATACAGGATGCTTTCGCCGTGTTTTCACTAACCGGCGATCGGAAGTGACTATACGAGTATCTCCGATAAGACCCAACAATTCTTAACGAATTAATGTTTAGCTCTTTTGTGATCGTCTAAATCAGAGATTCTCGAAGTCCAGGCCACCACGGACCTCCACCAGAAAATACACTAACTTTGGGACCCCCCTCCCCACTTCAATAAATAAAATTATATTATGCCATATAAATCTTTTTTTCTAATATGTATTTGAGCATTGTTATGGTACTCATTTTTCTGTACATCTTAAGAACTACTGCCCAATTTTCATTACTTATCATTGTTCTTTTGTCTGTGGCATTGAAAAAAAAATCTATCTAGAAATACATGTTATTAAATTGAAGCTAAATATTGCTCTTTTTTCAAGCCCCTTATTTTAAAGATCAATTCTTGTCAATTGTCCCCTATACTGTAGGAACATTGTCAGTCTTTATGTAAAAGTCCTTATAATGTTCGCAAAATACCATATTAGGTTTGTAAATTTGTGGCAAATCTAAGATTCTGGAGGGTTCACTCAGAGGCGCCCCAAAATTTATTTTTGGGAGGGTAGAAATTCTCAATTTGCAGAATTTGTTCAAATTTGTCGCAGGATGATAATTTTGCCGAATGGAACTCGAAATTTTGCCGGATGATGATAATTTGCCGAATGATGATGCTTTCGCTGAATCATCAGACAACACCTTCCGAAGAAAGAAATTTTTGAGAGGTCATAGTGCCTCTCGTTACCTCCCATCGAGGCGCCCTTGGGTTTGCTGCACTCCAGTGTGTACGTAAAAAGTTTTTTCTCCTCAAAATGTGCATATAAAATGCTTATAAGTGCTTTCTTTTTGAAGTAAAATATTGCTACTCACCCTGCGATTGTTGTTATTTTTAATTATTTTGCAATTTTTGGCAGGCTATCACCGATGTACTACTCCCTGGTATGAGCTCGCGCGCTCCCGGGGGTCCGCTTCCCACACATTGAGAAACTCTTGTTTAAATCATACCTTGATCCACATTTAATGAGCAGAGAATGGGAGAAATCTTTACATCATTTACGTAACTGTTGATGGTAGTACCTCTTTCACTAAGTGATATTTTGCTTCCGTTGTCGATCTAATGCTATCAGGCCGCTGAGAGATCTACAACTTCTGCAGATCAAGTGATAAAAATTCTGATACGATAATAACACATAAACTACTTTCTTTCGTTTGATGTGAAACAAAGTAACTGAATTAAACAAGAAAGGAAGGAACAATTTAAAGTGGCTCTTTATATGTTTTTCTTTGGTATATAGATATTCTTAAATGTTCATAAAGTTTGTTAATGAGTTTCATTAATGCAATAAACTTCCGTTCTAATCCGTTTGTTTGATTGTATTCCCTTAAAAATAACATTGAGGGATCGTTATCCTATAAATAAGAACGCCATTTATTGGTATTAATGCCTTGCTAATAGCGAGAACTCTAGGATATCATCCATATTGCAGTGATGACTTTACCTGGACGAGATGCTGGACGCTACCAGAATGTAACACATAAAAACTAATTCATAAATAAACTGATTTTCTTGTTTTGTTGCCATTTCAAAAATATTGCACTCGTATGACCACCTGGGGTTAACACAATCCTGGTTCCAAATCTTCATAAGTATCTGGTAGTTTTCCTATATTCCTCTTCGTTGTGCGTGCAGTACTTTCTGATTGTAGCATTTGGAAAACGACTAATTTATTTGTAGTAACGCTGCATACTAATTTCTAAACCCCCAAAAAAATCGGTAAATTTTTCAAAGCGATTAAATTAAGGTTTTTAAAGAACAGTTTTATAACCTTTTTATTTTTGTACGTCGTGCGTTGTGTCAAAACAGCATTTATTAGCCTCGAAATTCTTCCTCAAATAAAGGTGCCTTTAAAACAGAGGCATCGAAACTCAAGATTAAAGGAATGATTTGGATAGTGGTTCAAATTCCTAGTTTCAAGAAATTCAGCGCAACGTTGTGTTAAACGGTACTTATGTGCAGGGCCCGATTAATATGTCATGAGGCCCTAGGCCAAACGCTTTTTCGGGGTCCATTTGTAGTCAAACCTTATAATTTTAGCCATTGCGGAAAAACAGTTTTCGTCATTTGGGGGCCCCTAAAGAGTGTGGGCCCTAGGCTACGGCCTCGTTGGCCTATTCAGTAATCAGGTTCTGCTCATGTGGAATTTTGTTTACACTGCCATACAGTAAATTTCACTGCAGTTAGCCACTAGATGCCTATGAATAATTGCAAAAGTTACACTTTCACCATCTATGTGGTATAATTTGAAAATGTAAACAAATATCACATTAGTGTAGCTCTGGCAGTTGCCAAGAAAGGGAGGGGGCCTTGTATTCGTACCCCTCCCAAAGGAATAAAAATTGTTTAACCATACCATCAACTACTTTTAAAACTTATTTCGTCATAATATAAGAAAAATTTTTTAAAATTATTTAAAAACACACCCAAAACATATTTGAATAAAATCACTTTGTTTTTCTATGCGAGTATTATTGCAGTTGACAGTCAGTGTAAAAGAATAATAAAACTTACAGGTTTAGAATTCAAGGGTACATAATATCACGATTCGTTCACTACTCTTCTTTGATAGAAAAAAAACGAGCTGATGTGCGCGTCACATGACTTCCATTTACTTCAATTTAATGTCATTTCCTAATAGTTAGCAATTTTAATGTGATTCAATAGTTCACTCTCTAAATACCACCAACAATGGCCAAATTGAAACCAAATTTAAAAAAAGTCGCCAAATTTGTCGCCCCGTTGGCGACAAAACTCGGCGACCAAAAGGCTGGTGATATATCGAGAAGTGTTCGCCAAATTACAACACCACTTGAGTTTACATCGAAATTAACAATGATTCCCCCCTTGAAAAGGGACAAAAGACCCCTTAGAAACACCCAAATGCAACCAAAAGGGAAGGTGCATAACTAGACCCCACTAGGAGTCTACGTACCAAATTTCAACTTTCTAGGACATACCGTTCTTGAGTTATGCGACATACATACACACATACCTACGTACATGCAGAAGTCACGAGAAAACTAGTTGTAATTAACTCAGGAATCGTTAAATGGATATTTCGCGTGTCTATACGTTCTTAGGCACTTATCCACGTGTGGTCGAGTCGAAAAAAAAAAAAACATTCATTGGAGGGAGAGCAAAATGGAAATTAAGGTCGACTTTTGAGTGAAAATTTTTTCGCAAATACAATACAAGTAAAAAGAGAAGATTTTTCTCTGTTTTAATAACCTTTTATGGCTCTTGAAAAGCATTTTAAAGAAACTTTATGAGAACTTTTTTTGTACAAAATAATAGGAGGAGGGAGGGCAATTTTTTTCACTGTCCTTCCCTAAAGCTATATCTGTAACTGCCCCTGGATTCTGGGTATGAGAATGTTTGACGTTGAATTCGCTCATTCATGTTTGGGTTAATAGAGGAGAAATTCCTAGATTGGCACAAAGAATATAATCGTCATCTACGAAGAATGATATTTTGAAAAAAAAAAAAAAATATGTATCGGTTATCCTCAGCTCTATCATACCCACGGCCGCCGAGTTGGAGGAAGAATATCAGACTCCGACTCCAGGAATTTTAGTCTTCGACTCCGATTTCTTTACTCCAAAATAAGTCCGGCTGCACTACTTCGACTCTGACCTGACCGTTCAGAGTTGCAGACTCGTAGGGAGAATGTACAGCTCCGACTTTAGGAATTTTAGTCTTTGACTCCGATTTCTTTGCACCGAAATAGGTTCGACTCCACCACCCGACTCTGACTCCGGAGCCCTGGCAGAGTTGCGGACTCGGATTGAAAATGATCGACTCTGACTCTTAAATTTTTAAAGCATTCAACTCCTTACTCCCCCTTTTACCCCAAAACCGCTCAGACTCCGACTCCGCAACCTTGGTTACAACAAATAGAATTGTTTGAGGTTCAGCGGATCAGAAATCAATACATCAGAGCCAGGCTAACCCGTTTCTTCCCCTCACCCCCCTTTAGTTTAAGTACTTTAAGCTCTGCACGTTTTTCACCGAAATAATAACTTCAAAATGGTTTATGATAGTTATACATAAAGAGGAATGGTGAAACAACAATTGCAAATTGAAATAACACGAAAATTTGAGATTTCTAGAAAAAAAATCATTTGTCTGCCTTAGTAGGAAAGCAAGCAGCTGCTAATTTTAATGCTTTGCGACGGCTGCTTAATAAGAAGAATGTGAAAACAACTTTACTGAGCAATAAAGCTAATTATTTGAAGAAACTGCATAACAACAATGGCTGAAACCAGACGAATCTGTGGTTAAGAATAAAAGAGCTGTATTTTGAAGCTTAGCAACTGGGGAAAGTGAATTATGTGAAAGTTGTTTAGATATATTTCAAATGAATTGGTTGCTTGTGTTTACATAATTTGATAATAAAAAGAACTTTAATGTGTCACGGATATTATATATATATATATATATATATATATATATATATATATATATATATATATATATATATATATATATATATATATATATATATATATATATATATATATATATTTAGATTAAATTATAAGCGGTGGCTATACGGCATTTAAATTACTTAACGGACGTTTCACATGAGAAAACATGTGAGTTAAGGGTTTTGATGATGCGAAAATTTAGTTTTTGCATCATACACAGTTTCCTTCGTCTTTTTGTACCATTTGTTATTTTGCTAATGCTAAGACGAACTTTTTTATTTTATCGGAATATCAGAAAACGTGGACGTCAAATGCTTTCTAAGATTATATTTTGGGGAGTTCATAGGTCTTTCTCTGAAGAATTACAGTTCTGTTTTTTTTCTTTTTAAATTTATCAAACTCTGCTCATACACACATACATGTATATTGTATGTGTACATATTTACTTATTTTTTAAATATTTTTGGACAAAAACCAACTCAGAAGCAGTACCTTGACTTATGCACTATTCGCACATTGGTTTACTGATTCTTAAGTATTCGTACCTTTTCATTCATTTTTTTTCCTTTTTTTGTGTGTGAGGCGAGGGGGGGGGGGGGATTCGACGGAGTGCTTCAAGTGTTCAGGCTGAAGAAATCTCCAGTCTACCTATGACTATTAATCTTAAAATATATCCGCCTAAGGATTGCAATTGATTTTGTTGAAGTATAAACTGCTGTAAAACACAGTTTTTTACTTTAGAAATATTTATCTTCCCTTGTCTGGCTGTTAGCACGAAGCCTTGCCCTCCCCCCTCCCCTTCCGGCACGAATTGTGGAAGTAACCTAAGAACTGGATCAAAAAGTCTGTGTTTAAATTTGTTTCGGTTCGCAAAATACAAAATAGCTTCCATTTTCTTTATTGATAATTTTAGTATTGTTAAAGTGGAAGCAGCGGTGTAGTGATGAAAGATCACGGGAGGTCACTGTGACCTCCCAAAAATTTTCCACATTCGAAAAATTTTGTCTGACGATTCGGTGAACTCGGGGTCGATTTTGCCGAATAGTCAGACCTGACATTAATTTGGGGACATAATTGCAATTTTCAAATGCCAGAAAGTTCTTTTATATATGTATTACATAACCGTATTTTATCGCTTGGAAGAATTTCTATTTGGCAAATTGAGAGTCTCTGATTGGAAGTAACGATATTATTTTTGTACTCATCTCCTTTGCCTCTTCTCCCGAAATGATGAAATCTTTAAAGTTTTGCTACTTGATAAGCTTTAAACTCTGTATGTTTAAATTGGTGATGAAGTGATAAACATTTTTCCTTTGACTCCAAGATTTATCATCGTGACATTTTTCTCCTTTCACAAACATGCATCATCTGTGGTGGAACATCGATTCATCATTGTGGCTCTCCTTGCTGTCTCAAAATGCATCATTTATGATTTTAGATCGCTTTGGGCTCCAGACACATTTCTTTTGAACATCGAGTTTTAATAATGTGACTGAAGTGAAATATTTAAGAAATCGGTATGCGTTTGGACAATGCATCATTTTGTTTAGCTCAATGTGCTATGTATTTTGTCATTTATTAGAGAATTTTGATTTTGAATTACTTGATACAAAATGCAAAAGTGTTACTTTATTTAGGGTATCTTGTGGAACACTTGAGTAGTTAGTTATACTCGGAGATATCACTAGAGCGTTTTTCATGGCGTTTAAAAACGCTCTTTTATGCTTTTTTGAGGAGGGTAATTCAATTTGGAGGAGCCAAATGTACGAAAACAGTAAAGAGCATATTAGTGTACTATTCCATAAAAAACTTAACTTCATAAAGATGAGATGGAAGAGGGCAGGCAAAGAAAATTTGTGTGTTTTTTTTTAATTTTTTTAACCTTTTGAATGTTTGTCATTTTGAATTAAAAAAAAAATGCGTTTATTTTTTATGTAATTCCAATTGCTGTTTATTTATTTTTTTTAAAACATATATGTTATTTCTCAAAGGTTTATTTTGTGGTAAAACAATAACTACTTTAATAGGTGCATCATCCAAGCTTCATACGTTAGGTATGTTTAAAAAAAAAAAAAAAAAAAAAAAACCTCCCTTTCGGCAAAAAGTAAACAAAATAATTCACATTCTGCCTGTTTTTAAAGTAATCACAGCTTACAACATCGGATGGATTTGTTCAATTGAAATTCAAACTCCATCTTCATGGCTAGATGAGGGATCTGGATAGCTCAAACAGAAGTATGGCGGCGTGCACGGGGGGGGGGGGGGGAGGTACACCTGTTGGCCCGGGCCCGAGCTTGAAGGGGGCCCAACAGTTTTAAAACTAGGCGTGAAATATATTGGTAAAACAATATAGAAGGGGGCCCCGGAAAAGTCATTTGTGACGGGCCCCAAAATTTCTGTGCACTTCCCTAGTCAGAAGGGCGTTAGACTTTTAACCGAATAATCCAGGGATCGTGTCACTGTTCGAGTAGTCTGCCTTTATAGCATGAAAAAAAATGCCTATAACACCTAGGGCGTTAATACACCTGTTGGCCCGGGCCCGAGCTTGAAGGGGGCCCAACAGCTTTAAAACTAGGCGTGAAATATATTGGTAAAACAATATAGAAGGGGGCCCCGGAAAAGTCATTTGTGGCAGGCCCCAAAATTTCTGTGCACTTCCCTAGTCAGAAGGGCGTTAGACTTTTAACCGAATAATCCACGGATCGTGTCACTGTTCGAGTAGTCTGCCTTTATAGCATGAAAAAAAAATGCCTATAACACCTAGGGCGTTAAAACTGATGCAGCGTGAATGCTCTTTACAAGTATGTCAACTTTTACATATAGTACCCGAACAAGGAAAATGACACTACTCAAAGTTACGTCGTTTTTCCTTGCTGGGGTGCGATATTGTGTTTCTACGTGGTATTTTTACAGCAGAGATGTAAACTTCTAGTGTAAATGCTTCGTACGGGTCAGCTAGTCTATCATTTTTCCACGGCGCTAAATATTTCTTAAAATACAAAGAGTAAAAATATGCTTGACTAAATTTTTGCGGCATGTTTTTCGATTTTCAATGCGTTAAACACACTTGTAGGATTGCCAAAAATATCTCTGCATTTTACTACTACTATACTTATCCACCAGAAATGTTTTCATTAAAGCATTATAGATTATAAGGGTTATTTCGAAAACTTTTTGACAAAATAAGATTTTTGTTTACATCTAGTCTGTCTTTCCCGTGAGTGAAGTTTAATTTTCCTATTTTATCCAAATTAGACTAAAACTTTTAATTGTTTACCAGCCAGCAGGGATATTTTATTCTCAGAAACATATTTAATAAATAAGAGGAAATGCTGACAATTTCACTGTTTCTTTTCACTATAATTTACCAATTTTCAAAAACAGAAGCGCATAATTTATCATTTATTACTATTTTTTGAAAATATTTTTACATGACAAGAATATTTCATGACACATATATAAAATACACCTCATTTTTCCATTAATTTTTTAACACATTATTTTCATACTGTTTAATGCGCATTGTTTTATATTGTGTTATCCACATTGTTTCATAGTGTGTTATACACATTGTTTCATATCGTGTTATACACATTGTTTCATATTGTGTTATACACATTGTTTCATATTGTGTTATACACATTGTTTCATATTGTGTGATACACATTGTTTCGTATCGTGTTGTTCACATTGTTTCGTATTGTGTTATTCATTGTTTCATATTGTGCTATACACGTTTTTTCATAATATGTTATACACATTGTTTCATGTTGTGTTATACATATTGTTTCATATTGTGCTATACACATTGTTTCATATTGTGTTATACACATTGTTTCATATTTCCCATCGTTTAATTAGTCTATCGCAGCCCGGCAACTGAAGTGACTCAACTCAAACAGTATTGGAGAAAATCGAGCTTTTACGTAATTCTACTTTTAACGAAATTATTAATGAGCTGTTTAGGGATGGTTTTTGTGGCCTAAATTATGATCGTATACTTGAGGCGTTTAATTTTAAAACAAGCTCAATACAACTGCTAAAACTTAACGTGAGGAAAAAAAATAATAACACCATGATTTGAGCTGCATTTCATAGAAAACCGGATTTTCAAAACGCTTTTGACCCGATATAGCAGGATGCGATCCAAATCGCGTTGTAGCGAAGTATAAAATTATGAAATGACAGAACGTTTGCAAAATCGTGGGCTGAGCTTGTTTTGTTACTGAAGTTCAAAAAACTTTCTTTTAAAATATGAAGTTTGAATAATATGTCATTATTGATTATATTGTTAAAAACCTTAGAGCAGGAATTAGTAACTTGAAGGAACATCTTCAGTCATTGGCTTAGGAAATGTTGAGGCAAAGATCTCAACTCATATGGTTCAACTTTGACGAATGGGAGACACGTTTTACTTGAAACAAGTGGAAGAAATCTGATTTCTTCTAATAACTAACTTCAAATATATCACGTTACTTGGGATCTTTGTTTCAAGAATTGAAGACTATACTCTCCTTTTATTCTTTTTCAATGCTTAAAACGCCATCACGCACCAGTTAAAAAAGCCAATTTACGAGTTTTTTGCCCCCCCCCCCCAAAAAAAAGCATTAAATTTAAATTACAGCAATAAATTTTTTTTCTTCACATTTTTGAGTTGAGTCATTTTTGTTTTCCGAAATGTGACGTTACATTTTTTGTTACATTTATGTATAATTTCAGTACATAATAAAAAAATAAATAAATAAAATTCTATGCAGTTTATTTTTCCTTAAAACAAAGTGACATTATGTTTTAAATGCGAGATCTTTCCTGTTTTTGAAGAGACGCCACTCTCTAATGATGAATGACAGCAATTGCTCATATTAAGAAGTGTTCGAGGTGTTCCCATTTGTTAAAAGGAATGTAAAGAAAAAATATCACAGCGGATAAAAGAAAGTCAGTTTTTCTGTTATTCACTGCAATTATTGATCGATTTTTATAATTTCAAAATATCACTTGCATTCGATGTTGTATAAATTTCATTTATTGCTTCAATACTGATTATATTTGTTAAGAAAACCATAGACGTTATAAGCGTGGAAAAGGGGAAATACTCACTTTTAACGCAAATCGCACACCTAATGCAACACCGTCACAAGGCAAAAACTGTCGATTTTGAAGTATATATCGTCGTCTTGGAGCAACCGTGAGATATCTAATCTCAGAAATAACACTAAGGTATCTTACTGTTGCTCTGAGGCGACGATATATGCATGTCCTTGTGTATTTTTATTAGTTCTATTAAAATGCAAGACAGCCTCAAACGAAAAAATATTTTTTTTTTACCTTATTTTTGAGATGAGTCAGTGTGTTACTATAAGAATTTAAGCTAAGGCGCATTACATTTAAATTGATCTTTCTTCAAAAGTAGTTTTTGCATCAGGTGTCGCAGTGTTGTACTAGGTGTGCGAAATATCGTAGTAACTGGCAGAAATACATCATCTTAACAAAAATGTTTGTAATCCGCTGTATGCAGGCTAAAGTCATTTAGTCCAAGTTCCAGTTTTGAGACATCGTCAATTAAAATTTTGAAGTCGTAGTGAAAAATATCTATAGTAGTTTTACAGACCCCTAACTCCTGTAGTAAGGTTATTTATAAACTTTTAAATTTAATAGTTGGTGTACGTCACAAAATAACAACCGTAAAATCTGTGTTATTGTAGCAATTCATCATTATTATTATTGTTATTTAATTTTTGTAGAACTAATTACTTTTGCCAGAACGCCGATAAAATGTTTCTCTTGTAATTCAAATACAGGCCTAAACAACAAAATGAATAAAACTTGCTCACCAGCCAGTATGTTACACTACGCGTAACGTATTATGAGTATCATACAGTGCTTCAAATACAATGATTAAAGTCCAAATAATTTTTTTTAAATAATTGCGGAAAGTTACATTAAATATTTGCAGTATGTCATGTATTTTGCTATTTGATGAATAAATTCGGGAAAATTTATGAATTTTTAAAATCACGGAGACTCGCGTGAAAAATTAATTATCTTATGAAGAAAAAGACTAAGCATAGAAAGTTAGTTTTTCATCACAAAACAAATGACAAAACAAACACAGAAAGTGTTCTGATTTAACCTCTGGGAAGAAGACTTAGCACGGAAACTTACGTGATGGCGAAATAATTTGTTAAAGTACTTCGTAAGAAAAATTATGTTAACAAAACCTGCCCGTATTGAAAAATGTTTTGACGAATGTAACCGTCAGCAAAGCAATTCTCTGATGGAGATGACTGCAAAATAATATGTTACTACGGAAAATTTATGTTTCACGAAATGATCGGTTGAAGAGACATTCATATC
The DNA here is from genome assembly GCF_026930045.1 of Uloborus diversus. NCBI lineage: Eukaryota > Metazoa > Arthropoda > Arachnida > Araneae > Uloboridae > Uloborus > Uloborus diversus. The sequence continues at coordinate 77,862,041 of NC_072740.1, forward strand.
TTCTAAAACGGATGGCCTGGAGAAAGGAATATATTAGAGAAACGTATGTTTCCTACGCATTGTTCAGGCCTTGAAATGAACTTTTTTTTAAAAATAAAGTTACTTACAGATTGATTTATCATTAAAAGTCATAATGTCTAAATGTGCATTCCAGTAAATATTTTGGTAAACGAACCTATCAAGGAAGTCTGCAGTGCTAGGAATTCTCATATATTGCTAAAACATTTATGTTAGTCTGTTAGTGTGTGAAATGTTCTCTCGAAAAAGCTAAACTCCTTGATCATTCAATTCATATAGCCCTGAAATATTATAGTAGCTGAACCTATCAAATGTCAGTATAATACGCAAAAATAACATATGGGATAAAGTTAGGGTCGCAACGGGAGGGTTGGGTGTCAACCAGCAGTAAAAATATGAATTGAAATGTAGGTATTATGATGCTACCTGAAATAAATTTCCCAGTCGCTGAAAACATAAATCTGGGCTCTAATTCTGATAAATCATACATGTATGCATTTAAGGGAAAGATCACTGCTAGAAATAAAACAAACATACATTTCAAAATTTTTAGATTTTTTTTTCTTTTTACTTCTTGATGTTAATTGAAGACTGATTGTGATGAGTCGAGGGATGAAAAAAGGATAAAGACACTAATTATTGGTATATCACTAATTGATGTCATTTGGCTTCACCTAGAATTTCAAGCTTGGTGGCCTTTCAAAGCGAAAACTGTCACATTTGATCAGTTGTGGCTACGGATTTTGCTAAAAATGGTGATTCAAAAGTTCGCCCATTTTAAGATTACAAACATCAAAAATTGATGACACGTCAATATTAAGTGCCTTTACCCCACATGTTAATGAAAGAAGTTAGATTATGGACTAACGTATATAAACATATTGTGCAGGGTCATTAAAACTGTCGACAAAACGTGCTGGTTAATAAAATAATCTGACTAAATCTCAGCTCACGATCATCCCTGATAATATTACCCTTGTGACCTGAGATACTCGTTTATGAGATGTTTGGTTAACAGCATATAATCGCCAAATGTGCTTTCAGCGGAAAGTATTCGTCAATGGGAGATGCCTGTCAAATAAGACTCTGTCGTGACAGAACATATACGTTAGCTACAATGAAAGTACCATAAATGGAAAGTTCCTGTCAAATAAAAGGTACAGTCGCGACAGAAGATTCCCGTCACTGAAAGTGTCAAATGTTCTGTTGATAAAAACTCTGTCCATGAAATATTCTGTCGACAGAGGCTACCTGTTAATGCTTTGGTGATGAACCGAGTCAGACCAAGTTAAATGAATTTCACTGAAAATACAGCTTCAATGATGATCCCATCTGACTTGATTAAGCAAATGGTATAACCATTTAACTCATTCTTTGGTGCATCAAGAGCATGTTTTGTGTACTGAGCCGAAGATCAGTCATCCGTGACAACCTGCAAAAATAAATCGACGGTAGGAATTTAATTCACTAAATGGCTTAAGCCAAAGTTCCTTGCACTAATTCTCTTATTGAATCCTAGATCAGGTTTTAGTTAGTTATTTATTTTTTCGCTCAGAGACGAAATACTCGTAGCCCAAAGAATTCAACTCGACTTCTATTTCAATAGAAGATTCCACTTGTAGTTTCTTCACTTTTCAATTTTAAATTGGCATCATTTTCTTGTTCAGCAAGGATTCAGTCAAAATATAAAACCTAAAACGTGAAGGAAGGGAATAGCTATGATTCAAATTTTAGGTATTTTAAAACGAAAATGGGAGTTTGATGCTGTATTAACATTTATTTAAATGTTTTCATAACATTTCTTTTTCAGTTTACCTTCATCTAAAAGTTATTCTTGTAGTTCTTAGCACTGCTGTTCTTACTTTTTAAGTAAGGGGAGTGTGGCGCCATGTGAATAAGCAGGAGTGAGTGGTACAATATTCTACATAGTTTACAGCGCCAACTATCTGACATTACTTTGACCATGTTATTCTTACATGTGGATGATACAGAAAAAAATGTTTTTTTTTTTAAAGATCAATGAATGATAATGCGAGCCACTTTTAAAATTTGATACTGATTTAGTAATATTTTGTTTTATTTAAAAATATTTTCTTTTTATAAAATGATAAAGTTCTTCTCATTAATATTTGGAACATCGATTTGGACTTAATGACGTTCAGTGTAGTCTTTATTATTATACATTAACGCGTCTCGTGATTTTAAATATTTAGTACAATTTGCAAAGTGCACGCCGGGCAAAATAAATAGTTCATTTATTTATTTATTTGATTATTTAAGAGTTTTTTTAATTATTCAATATTTTTTAGCTAGAAAAACCTTTCAATTGTCCCATGCTTTGGCCAAAGTGAATTTTCTAGTTACTTTAAGCTACAAAAAAAACTGTTAAAAACTTGAAAAAGAATTCAATTTTTTTTATATAAAACACATTGTTCTCTCTTAATATACTGTATATTTCAAAATACAGTTTCAATTTTTTATTTTGAAAAATTATACTTAACCTGTGCATAACATTTCCCTTCTTTTAAAAGTTTGAACACATCAAGCAGCTATTCTTTTAAATACATTTTGTTACAAATGCAATTTTTCCCGCCTGAAAAATAATTAATTCTCTCTCTTTTTAATTACTTCTCTTCTTCTCAGTTTCAAATTAATACAAATTCAGCTTTATTTATTTCTTTTAGTGCAATTACATGGAAAACATCCTGGGCATTAACGTTGTGTGGTCAAAATTACTTGCAGATTTAATTCTAAAAACTTCTATGTACGTCATCGCTATATAATTATAGTATATTGAATGAGAAGGATTTGTGGTACAGGTTTAGTTATAGAACTGAATCGGCTCTACATTAATTCTCATGCCGCGTATCCTTAAAAGGAAACGCACTGTTGTCCCGGTTTTTTTTTCATTATGTGGAAAAAAAAAAGGTCCTTTGTCGGTTTCAATGTTTCGAGAAATGACTGAAATTGGATCGAAATCCCGAAAACTGATTAATTTTTCCTAGGTAGGCATAAACGCCCAGGTTTCTATCTGATCTTTAATTGCTGCAATGTCTTTTGCAAAATAGAAATTTAATGATAGGTCGGCAACCAAAAGGGCTTTGTGGTACTGGCTTCAAAGTACTGATCAGAGCCTAATGTTAGGGCACCAATCTGAAGTGATTGTTCTACGTGTGGTAAGTCGATTTGACGACATGAGACGTACAGAAAATAAATTAACTTATCAAACCTTTTCTTTTTCATCAACCCTTGCATTGATCTTTGAATAATCGGAATTCATATGTTTCTTGTGCAGCAAACTATTTTTAAAGTAAAAAAAAAAGGAAAGAAAGAAAACGTGCTAGTAGAAATAATTAAATGTTTAGTTTATTATTACTTAACGTGCAATAAAACTGATTAACAGTTATCTAGAAAGGAGTGATAAAAACATTCGTTTGACAATTAAAGTCTCTCAATTGTTTTATTTTTCTCGTAGTTTTCATTGGCGAAGTACGTTTCTTACATTTAATGCTTCTGTTATAATAATAACTATAATTATATGTTGCATGCATGGCAACAGTCTTTGTATCTTAAGATTTTTGTTTAGGTCAAAACGGTAAGTTGTAATAACCAGCAGTACAGTAAGTTGTATTTAAGCAGTACAGTAAGTTGTCTCAACTGTACGTTGAGAATCAAGATGTTTACAACTTATAATTGAATGTATTTCTAAATATGAATTTATTGTACGTAATACAATACTGTTTCACAATATATCTTTCTGACTGAGTCTTAAGAAGCAGTGATACTCTCCAGACAAATTATGTAAAAATAAAGCTCCGAATATCCTCCTTTTTTGCAATAAATAAAACCAAGCTTCATATTTACTTTTCTTCAAATAAACCTGTCTTCCTTTCAAGAAATTCGAGCTAAATATTCTAATATATTTTACTTCGCATTTTGTATGCATGGATCGACTGGAGAACGCAAAAAAAAAAGTTTAAATTAGTTTTTCAAAGTGAGATTTTTTTGCAGTTTTTAAAATGAGAGAAATGCATACGAATTATTTTTTTTTTCTTCCTTCAATAGTCAGAAGATGCATTTGTGGAATTTATGAATCGAGTCTACCTTTTTCATGGAGATAAATTTGAGGAATCATTTTCAGCCATAGTATACACGACTGGTTTGTGATTGTGATACTTAGTAATGTATTTTTAGCGGTATTTTAAGCCACTCTTGTGCATGAAACATTTATAGAATATTGTTACGTTTTAAAATAAATCTATAATAACTACTTCCTTCTAAATATTATCTTCAAGTATTCGTTTTACAAATGAAGAGCTCGGGTCAAGAATGCGATATGTTACCTGATGTGAATTTTTCAGTAGGCCATTCCAACTTTTGAAAAATTCGACAAATATTTTTATAGGTCTTATGCATTCTATATTCTGCAATACCAAAACCAGATACATATTTTTTCTAAATTGCGTAGGCCATAGTCATGTTTATTTCAATTTTAGTTATGAGAAACAAAAATTTCGATTGAAAAGTCACTCCTAATTGAGGATTGTCACATTTCTGCACAGAGCCCTTAAATTATTCTACTTTCTTCTTGATAAAAGATACATTAGAGAAATTTTCTGTTCTTGTCCTCAGAGAGGACAAGCATTTTTTTGAACTTATCCCATTATAATTCATAAGTAAACACTCTTTTTAAATAAATCAGAAAATTAATGCGATAAACGAACATTTAGCTGTAAAACTACGGATACGTTTTTTTTGGGATCACAGGGAAATCCTTTATCAAAGCGAGAAATACGTTCTTTGTGGTTGTTATGATGTAATCACTTACTAAAAACCCGCACTTAAAATAACAGATTACCTTTTTTTTTTCTCTTTTCTTTTTTTTTATTGTTTTCTTGGAATACATCATTTTATGTTAGTAGGTACAATGCTAAATGTGATTTGACAAAGCAAAAACACATCAACTAGCAAAATTCAAACTTGTAGTATTGTATGAAGTTTCCCTTCTCACACGTTAATAAATTATACAAACCTGATTTGTGAGTATAGAAATCAGTCCAGAAAAACTTACTGCTAGCATATCAGTTCAAATTTCTCAAACAGTTGTTCAAAGGAAAGATTTAAAAATGACTCCTTCACAAGTTTCGTTTCAAGTAACGAAGTATTAGGTTTTTTGTTGTTTTTCACTCGCGATATGAATTCTTAACTCAGTATCAGTGATTACAGAACAAGTAGATTCGTTCTTTGACAAGTTACCAAACGTATTGATCGCTTGTCTGAAGTGGGGAGAAGAAAAATGTTTCTTTACCAAATCTTTCGCTTAATATATGAAGATTCGGATAATTTTACTTTCAACACATAATAAATTAGTGATACGTTACTTGAAATAACTGAAAGATCCTTTTATATTCCGGCATCTACTGTTTTGATTAATTTCAAAGTGATTTACTTGTATTTATCGTTATGATTCAGTTTTTTATTCTTGTTTTAAACTTTCTTGCAATAATATCAGTAATAGCTAAAACAAAAAAAAAAAAAAAGCCTGTAATATTTGTGAAAATTCTACCATTTTAAATGAAACTTAATAAACTATTCCAGAAATGTTCAATTTATTTGTTTAATCCCATTTAACTGTAAGTAGGGAAAGTTTTATTTTACTTTCATTTATTTACTGCTTACGAGCATAATAAAACAGCTGGTAGGAGGGAGGAAATAAATAAATTTAAAAAAATAGCAGAAATGCCTTTAAAAAAAGAAAAAAATATTTAAAAGTATGTATAAACGCAAAAATTGCTGAAAGCCAAAGATTGCAAATTGCACACCTAGAATATATAACTTGTACATTGTGGTTTTAATTAAAGTTACCTTTAGACCCCTCTAGTGACCGTTCTACACATCGGATTTCAATGAAACTTGGAATATAGATTATGTAGACCATGGGGAGCAGAATTATGCAATAAAAAATAGCTCAAAAATCGACGATAGGGGGCACTCTACACACGTAAAACATCCGGCAACATCTCAACTGTCTGGACTCAACTCTCTTCATACAAGATAGTGCAACCCCTCACATTCCTCGTCCAGTAAAGGCACTGCTTCGTATGCATTCGGAAATGACAGAACAATTTCTAGGCATTTTTCTACAGCTTGGCCCCCGCGATCGCCGGACCTAAATCCGTGTGACTTCTGGCTGTGGGGCTTCCTGAAAGATTGTGTCTATGGTGGAAGCATACGGACGATGCCTAAATTAAAGGACATCATAAGGCGCCATGTTTATGCTATAGATAGGGAAACCCTTCGTGCAACTGTGGCTCACGCTATAACGCGTTTTGAACACGTGATTGACACAAATGGAATGCACACTGAACAAATTCTGTAAATAAAATCGATTTTGTGACACAGTCTTCGTCTTATTTGATTCATGCGCCCTTTTCTACCCTGGTGGTAGATTTTTGAACTAATTTTTTTTATTGCATAATCCTGCTCCCCGTGGTCTATATAATCTATATTCCAAGATTCCTCGGAATCCGATGTGTAGAACGGTCACTAGAGGGGTATAAACAGGGTAACTTTAATTATAACCATCCTGTATAATGTACAGTAGAACCTCTCAATAGGGGACACTAAGGGGACCAGACATTTTGTCCCTTAAATAGAGGTGTCCCTTATTCGGAGGTGGATGAATTAAGGGATGCCATGTACTTAGTAGTATAATATCACAATAAACATTAACTATTAACACTTAAGATTAAATGCTGAAAATGTCTCATTATGTTAAATTGAAATCATAATTATTCACATTTCTAAGTTTATATTATTTTATTAATTGAAATTTAATAAAAATATTTATAATGGCAAAGTTTTGTTGCATACAGAAATAATTTTGAAGTGATTCATTACATGTATTTGCTTTATGTTATGTAATTTACAATGTAATACTGTGTGAATTGCAATTAATGCTCAAATTTCTTAAGTTTTATATACAAAGCTAATTAGTTGCCGTTAACTCTTCGTCGGCGCTGAACCAACTTGAATAAATTGTTGAGAGGGCAAATTATGCATTTTAATTTCAGCAAGTTTTTTAAAAATACATTACTTGTTTCCTTCACATATGTTTATGTCAAACATACCTCAATTAATTTTTAGAGGAAAAGTGAAACTTGAATTCCAGTAAATTCACTATTTCTTATGTGCTTATACATTATTTCTTGCTTTTTTTGAGCAATCACGATTGCAAATTGTTCTCACTTGACTGTTTTTGGCGTCTTTTGATTTTTCCCACTGCCACCCTCCGCACCATCACCGTCGACGGGCTCTTCACGATGCTGCATCTCTAGCGAAAGCCGTCTCCAGGTTGCATCCATGACCTACACACGCGCGCATACATACACAACTACACACACGCGCACATACACACACGCACACATACACACACACAAACACACACACAAACACACACAAACACATAAAAACATACAAACACATACACACACGCATGCATACAGACACCCACACATACACAAAAACATACACACGACTATCCACACATTCATACCTGCGCACAGACACAAACACACATGCCCACACACACGTACACATAGCCCCTACACACAAACATACACGCCTGCATACACACACTCGTGATTGCGAAAAACATAATTTGAATTCAAGATGTCAAAATTCATTTTTTTTTTTTTTTTGTGATTGTCCCTTAAATAGAGTGTCCCTTAATTAGAGGTAAATACATGGAAGTCCCTATTCAAAGGGACTGGGACCTGAAAAAATGTCCCTTAAATAGAGGTGTCCCTTAAATAGAGGTGTCCCTTATTCGGAGGTGTCCCTTAAGGGAGGTTCTACTGTATAACCCTATAATATGCAGGGTGTTCGTTTTAACCTGCAAGTTTGAAGCAAAAATAAAAATGAGTCAAAAAAATACAAATTTAACTTTTTATACGGGCCCTAGGTCCCCTAACTAATGTTTAATCTCCATTGAAAATTATTACTGACACAAAAAAAATATGGCATTTGTGCGACCAAAGTTCAAAGAAGATATTCCAGTTCAAAGCTTTAAGGGGCCATACAGAAGATGAGATTGGAACTGATCGTCCTTCCAGAAGAATGACAGGTCGTCAAAGTAAGAAAACAAGGTGTGTTTATATTTTTCATCGCTATTCAAAAATAAATGCAAATGTCATGCCGTGAGACGCAAACACACACTACAAAACCTCGAATAATTTGAAAAACCACACTCTTTGCACATGTACAATTTTAAAAACACTTGTTAACCGCTATATCTTCCCCCAAAAAGTGTTATTGACGGCGAGTGAAAAGTGGTGTAAGTCACAAAACGCTGCGTTTCATATCTTGGTGAACATTGGTCGTACTAATTTCAAACTTTTTGTGTTGGAATTATTTTTCAAAGAGATTATTTCCTTAAATATAAGTGAGGGGACCTAGGGCCCGTAGAAAAAAGTTAAATTTTGTATTTTTTGACTTATTTTGATTTTTACGTCAAACTTTCAATATATTAACTCTGCATCTGATTTTGAACATTTTTACAATTAGAAGTATACATCTAGGACTAACGGTTGCGAAAATAAAGGTCTTGCAGATTTAAACGGAACACCCTGTACAACCTGCGTATTTCAATTGCGAGGAACTCGATTTTCACCTGTAAGAAAGTATCGTGAACTTCAACTTCACCGTATTTTTCCGGTAGCTTTGAAACGCTTATAATAGTTTTCTTTCAATTTGTACAAAACAACGTGTTACCTTTGGATGGTTGTAATTTTGCAATGATCCCTAATACAATTTACTTAGATACTATTTAAAACTGGTTCCCAACCTGATTGCGATCACCCCCCAATGGGTGATTTTGCTTCCAAAGGAAGTGGAAAATTCGTGAAGGGCGATAAGCGGTGGGGGATGTGAGTATATAAATACGAAATAATAATAATAAAAAAAACCAACGCATATCAAAATAGAAGACGTATTAAAAATGAATAGTTTAAATTCAAACATGGTATCACAGGTTAAAAAAATAAATAAATAAATAAAGTTCAGGATTTTCCTAATCACATCTCGGTTGAACTTTAAGGAAATATTTTATTATTCATTGCCTATTCGAATTTTCAAATTTTTAATTTTCCTTTTTTTAAATTTAACTCTTAGTGTTTTTGACTCCCCCAGATGCCAATTCAAAAAGAAAACAATGTCATACAAATATACGTACGATTTTGAAAAGCAAGTCAGTAAATATTTCCCTTCAAATCAGTTCGTTTAAAAAAAGAAAAAGTACCTTTCTTACTTTAAAAAAAAAAAAAAAGTTTTTTTTTAACGATTGGATAAAAGTGCTTTATTATGCACATTTTATTTAAAATTAAATTCGGCATTTATATTTTCAATAAATTTGAAGATATAAATGCCGAACACTAGCAACCAGCAATAGCGCCAATTTGTTTATTTTTTCAAAAACGGGGGGTGGGGTTCGATAGACATCAGTCAACCTAGGGGCACCCCCCCTAGGGGGGGACATGGCGCAGACTGTGCCATTGAAATTTTTAGGGGTGGTGTTTTGAGGGGCAATTTTCACCTCTTTTTTGGAGGGAAGTTTGCTTTTGAATGGGGTCTTCGCGATATTTAGGGGAGGGGGTGCACCCTTGCTCTTAGGGGGGTGAACACCTCTAGTCAACCTCAAAAGGGGGAGATGAACACAAAAATGTTTGGAATCCCTGATTTCAATCCGTTACACTTATTTTCAGTTCAAAGAAAATTAAAAGAAAATAAAAATAAATAAATTAATTAAAAACAAAGAAAAATTACAATATTCTCATTTGTAAAGGATGCATATGGACCATTTAATCTGTTTAAAAAAATGACTACCGTACTTAAAAGCGTGCGCTTAGGGAATTATACCTTATCCAAATTTGAGACTTATAAAATAAAATTTAGGCACACCAGAGTTTCTTACTGTCCGTTTTATGCCAAAAATTGAGGTAAGCGAAATATAATAATAAAATATATTACTTGAATGTAAAAGTGGTTTATGGAGACGTGACCATTATGCATGCAAAAATAAAAATTTTATTACTACATGAGGTGCCCGTTTTTTATGCGCCTTATGCAATTTATTATTTACTTTTTCAAGCTTTATGATTAAGTATATTTGAGAAAACTCCATTGTAAAATATTAATGGTTCTTTTGTAGTTTCAAAATCTATAACTTAATTTTATTCATCTTGTTAAAGAAATTCATGAAAGAATTTAAGCATTGTTCGAAAACTAATTAAAATGTAAAAGATAACATTTTAGACATATCAAAAGTTTTATGCATGGCTGCTGTAAGTTTTATTCTATTTTTATCCTATAATAGCTTACGTAGATTCTTTGTGCTTGATGGACAAGGTGTGAATGGCCTTAACTTTAATGAAAAATTATGTACAAAATTGAAGCTTATCTACTTTATTTGATGGTATTTAAGACACTAAATTGTCTTAATATTACTGATTACTGTCTATTTTATTGATTTAATAGCAAAAAAGAAAAATTAAATCTCAAAATATGTCAAGCGAAATGATGCGTTTTATATTTGTGACGGCAGTGGTTATGAACTGCATGAAGTTTGTTAAAGAACTGAGCATGTCCCCCAAATTAAAGCTTATCCTTCTTTTAAGATGGCGTTTAGGACGCGCTAATTACCCTTGCTACAGCTGATTACTGTCAATTTCATTCCGTCTTTATTTCGTAAGTCTTTTTTTCATTCTAGCTAAATGAAGATCTAGAATTCAAATAGAAGAGCATTCTGTCTAAATGAAAGCAAAATGTACGACTCCCCGTCTTGAAGTTGGTTATTAGTTTCCTCTGCTGCCATTCATTCTTTGAAAAGCATTTTCAAAGTTGGCAGCAGGAAGGAACAAAATGGCGTATCCATTATTTTTTAATGTGCCGCTGGATTGAGCAGCACTAAGTGGCAGATGGATGTAAGTTGTGCAGGCGGAATTATTAGAAGGATTCTTCAGAAAAGATGCGACTTAAGCGAAAATAATTAAGAGGATCATTTAGAGTGAAAATGGCGCTTGCTTTTTTTGCGCGCTGTTTTTCTTTTTTGCGAGTTGGTTCGTTTTTTAGTTCGTTGAAAGCTCAGAAGAAGAAAATAGATGACTTAGGTGTCTTGTTTGAACAAAGAACTACTGGAAAACGTGTTGAATTTTAACTGAAAAAAAAAAAACATTACCAAAGCGGGCATTTTTTTCATACAATATCAGTGTTTATTTCCTTTAAAAAAAAAAAAAGACACTTTTAAAAGTGGAAACAAACATTTGCATTCAAATGTACTACGCTCCTAGCGCATTAAAATATTTTTCATAGGATAAAATATTTTTCATAAGTTTACATGAGAAATTCAGTTATAAGTATGCTCGTAGATTTTGTGGAAATTTTATATGTTGCATTAAGCTAATATAAGTGCAGGTTTAAGGAAAAGTAAGATTAAACTATTTGAAACATGCATAAAGAATGCGTCAAATGTACTTCATGTGATAAATAATTTGAAAACGTGTTCTAACCTAAAGCAGATTCATAATTTTGTGCACCATTAAATACCAACTTCAATGGAGCTTCTTATTTTGTTAAATAAAGTTTCTTCCACCAATTTCACTACAGTATTTCAAACCTTCTTACTAAGTAGAGAAAGTCAGGGAAGAAAGAAAACTAGGCAGTACGATGTATCTCAACTTTATTAATAAATTTTAGCCATGACCTCAGAGAATAATGTCTTACGCATATGCAAAATTAGCAAAGACACGACAATTTTCTTGCATGCTAATTAAAAAAAAAAATCAAGTCGGTAAATTAAAACTGTTTAGCCATTCCGTGTTAATTACTTCCTTAGTTCCATAAGATTCATTTCTACCTAACCTAGTAATCTTTTTGAACTATTTCTTTTCTTTTAAAATTCATTGAGTGCATCTCAAGCTTAGTCCATGTACCAAATTTGGTGACAATCTTCGTACCACTTTAAGGTACAAGGTACTATTCGTATGTCTGTATGGGAAGTTTTATCATAAACACCACGCAGAAAAACTGAAACCTTACATTTGCATTTTATGACACTACTGACAGTAAAAAAAAAAAAAAAAAATAATAATAATAATAAAATAAATAAATCTAATGCATAAGATAAATCCGACGGCAAATATTTTTGAAATATAAAATATTACCAATGCACAAATACTGAAAATCTCAAAACTACGACATACACAATTCACGAATGGAAAAAAATCTGAATCACAAACATTGCTTGTAAAAGCACTGTAATACAATACTGAAAAAGTTGAGTACTTAATATCCATCCAATCGGGCACACTAGAGATTCTTGTTCCCTTAGAACCTTCTTCACAGCTTCTTTTTCAGCGTTTACGGGTTTTACTTTGCCAAGACATATTTGTGCATGATGTTTTTGCGACTAACGTTTTATATATTTATGTTTTCTTGTATTTGTGCTGTGTTTATTTTAACTGCATTCGAAATATTTTTTTACATGTTGCAATTTTCTAAACGAATAATTTTCTTTGAGCAGGTTTTTGGATTCAGTAGTTTATACTATTCATTTTCTCTCTCGTCTATCTGTCCCTTTTGTTTTCTGGTTCGATGTGGTTTTAAAGCTTTACTCATTTCGTCGTTGATTATATATTAGTATTAAAATAATTATATAGTATGTTAATCTTTCAAAGTTTAAGCGCTGAAGATTTCGTTCAAAAATGTTAAGTCTTTGCAGAAACTGTTTGCAAAATTAACCATCAGAACAACAAAATCAATGTTTTAAACAATTGGGGGCTTTTAGATGTGGTGGATCATGTAACCACAACCAGTAAGTCAAACCAGTAAGATGTAATGCTAAATTAAGGAAATTGTGAAATCGCTTATTAATTGAAAAAAATGCATGTAAATTTAATAATATGCAATAATACATGTATATATGCAATGTATTTAATAATATTCGATGTATATTTAATGATATGCAATAATACATGTATATATGCAATATATTTAATAATAATATTCAATGTATATTTAATGATATGCAATAATGCATGTATACTGTTTAAAAATGTATTTATCGTCGCTTTTCCCGCGGTTTTACACATGCTGCAAGCGATATAATATGGTTTGTTCAGAATCTAAAATAATAAGACTGAAACTTTTTCCAATCAGAAATAGCAAGAAGAGGTGAAAAATCCTCAATCTCTTCTCTTATTTTGTTCGAATTTTGCTTTTTTTATTTTTGTCCTCTTTTTTTTTCAGTCCTGCTATTATAAGATGAAAAAAAAAAAAATGTTTTGTACCATCATTGGTTAAATAAAATCTCTCAAAAAATCTACTCGAAATGTTGACTGTTTTTTAGCTTCGTTTTTAACAATTGGTTTGGGGGTGACTTCGATTAGAACAAACAAACCATGAAATCAAAGGAAAACCAGTAAGATGTATTGTTAAATTAAGGAAATCTTGAAATCGACCATTGTTAAATTAAAATAATGTAACTATTTTCATAGTTCCACTTATGCGGCAAGCAATATATCAAATTTGTTTGGAAACTGAACTACTGATCAATAAAAAAAAATGAAACTTTTCAATCGGAAATAGGAAGACGAATAAAAAAAATCTTCCATCTCTTCTCTTATTTGGTTCGGATTTTGTTTCCTCATCATACTCCTGCTATTATATGTTTTTTCAAAAAAACGTCTTTTGTTCAATCATCGGCGAAATGAAATTACTGAGAAAAGCTATTCGAAATGTTCAATACTGGTGTGGAAATCTGAAAAATATATATATATTGATCAAAATCACTTCACTCTCCCCCCACTGCACATTTAGTTTTCGTCGCTTTTCATTTTTATCCAATTTCTGCACGTTTTTACGATTTTGTGTAATCTTTTTATCCTAAAAATCTTGAGAAAGAGGAATAAATTCATTCCGAAATCTTTCCTCTTTTCCTGTTTTTACTTTAAATTTAACTTTCTGTGTAATTATTGACAAAAGCTTTTTTAACACGATTTAATACGCATAATAGCTTCGGAAAATTTGATTTTTGAAAGTTCAGGGAGAAAACGCAGTGTAAAATGGTTATCTATTAATCCCGCTTTTCTTATATTTCTTCTTGATTTATCGTCACTTGGATTTTCGAACTGCCTGTGATGTAATTACTCTATGTGGAAACTAAAAAAAAAAAATATATTTTCCTAATTCGCTCTAATTTTTTTGTACTTCATGTAAAGATATACGCTTCATGCTATTAATGAATGAACTGAAAATTGTATTCGCTATTGTAACTCTAGGGTGTATCGATTTTTTTTTTTTTTTTTGCAACTTCAAAACTTTAAATTCATAAAATGTTGCATTTACAGACCCACATTAACCACAAAAAGTTGTATTCAAATAAAAAAAAAATTATGTATTCCGCACGAGACGTAAAGTGTGCAATTTTCTACAAAAAATTCAGTTTTTTTTCTATGTATATATACTTTTTTTGGAACTGATGTGATATACCCCACCCTTGGCGACTTTTTCCTGTTGGCGCCAAGAAAGCGTCGCCAAGAAAACGATGTATGACGACATATGTCATACATCGTTCTTAGCGATGCTTTTTTAGCGCCAACAGGAAAAAATCAGATAAAAAAAAATGATCAAAGCACTTCAGAACACAATATATATAAAAACAACATAAAAGCACAACAAAAAACATCACGAATATATGCTTCAAAAATGTACTGGGCCGGGTTTTTTTGTAAACATATTAAAATACAATGAAATAAATTATTGTATTAATTACAAGTCGAAATTAATGCATTAATTGTTTTTTCATCATTTCTCCGGGATACGAGCCCTCGGTCAGCCTCGGTCTCATTACGAAAGTACTATGAGACCTCTGGCTCGCCAGGACCTCGCTCCGCTCGGTCCGTTATCCCTCCGACTGTTAATATACATTACAGTCGGAGTATGGTCACAATTATGTATATTTATGTATATTATGCATATTCATGTGTATGTACACCCAAGGGTGGCTCCTTCCGTTCAGTGTACAGTAATGACACAGTTTTAAGTGTGAAATATGCACCATTATTGTGCAGATTTATTAATAAAATTCAGCATTTTTAAGAGTATAACCGAAAGAACTTTCAATTGTTAACATAAAATTCAGTACCTAAAGGAGGCACGTTAATGTCTAAATAATTCGTGGCATCGATAAGAATTAACTTTTAGAACAAAATAACCGAACTATTTTTGTAAAATTAATTAACATACAGTAAAAATAAAGTTAAAAGCTACAAGAACCCCTCAAGGATTTGTAAAAAACAAAGAATTTCCGAAGTGAGAATTTTTATGTGAATTCTAAAATAAAGAACTTACCTTTTTATGGTATAAATCCTCACACTCAGTCCAAAACAAAGCATCATCTGACAATGGCGCTTTACAGCTACACACCACGTTGGAGTTAACTTTTAATTAACCTTCAAGTTTGAAGAAACTAGCATTTTCTAATGTTTTTACTTCAAAACACAACTACTGAATCTAAACTAACACAAAATAAGCATTCCTGTAAGGTATATTGCACAAAACAACACGTATCTCTCCTGCGTAAAACCAAGAACCCAAGTAAACAAGTTCGAACAAGTTTGCCTTCGCGTTGCCAACCGCAGGTCATAGGCGGATTTAGGACTGAGTTCCTGGGGGAGCAAGATTTTTTAAAAAAAAATTTTAGCAACACTTTTATTGCCCCCAACTCCCATGTTTTTGTCTGTTTCCTGTGATGCATAAGTCCATGCTTTACTTTTTTGTGTGTCGTTTTCATTAATGTGTGTTTTCATGCTGTCCTTTTTGAATTGACCTTAAGCTGGTATCAAGAGAGTGACGCAGGCGTCCCTTTTAAGTGGGAAATAGAATATCTCCAATTTTAGGGGGCCGAGGGTTTCTCCCCTGGAGAAAATTTTGTAAAATGGATATAAAATTCTGCATTTTGAAGCCTTATAAAGGTTAACTGGATAGACATAGAAATTGATAACTAGATTATACAGTTGTACAGTATTGTTCAAACTTTGTAAGAAACAGCCATTTTAAGTTTGAAAGAAAAAATAATCTGTAGATTTCTCATTACAACAACCTTTTTTTAATTATAAGTAGTGCAGAAAACGAAAAGGAATAGAGGTGTATGCATCATTTTTTTCCCTTAACAATATGCAGTAGAAGTAATTGGAGCCCACTTTGCTTAGGATTTTCAAAGACTTATCTAATTATTTTCAAGGACTCTAGAATAAATAAAATTATTTAACGCACTTCATTTGTACTTTCCAGTCTCTGATATTTTAGTACTTGATTGTAAATTTTTACAGTCCTGTTCTAACTTTGTGAGAAATAGCTATTTTAACTTTAAAAGAGAAAAGAAACCATAGATTTTTCATGACAACAACTTTTTTTCAGTTGCAAGTGGGGCAGAAAACGAAAGGAAATAGAAGAAGTGTGTATTTTTTTCTGTGCTAAACAGATAGATAATAAGCAGAAGAAGTAAGATAAAAGCAATCAATACAAAAGAATTTCCAAAATACTGCATTCGGAATTGAATACATAGCAAGATATGAAATATGTGAGTCACAAAAATTTATATCAAATAATATCAGGGTGGCGACAGATCAGGGAGATCAGGGAAAAGTCAGGGAACTTTATTAATCAGGGAAATATCAGGGAATTTTGAAAAAATAACAAAAAATCAGGGAAAATTTATTTTATGAAGAAAAAAAAATTTTTTTTTGCTTCACAAAATTAAATACTCTAATTCCCTACGCATTTTCCGCCAATTATCTGTTCAAAAAAGTAAAATTAATGAGGTGCGATTATACACTGCCGCATATTTGTGCATCTTTTTTCCTCAACGTCAAAGTATTGAATGTTAACCACAGGATGAACTTATTAAGATTGCTTCTGTGTCTGTTAGGTTGTTTATTTTACCTAGCTTGAAATTTCCTTTTATACTTTCAATGCTACGTAAAATAAACAACCATACAGGCAATGAGGAAGCCTTCATTAATGCCTTAGCTTATTGCCTTTATTCCATTGTCTCGAAGTAATTAAGTACTGTAATCACGATTTTAAGAAGAAATCTTTGGTGGTTTTTGAATTAATACTATAAAAGCTTAAAAGTTATTACTTCTTTGGGTTTTTAATTTAATTGCTAAAACAGAACTTTCAATTAAAAAAACTTTGTTTTTTGCCGTTATACTATTTGTTGTCGCCGCAGATTATAAAGGTTTTCTTTTCTTCAGACTTAAGTAATTTTTTAATTTTATAACCAAGTTGTATTCTTTTATATATTTTGATATTAACTAATTGCTTTTTTTTTCTTGCATTCAAAGTTGTTTGTTACAAAAGCAATCTAAGATTTTTTTTCGTTACATACTGAAATCATTTGAAATAGAGTTAACTTGTGAACTTAAGTAAATATTTTTATTTTTTTATTGTTAAAATGCTGTATTCATTCATTAAAACCTATATTCTTAATTAGAGAAAAGCTCCCTATGAATGGATGTCAAATGGTTTCATCTATTTTGCATAAATATGTCAATTAGTTAGATAAGAATAACTACATTACTTCTATTCTTTCACTATTACTTGTTATTCTTGCAACAATTATTAAACTGTTTGAAAACTTCTTAGTTCAAAATAATTTCAATTACTTTTAGTTCTATCATAAATACACATATGTTTTTAAGAGTAATTTTAATAGTTTCTTAAATTTCTTATGCTAAGTGGTTTCTGGAAGTAAAGTATTTTTTTTTTTTTTAATTTTCTATAATCTTTCCATGTATAAAAATTTAATATACTGTTTTGATGGTTCTTCTTTCCTTCCAAAAACATTGTCTTTTTTTTATAACCATTTTATTAAAAAAGTAGCATCTTTTTAAAATGTATCTTTAGTTCAACAACTTTACACAACTTAAAACGTTTAAAATACTGCATTTAATACAAACATACAATGGATTTCAAGTAGAGCAAAGAAAGAAAACCATTATCATTGGTAACGTAAATCTGGGAAATTTGGTGAACTTAATCAGGGAAATCAGGGAAAAGTCAGGGAACTTTTTTTCACAGTTCCTGTCGCCACCCTGAATATGTTACCAACGTGAGAACTATGATTTTTACATTTTTAATACAGGATGTGGCAAGGAGCTAAATTTGACATATTTTGTCATTCCTCCCCCTTTACCATTTTTTAGAAATTTTAAAATTTAAGGTTTGTAGCCACACGTTTCCAAATATTCAAGGTTTTCAAGCACTTAAAAAATGAAATTAGTTTTTTCAAGCAATTTAATTTTTTAAGGAACGAATCATGAATTTTTTTGGTAGTTAGGGACCCACTTCAAAGCAGGGGCCCTAAGTAATAGCTTTTTTATCTTATAGGCAAATTTGGCCCAGTTTGTAATTCACTCTTACCTGAAAATTTTTGCTTCATTTTTTTGTAATTTTTACGAAAATTTGTCAGTTTTTACGGTTAAAGGATTTTTACGATTTTACCAATCTTTGTTAGGTTTTTATAGACTTTTATAAAATTTCAGCAAATTTTTCCAAAACTTTTGACGACTCAATTATTTACATTTCAATAATGACAAGGACTGACTCACTTAAACTTAGATGATTATGACTTACCTTACTTTTTAAACAGTTTTTATAAAGTAAGTAAAATTGTACTCTCCCTCTCAGTAAAAAGATTCATTGAATCAAAACACTTAGATAACTGAAATTTATTCAGTTTGTGATAGTATTTATTTTCTCCCTCTCTCTTAAAGAGAGCGAGAGAGAGAAGGAAAAAAACTATGTTTTTTAGAATTTCTCAAAAGGCCAATTAATCTACTAAGAACGTAAATATTATGCACAAATAATACTTTAAATGTGGACACAAATCGTAACGAGTAGATCATTCTGTTAGCGCGAATGGGGGACGGAGTTTCCCCCCTTTGCTTTAGGTTCTAATTTGTTAAAATAATCGTCAATTATTATAAGTGTTGCAGCTTAATGTATAGCTCGTTTAGCCTATATTTTCATTCATATACCTTGCCCAAATGGTTTTCAGTTCAAAATAGTGAATTTAGACACATTTTCAGCACCCAGTGACAGCTGTATTATTTGTATTTAATGTTCGTATATTTTTTTTTTCTTTTCTCCCATCAGAAAAGGACATTTGCTTTTCTCTTCATTTTCATTAAACTATTTAAAAAAAAAGTCATGTTTTTTGTTTTAAGATTTTGGAAGATGTGTTATTACAATATAAAGTCCTCCCAAAACTGGGGGGCATTGCCCCCTATGCCCCCCCCCTATAAATCCACCCATGCCCTTCTGAACTATTCAAAAAAGAAAAAATATTTTTTTTTTAGTTTTTGGAACATGTGTTGTTACTACATGAAGTCCTCCCAAAACTGGGGGGGGGCATTGCCCCCTCTGCCCCCCCATAAATCCGCCCATGCCGCAGGTTAGTTTCACCAGAGATGCCATGCTTAAAAATTTATCGCCTCATTGGCGAGAAAAATATTTCAATTTTGTGCAAAAAATCGGATGTCGCCAAATGGGGGGGGGGGGGGGGTATATCACATCTGTACCCTTTTTTTTAATTATTAAATTAAGGAAATTAAAAAAAAATCAATTTAGCTATTTTAAGCAATGAAGTCTAACATTATTCTCAAAAAAAAAAAAAAAAGAATACTTTTTTTCTTATGCAATATTTAGGACTTCCGCGTACACTTAAAAATAAGAATTTCGAAAAGTTAAAGTTAAATTTTTTATTATTCAACGTAAGTATATTGAGAGAAATAAAAAATACTTCTGAAACTGACCCTGCTTGTTCTTTTGAAAAAGAACCTCCTGAATCCAAAATGAACATCGTTCCCCCCGTAACACACCACTTTTGGAAATGACGCCCCCTCCCTTCCTCCTATTTTATTTTGTTTTTAACTACCGTAAAATGGTCCAAATAAGGGCCATTTTTCGAGGTTTTCAATGAAAATTCCGTGCACATCTCTGATTTAGAAATTTGAAGACTTTGGCAATGGTAGCTATACGTCTCGTCTTTCAAATGAAATGTTAAAAGAAAATCTAAGTTGAAAAAAGAGGAAGGGGAATTTTTTCTCCGTGGCCCATAGTTGTACCCTTAGGCGAAACATCTATGGGCCACCTCATTTTAACCTAGAAAACGCACTGAAAACTTGATCAGGCCTATTGTTGTCTAAGGCCCTCCGCTTGAAAACTGAACATAGAATTTATTTAGTCCATCATTTACCTATTCTTGTTCAATTTTTAAAGGTTTAATCATCACTTGTTGTCTCGGGTGATTAATAAAGTTGAACATGGTAAATGTAGGCAGGGCCGGATTTAGACTTAACGGAGCCATAAGCTATTTCAGGTATGGGGCCCCTTTTGTAGTTTGAACAACGTTTCTCTCAGTGGTGTAAGAGGCATTTTTTTATTTTTTCCCTTTACAATGTTTGCTTCTTTCCTCTGAAACATACAATACTTTTACTTCGTTTATCTTGTTTTAATGTGTGTTTCCCAGACGTCCTGTTTGGATTGACCTTAAGAGGGAGAATGGTATCTAGATAGGGCAATTGTAGAGGGCCCGGAGGTTTCTCCCCCGGGGGAAATTTTGAAAAATAGGTATACAATTCTGCATTTTGAAGCCTTTATAAGATGTAGTTGGAACTACAAAAATATCAGGACAGAAATAGGCAAACAAAACTTTTTTGAAGTTATATACTCTTTCGAAAATTGTGATAATACACAGTAAAAATTGTTCTTGATTCGACAAATCAATGACAGCAGTCGAAAGACAAATCAATGACAGCAGAGAGAAAGAGCGGGGGAAGAGAAAAGACAATTCATTACTTGCTCACATCGGCTTCCGGTACAATTAGTTTTTAATTACCCCACTAACGCACCGACAAATACAGCAATTAATTAAATAAAAAATGATCAATATTAAAAAATGCTTAAAATGAAATGGTGTTCAGTTTTAGAAAATAGGTAACAAGATTGTAACACACTGCAAATTTGAACAATTCATAATTTATACACTTGATAAGAAATAAAATTGAAGCCCACTTTGCTTAGGATTTTCAAAGCCTTCTCTAATTATTTTCAAGGACTCTAAAACCAATAAAATTATTTAACGCACTTCATTTGTGCTTCCCAGTCTGATATTTTAATAATTGATTGCAAATTTTTACAGTCATGTTCTAACTTTGTAAGAAACAGCTATTTCAAATTTAAAAGAAGAAGCTATAGATTTATCATGACAACAACTGTGCTTCAGTTGAAAGTGGGACAGAAAATAAAAAGGAATAGAGGTAGTGTATTTTTTCCCCGTGTTAAACAGATTGACAATATGCAGAAGAAGTAAGCTTAAAGCAAGTAATAACAAAAGAATTTCCAAAATACTGCATTCGGAATTATGCAGGGTGTTTTCCGTTTTAACCTGCAAGACCTTTATTTTCGCAATCATTAGTCCTAGATGTATAATTCCAATTGCAGAAATGTTCAAAATCAGTTGCAGAGTTAAGATTTACGTTTAGAGTAAAAATAAAAAAAGGGCAAAAAATACAAAATTTAACTTTTTATACGGGCCCCAGGTCCTTTAACTTATATTTAGGGAAATAATCTCCATTGAAAAATTATTCTGTTGGGCAATTGAAACTGATAGCTCAATCAAAACCCGAAGTTCAAAGAACTAAATGCAGGTTTTAAGCAAGCAAACCCAACTGAAAATTTGTGGAATGATCTGCTCGGGAAGAAAGACATACAGACACATATTTAACAATTAAATAAACATTTTATTGAACAATGAATATGTCAAAACATGGAAATAATAACAAGTGTAAATAAAATTCACATTCCCCAACAATTGAATAAAAAATCCCCCCCAAAAATATCAGTAGGAAACATTTCTTAAAAATGGTATCGTTTAAAGTTCCAGTAAAATTTATATGACTAGATTAATACAAGAACAACCTTGAGCCCAATGCCAAAAACAGAATAGTTCATACGAAGGAATTAAAAGTTCATACCAAACAAGCTATTCCTTCCTTAAAAGTTGGCACAACATGTGAGGGCGCGATCCACCAATTTGGATCCCATATCAAAATGGTCCGTGACCATTCCATGCCACCATGCTGAATTCAGAAAAGAAACCTGTCCTCCTGGACAACAGGAATCATCCATCCATCTAACGGACATCCAATCCACCTCTCGAGCGTGGACCTTCAGTGGTCCTGTTTGTTAGGCCTTTTCACAGCAAAAAAAAAAAAAAAAACAACTTGACTTTAACTCTCAACTTTAGAGAGAAAATCCCTCACTTAAAAAAATCATCTCAAGGCAACAACTGGAACATGCCCGCATTTCTGGCTGGGCTCAACGAAAAACATCATACATCTTTGAAAAAGAATCCACTCTACAACGTAGAACTCTGGAGCACACAGCTCCCAGGCACAATCTCAGCACCTCAGAAAAACATCAGACTGCAGTCAGAACTTAGTAAACCAATAAGAGGTTGATTGATTGAGAGTTCATACTTAAATAGAATTCCCTATCTCCCTACGCGATGGCGTGACGCATCTCAAAAAGCATGCATAAATTATATTGATGAAACAACTCAACAGAGTTTACAATTTAAAACTAAAATCTTTAAGATTGTTTCCCGCATGCATACAGCAAAAATCTACTCAACATCTTTCCTATGACGTCACATCATCGTGGCGGGTCAACAAACGCATGCAGGGAATATTGGCTCTGGGGAACGATTCGAGCGCCGGTAAAATAACGGGATGACATTTTAAGTTCGAAAAAAGAAGGAAATAAGTTTTGGAAACTTTTATAAACCTTCTAAAACTTTAGAAATTTCTCCAAGAACAAAAAATAATGGCTCTAGGCCAACATATTCCAACACCAAAAATTTGAAAGTAATACGACCAATCTTCAGCGAGATATGAAATGCAGCGTTTTGTGAGTTACACCACTTTTCACTCACCGTCAATAACACTTTTTGCCGGAAAATATAGCTGTTAACAAGGGTTTAAAATTATTTGTGTGCATAGAGTGGTTTTTCAAATTGTTCGAGGTTTTGCAGTGTGTTTTTGCGTATCACGGCATAACATTTGCATTTCTTTTTGAATAGCAATGAAAAATATAAATACCTTGTTTTTCTTACTTGACGACCTGTCATTTTCTGGAAGAGCGATAAGTTCCAATCTCATCTTCTGTATGGTCCCTTAAAACTTTGAACTGTTATATCTCCTTGAGTTTGTGTTCGCACAAATGTTAATTTTTTTTGCGTCAGTAATAATTTTCAATGGAAATCATTTCTCTAAATATTAGTTAGGGGACCTAGGGCCGGTATAAAAAGTTAAATTTTGTATTTTTTGACTCATTTTTATTTTCGCTTCAAACTTTCAATACATTAACTCTGCATCTGATTTTGGACATTTTTGCGATTGGAAGTATACATCTAGAACTAACGGTTACGAAAATAAAGGTATTGCAGGTTAAAACGGAACACCCTGTATAAATAGCAAGCTATAAAACATGTGAGTGACAAAAATTTGGGAAGAATCGTGAGAACCATGGTTTTTACATTTTTGGTGCAGGATGCAGCAAGGAGCTTAATTTGACATCTATTGGCTTTCTTCTCCGTACCCACCTCCCATTTGTTGTTTTTAGCCACACTTTTCCAAATTTTCACGCACTAGGAAATAAAATTTATTTTTTCAAGTAGGGGAATTTGGGGCAAAGTAAAATGTTTAAAATAAGTAAGTTTTTTCAAAATGAACAAATCGGATATTTGTTTTGAATTTTACTGTACATAAAGAAATAACATTTTATTTAATAATAAAACTTGCTTTGAAACAGTATTTTTAAATTTCGGCAGTAAATTTGAGTCTTAAAAAAGAAGAAAATCTGTGTTTTTTCATTTGGCAAAGTGAAAAATAAAATATTTTTCTAGTGAAATATTTTTTATTCGATAGTAAAACTTATTTTTGATCAAAAGAACCAGTACATAAAAAAGTTAAATGAATAAATGAAAAGATAATGAAACAATAAAACAAATAATTAAATGAATAAATCAATTAATATATGAATAAAAAATAAGAAAATAAATGAGTAAATAGATGAATTACTAAATGAAGGAATGTAAATTAATTAATTAATAAATGAAAACGTAAGTGATTTATGTTAAATGATTCAGAGAGTAAATGAAACAAACTATTTCACTTTGCCCCATCCAACTTTGATCAGTATGTACTTGACTGATGATTGAAAATACTTAAAATACAAATAAGCTTAATTTCAACTAAATAAATGTTTCACAGAGCATTAGTCTCGATTAATATTTAAAATGTTAATAACAGGAACTTAACCAATTTATAGTTATTAACCATTTATAACCATTTAACCAACAAAATAATTTTTGGCTTGCAACTAAATATTATAAAATTACTATCAATTTTTAAAAATTGCTTGCATTTCCAAGTGTTTTAATCCTTGGCGATATTTTTTTTCCTGACTGAAATAGACTACATATGATACTACATAGTTAAAATAATACCAGATAGATGGAGCTAAAAGCAGAGTAAATATTTGACTATTTCACTTTTTCCCGCTATTTCACTTTACCCTGCTATTTCACTTTGCTCCATGTTGCCCTACTTTTTTTTGGAAAGAATCATGCTAATTTCCGGAAGTTGGGGGCCCCTAACAAAGCGGGGCCCTAAGCTTTAGCTTGCTTAGCTTGTACGTAAATCCAGGCCTGAATGTAGGTAACGTTCTTTATTATCTGCCTAGGTTTTGGCATAGAAACACTTGAAAACTGGAAAATCTCACCAACTAAAGGCTAGGTACCTATACTTAGGTCTCAGAAAATACGTAGGTCTGACAAATTTTAAACGAGATGAACGAAAATTTTGAAAACTGAAATGTGAAATCACATTTCACATTCCAAGTCTCATAAAAATAAATTATTTTGAAAAATTATCTCAGTTTATATTTGGTCCGGTTTTCGGTCTGCATCTTCTGCAAATACTCCTATGAAAACTGGCGATAGGGCGACGCCCAAGTTTGCTTCTGTCCTTTTTTGTCATTATTTACATTAAATAACACAAAATATGACGAAAGCATCCCTACAAAGAATAAAATGAAGCTCCAAGCCACTAAAAACCGTGAAAAATAGGTTGTTGCCCAAACCTCATTGTTGTACCCCAACATTCCCATTTTCGATAAATGTTGAGAGTTTGTGAAAACTATGAAACATTTTAAGTTAACAAGCGGTTTTATTCGTAACTGACAAAATAGTAAAGCAAATCTGAACTTACCAGATCTTGGAAAAGTGGTCTGCCCATAGAAGACATATGGCTCTTCCACGAGTGTGTCGAATCACGCACTAAGAACGACTAAGGTATCGAAGGTAAAAACAACAATGGCTATCTCTGATAAAGCGTCGTTAACTACCAAAATGGTTGCACTACCTGATGAATTTTTTGGAGCTTGTGTAAGTTCGAAAAAGAGGCCACTAGAAAGCAAAATTATCACCATGGCAACAGGGGCTCATTGTTGCCAACTTGGTACAAAGTTGAATCATTTTACGCCATTATGTTCATTGCCATTATGTTGATTTCGGGGGGAATAGATCATAAAATTAACTGTTAACATTCCGTTGAAGGGCTAGAGACAGGAACGTTTGTAGCAAGAAGAGAGACTTGAGGGGGGGGGGGGCGCTATTTAACCCTAAAATATTAAAAAAAAACATTTAGACGATCTTTTTCTCTGAGTATATTTTCCTTTGTGATACCGCATCATTGACCTCACTATAAGCCCCCTATAACTTCATTACAGATAGCATAAATTTGCGTTTTTTTAACTTTTATTTGTGCAAATTTTTGGAAGGAGATTTCCTAATTTGGGAGAGATACGTGGGACCACCTGTTGTAGAGAAAATTTCATATTGTTTAAACAGGGGTGTCTAGAAGCGAT
Source organism: Uloborus diversus (assembly GCF_026930045.1). Lineage (NCBI taxonomy): Eukaryota > Metazoa > Arthropoda > Arachnida > Araneae > Uloboridae > Uloborus > Uloborus diversus. The sequence goes on from NC_072740.1 coordinate 77,888,111, forward strand.
GGCTTACCCCTCCCCCCAAAAAAGACACTCTAAAACAGTGACTTCCCACTTGATTTTTGGTCCCCCCCCCCCATTGTTCGAGCTCTAGATCCGCCACTGCCTCCATGAGTCCTCCAACTTGCTACAAATGTCCATCTGGATGAGTCAAAAAATATTTCATAATAGCAACTTCTAATATAAAAAATGTATACATCACATCCTTAATATGGAAAAACTATAATTTTCAAATTATTACTTTTGTCTTCAGATCGCGCGTTGGCAGACAATAATAAAAAATGGTGAAAAATGGTCAATTTTCAAATATTTTTATGGAATTCCAAAAGTTTAAAATTTTTTGTTACAGTACCATTTAAAATGCTTTCTTTTAACACTCTTTTCATATTGCTTTGAAAATATTTTCATTCCTATGCAGTTTTTAGTTCGCGCATAAGCAATAAAAGCTTCGTGACATAGCCAAAAATGGACTGTAAAAAACTAAATCACATGCAACAACATTAACTAGTCTAATTGCGTATATCACATTTCTCATTTGTACTCTTCTCATTTTCAGTTCAATCTTTACTAATAATAAAGCTGAATGTCACTCTGTCTGTACGGATCTCTGTCTGTCTGTCAGGATGTCTGTGACGCGCATAGAGCCTGGACCGTTCGGCCGATTTTCATGAAATTTGGCACAAAGTTAGTTTGTACCATGGGGGTGTGCACCTCGAAGCGATTTTTCGAAAATTCGATGTGGTTCTTTTTCCAATCCAATTTTAAGAACAAAAATATCATAAGATGGACGAGTAAATTACGAAATTATCATCACGTGGAACCGTAACATGGGTTCAAGCCAATTGGTGAGAAAATTCACCATACATTATTTGTAAATATACAGGCGAACCAAAAGACCTTTTAATTTTCTATTACGGGCAAAGCCGTGCGGGTACCACTAGTTTAAAAAGTAAAGCACATTTTTTATGTTCTTCTTGTAATTAAAAAAAATATTTCTCTTCGAATTAACTAAATGCATAACCTGACTAGAATGATGGGGGAGGGGGGGAAACTGCTTGAAACAAAATGAATTCTGAAAATTTTTACTCGTCCAGTGTTGTCAAAGAAATTAGACGCTGTAAAAGATCTAGTTGAGTCAAGAAGACGGATATCTTTTCAATCCTTGCATTTAATTTTACTATACATCTTTTTTCATTGCATTGACCTCGGAGCATATTGTACTTTGTTGTCCGAATAAATCCTAGAAGTGTTATTCCCTAGAAACCAGTTATACTAACTACCCTTATCCTTTTCAGTCATTTATAAAGCTCTTAACAGTTTGATGATTCAGTACGGATTTTATTACCTATCATCGTTCACAGTTTTCCTCATTCATGACACATAACAAGCTATTTTCTGTTGTTGCTACTTTTATTGTTCGCCTGAGCCTTCCCATTTATCTGCGTATATGTTGTATACATAGTAAATAGTCGTTTTATCTTTTATACACTGACGAGAAAAAAATCCCAACACCAAGAAAAAACATGTTTTATTGATTAAGTTTTCAAGATCACAAGTTAATTTAAACTGAAGAAAATGCATTTCAAATGTAAAATGCTGTTACATTAATAGCCGATGTAACCTCCACAATTTTGAATGCAAACCTGATAGCGATGCATTGTGTCATACTGGTGCCGAAGGTCCCTTTGTGATATGGAGTTTCATGCTTGTTGAACTTGTTATGACAATAGAGGGACGGGCAGTGCTGACTGTGGATGATGCTGGAGTTGTCGGCAAATAATACGCCATACGAGTAACATGTCAACACTTTGTAGAGCACGTTGTGACAGGGTTGTAAGAGCGTGCGTTATCCTGTTGGAAAACTCTCCGTTGAGTCCAGTTCATGAATGGCAATACTACAGGCTGAAATACCTGACTGACGAACAATTTATAAGTCAGTGTGTTTGGAATAACTACGATAGTGCTCCCGCTGTCATAGGAAAGACGGACCTCAGACCATAACTCCATGTGTAGGTCTAGTAAGTCTAGGCTGTCTAGGTCACAGATAGATTGGTTACAACCTTACCCCGGGCTTCCTTCTGACCAATATAAGGACATCACTGGTACCAATGCAGAATCTGATTTCATCAGAAAACACAGCAGATCATCACTCCGTCTTCCAATTTCTGGCTTGACACTACTGAAGTCACAAACGGAAATGGTTTGGCGTTCGTGGAATACAAGCTAGATGGCGCCTAAATAGGAACTGTCAGTGAACTCTTCATCCAGAAGCTGACACTTCTTTGCATTGAAAAATTGTTCCTTGTACCACCGAAACACGTGTCTGTAGTAATTTGCAATTTTTGTGCTTCCAACGTTGGTTAATTGGTGCATTCGATTTCTGACAGTTCGTTGTGTCACTGGTACCAACTGCAGCTCGAATTTCTGCCGTAGATACAGTACGATGCGCCACAGACTTATGCCGAATACGGCGGTCTTTGCTCTCAGTAGTTCCACGTGGCCGCCCGGAACCCGATCTAGGAATGGGATAGAACCTTAAGGCAGTTCTATCCCACGATCACTGTTCCTAACAATCATGCACAGTGGATACATTCCACTTCCAAGTCTTAATGCAATATCGCGGAAAGAAAATCCACCATCTCGTAGCCTTATTGGACGACATCAATCAAACTCAGTGAGCTGTTGCTAATGGCTTCGTCGTCTTCTTAAAGGCATTCTTGGCTGACATCAACTCAGTACGTCGAATTTCATAGTGAAATAACGCTCACAAACTTTACAGCACACATTTAAGGCAACCCTAGTTTTCAAGTTCTGAATACGCTTACTAGCACCCGCACTTATGTACAAAGCGGAAAATTTGAATCTGTGTCATCTTTCGACGTAAACACAACTACAAAATTTCGTTTATTTAGCAAAAGTCTTTCTTGATGTTGGGATTTTTTCAGTAATAGAGCAAAGGAAATCCATGGTTATAAAGTCCCATGTTAAACCATTATATGAGTAGGAAATTTAAAGATGTAAAGGTAAAGAGAGAATCATCTTTCTAAGGTTAGCCTTAATTTATCAGTTCAAATAAGCTAGTAAAAATATCTGCTTCGTCTTTTCAATATTATTTTTGTAGCTTTCTCATGATTAATCTTTTCCTTCTATTTTATTTCTCGCTGCTGCTGCTTTTTCCTGAATTTTTTTTTATAGCGTATTGCGTTATTTCCTTAAAAATCAATCTTTATAATTTCCAAGCAGAGTAAATGTCGAAATATGACTGACCAGTGTCAGATGATTTCAAAGTAATTTTTGGTATTGAATAGATTGATATCTATTTGATTTCAATTTGATGAATTCATTTCAAAAATGGAGGACTTTTAAAATTTTTTAATGTATTTTACGAAGCCCTTCGGTTTTCGAGTAATCGACTATTAGATCATGGAGAAACTACTATAAGCATAAGAAGAAAGAGTACAGTAGAACCTTATAGCAGAAATTAGTAAATAGAGGGAGCAAGTCTAATCGTTTGCTTAGCAAAAGCTGAGGCACACACCCCAAGTTACGTGACTCAACAACGACGAATGGTTGACACGTTTTGTGTTAAACCAGCGAAAGAAACCTGATTTCTTCCAATGCTTTGCTTTAACATATATCACGTGATTTTGGGTCTTTGCTTCGCGATTGAAAGTCTTCACTCCCTTCATTTTATCTCTTCTCCATAAGTTGTACAATTTCAACCAGGATCAATCACAAATGCACCTGGGCTATTCAGGGTTTACGTGCCCATATTTTTTACTAGTAAAATGTTTGACATGTGTACTCAGTGTAATTTGATGTGAGTCATTTTTCATTAACATATTCATTTAAACTGTTTTGCTTATTAAAACAAAGAAAAAAAATCCATTGATTTTTTTTCTTTATCTTGAAATTAAGATTTTATTTTGCATTGATTTTGCTTTCTTTCTCTCTAATGTAAATATTTTATCACACTATAAGGTACATTACAAACACAGTCAAACTTGCCTATAACGAAAGAAAAGGGAACTCGATATTTGCTCGTTATAACCGAGTGCTCGTAAAAAAAATCGTGAAAAAATTATAAAAATGCATTTGTACTTTGTTTCTTTTCCATGTCTGTGCAGTATCAGAGAAGTTTGTTAATTTGTTTTGAACTATGTAATTGTCTCTTTTTACTTCCTTTTATAAAAAAGGAAGTATTGTATTCGCAAAAAAATTTTCACTCAAAAATCGACCTTAATTTCCATTTTACTCACCCCCGAATGAATATTTAGTTTTTTTTTTCGACTCGACCACACGTGGATAAGTGCCTATAAGAACGTATAGACACGCGAAATATCCATAATAACGATTCCAGAGTTAATTACAACGAATTTTCTCGTGACGTCTGTATGTGCGTATGTATGTCGCGTCACTCAAAAACGGTAAGTTCTAGAAAGTTGAAATTTGGTACGCAGACTCCAAGTGGGGTCTAGTTGTGCACCTCCCCTTTTGGTTGTATTCGGGTGTTTCTAAAGGGGTTTTTGCCCCTTTTTGGGGGAAAATCATTGTTAATTTCAATGTAAGCTCAAGTGGTGTTATAATTTGGTGGACTCTTGGCGATATATCGCCAGTCTTTTGGTCGCCAAGTTTTGTCGCCAACTTGGCGACAAATTTGGCGATTTTTTTAAAAAAATCAGTTTTAATTTGGCCACTGCTGGTGATGTTTAGAGAGTAAACTATTGAATCACATTAAAATTGCCATTAATGGGGAAATGACATGAAATTGGAGTAAAAGGAAGTCATGTGATGCACACATCAGCTCGTTTGTATTATTGTTCACTGGGAATGCTCATGGTCCGAAAAGCTCCGTCATTTGCAAACATGGCTTCGAAAACGTTTCAAGTTTTTCTGCGTATTAAAAGCCATCATGTTGAGGATTGTTCAGCTTCAAAATCTTCATTTTAAGTTGTCGTTATTGTCATCGATTTCAGTTTTTTCCCCATCTGTTTTTGGCAAAATTTGAGCTTCAATATCCTCAGAAATGTGATAACAATGGCCTCTACTTACAGAGGCGTAGCTAGACTCGACTTTCGGGGGGTCGGGGGTTACTTCTTTTATATATATATATATATATATATATATATATATAATATTATATATATATATATATATATGTGTGTGTGTGTGTGTGTGTGTGTGTGTGTGTGTGTAAATTTCTTTAGTATTGAAAAAAATAAGAGGCAGTGAATCTTGCATACTTTGGAATGGGGTGCCCCAATTCCAATACTTGTGTCAAACAAAACAAAAGCAAAGATTTTTTTTTAAATGTTATGGAAAATTCAACTTTTTCTTCTTTTCCCTCCATTTAATTTAAAGTGAAATTTTCTAGCAACGGTCTTGTCAAAACCAGTCTATCCAAATCAGGGGGAAAATCAAATATCTGATGAGCGCGTTCCGTTCATTTCAGTGTGACTGCTTAATTTAGAGGCTAACACATATCTACAAAAGCTGGCAACCCTGAAAACTAATAGATACTTCCATTTCCGCCTGTATACTGGATGTTTGACTTTCAATCTCATCCGGGGTCAGACTATAAAGACTATTTTTACTAACTTGGTTTGCACTAAAAGTATGAAATAAAATAAAAAAAGACTTCTTGAATTAACCCCGCAAAAAATGAAATTGCTTTTCATATCGTTATATTTATATGTTGCTTTTTATGTATTTACATTTATGCTAATTCTAAAGCAGCTAATAAAATTTGAATGAAAAAAGTTACGGGAGAAATATAGACGGTAGAAAGTTATTCGCTCAAATGCATACCATCTGTTCTCCTCTCAAGTCTTTATTTTTAATTTTATTAGCTGCTTTAGAATTTACATAAATATCTATTTGGGAGAGCAACATCAATTTTCGTGTATTATAAACAGAAGTTTTTTTTATTTTCTACTTTTTAATGCGAACCAAGCTAATAGAAATAATCTAGATTCATTTCGTTTTTAAACATTTTATTCATGTAATGCTATGCAGTTTTTCTTTTGAATTAAAATAAAATTACCTTCAGAAGAGTCCGATGGGACTAATGCTGCTTTGCAGACTGTACTTCGTTTTCTTCAGATGACGTTAACTTTCTCTTTTTAGAGCAATCCTTTTCGTCATTTTAATTTTTTTCTTTGGGTTTAAAAAAGCTTGTTATCGGTTTTGCTCGCTTCATTATGCAACAACTTTCACTTAGAATGTACTATTTTAAACAGACTGTACGTTTCCAAAAGAATATGCAGTAAATACTGGCTGAAAAATCAATGTGATTGCAATGGATACTCTAGTTAGCATAGGTCATTTTGACTATGATCTATGACACACACGAGACCAGACCAACAAAAACCTCTATCGTTTTGAATTCCCGTTATGCTATCATTTTTGAATTCGAAGCCCAATGATCTTTAAAGCAGCAAACAAAAACATTTTCTTCAACTCAGAAACAGATGAATTGTCTTCAAGAGCTGAGGAGGCATGGAAAAAAGGGAGAAATGCATTCCACGAATAGGCTTTCCAGGAAGATTAACCAAAGGACAGTCGTTTCGCGCACTTTCTTAGAAGAAGAGTAAAAGGGTGAAATTCACAGGTTTGACATGTAAAAAAATGAACATTTCAAGTTCATATTTAAAGGTCATTCAAGTTAAAAGCCATTTCGCTCTGTTATCTGGATTAGTACTGTTCTTTGGTTGCTCTCTTTCTTAAAATTGTGATTCTTTAGAAAACCGAAATGATTGGAGTGAAAAGAAAATATAAGTTTTTTTCAAGTGATGAAAAAAGGAAAATCGTAGAATACTGGCCAAGTTAGATTTGCAGCAATTGCTAACCTCAAGAGGATAAATAATGAATCAAAAAAAAAAAAAAAAAAAAAAAAAAAATCAGGGACCAAAAAGCAATAAAAGACTTTTTCTTGAAAAAGGTATGCTTAAAGTTTCTTTTACTGTCAAAATGATTCCTTAAACTCGCAATAAAGCACTTAATAATGTAATAATAGAATAAATACCTAACAAAACTAATAAAGAGGAATTTTAATCAAGAGCCCATATTGTCTTTAGTATCGATTTCAAATTTTCGCCATCATATTTCAACCTTCTATAAAAAGTTTCTTAAAGCCCCCGTATCTCAAAATCTCTTTATCTCGATTTTTTTCCTTTAATGTGAAATTCGATATATATAGATTCGACTGTATGCAATATTCCCACTGCGCGGCTCATAAAATTAAAAATATTTAACAATTTGCAGAATCTATGACAAAGAAAGGCTGCAAGGCTGCATATACGTGGATTTAATAAATGAATCTCATTTCTAAAGCGAAGTGTCAAATTTCACTCAATTATCAAAAAATTGTCGCAGCAGAGGGAGGCGTCTTTATGCTTGAGGGTCACACATGGAGCAGATTTTCAATGGCATTGAGGGGGGGGGGAGCGAAGTGAATTTTGACCTTTGTTACTCAAAAAAAAGTCGTTTTGATTTTTTTCTTTTTCTTTTTTTCCTTTCTTTTCTCTCTTCTTTTTTCCCTTTTTTTGAGACTAACGTTTCGGGGGGGGGGGGGTTGTCCCCAAAAACCCCCTCTTAGCTACGCCCCTGTCTACTTATATGCAAAACTTTCGAATGCTTCTCTACTCATTTTTACAAATTCAATTCAATTGCCGTCATCACTTGAAATCAGAATTTACGACTCATTAATAACTTTTGATCAACTTTGGAATGCTGAAGAAATAAGACGAGCTGGAAGCCAATAGAAGTGTTATGAATCGCACAAATATTGTTACTTTATGCGTTTTTTTTTTTTTTTTTCAAGCGCGTTATTCTCCAATTGCCTTAACATTATACCAACCAAATGGTTTCTCATTTCTTGTAAAATTTCGGGTTTTCTTTAAATTATTGCTCTGTTACAAGCGAGATCGACAGCATAAAAATGAATTATTCGATTTTCCAAGTCCGTATTCTGATGTATATCTTCCTAAAAAGTGGGGTGTCTCATGTTTGTATAGCCTCAGCTATGTGCCCTCAAGTACATGGTATACAAATCTCTTTCTCAAAAGAGTGCAACGGTGGGGAAAACGGAAGCTTTATGGAAGCTAATCAAATATATTGGTAATTTTAAATGTATACCAAAAATAACAGGTTTAATAGATTGATTTGTATTTCCCTGAAGCAGATATTTTTACTCATAACCCCTGTTACTTTTTTTTTTTTGAGGTTTTTAAAAAGGATAGAAATAGATAAGATACAGTTGAACTCGGTTTATACGAAATGTCTGAAATCTACGAATTTGTTCGTTTTAGCCGTTATTCGTAACAACCGCAAAAGGATGATACTGTGAAAAAACGAAAAAACGCTTACCTATATTTAAAAAATATTACTATTATCTACTAATACACACATTGTAATCTAACCATTAATGGTTTCAGAAAAAAATCGTTTATTTCTTATAAATGAATGTTTTAGTGGAAAATATTGAAAAAGGAAGATGATAATCGCCAATCGCGTAATAGGTTGTAATCACAATGGAGGATGAACAGTTTTATCTCCGAGTAAATTGAAATGTCCACAGATAAACAAATGTGCGGGCTTTATTTTCTATGCAAAGTATTTAATGTTTTTTTCTCAATACACAATGAGACTTCTACTACCTAATAAAACAATGAATAATTTCTAAAAAAGAATATTACAGTATTCAACTGCGAACATTTTAAGTAAAGAGGTCACAAAATTTGTGTTCGTCTTAGCCGAGACTTTTAATTTAATGTACGTATTGTGCGTGAAATTTCTAATTTAATTAATTCGCAAACCAAGCTTGACGAACACAATGTTCGTTTCAACCGTGATTTCGTATCAAACATGATAGTATTAAGAGTTCAACGTATTTATTTATTTACTTCTCGCCTGAATTTCCACGCTCATTTTTTAGACTTAGAAGGTGCTTACAGAGCGCTGTACAATTTATACCACATTTTTGTGCTCATGTGTGTCTGAGAAATTACAGTTATAACAGTTGAGATTCTATATTTAGGAGTTATTTTATTTGCAGTTTTCAAACATAGGTTGCAGTTAGATAACTTTCCATACATATTAGACGCAATACTTATATGATTGGTGACTGTAATTCTTTTTGTCTTTGCACATAATTTAGTGGTTTTAAGCAGTTTCAAAAACTATAACAAAGAAACAGATTTTACTATGAGATATTTTAATTTTTTGTATGCTTGTATGAATTTTTTCCTGAAAAACATGTCTTAGATTCATGAAAATAAAGTGTTTTCATGCCTAGAGCAGCTCCATACAAATTATATATATATATATATATATATATATATATATATATATATATATATATATATATTGAGTGTCCCTTTAATTATTCGAAAAGGGCCATTCCATGGAAAATAGTCATTTTGTTCCGCACGTTACGCCTCATATATGTCATTAAAAATAGTACTTAAAAATATTAATGAACGGTTTTTTTCTGCTTAAAAAATTACTAACTTATGTGTGATATCTTAAGCAAAAAAATTACGACATTACCATTTAAAATCATTACTTTTTGATGAAATATATGAACCGTCACGTGCGGGACAAGCGGTGGACTTCTTCATGGAATGGCTCTAAAGCAAATCAGTTTAAATAATAGCAAAGATAGCGCAGATCCTTCGTAGCATAGCATGAGAAACATTACGCATAGTTTTTAGACATACTCTTTGACAAAGATGGTATTGAGAAACCATTATGAACTTGTTCTTGAGTTATTCAATCATTGGACAATACTTTAAAATAAACTTTAGAGACATTAATCGCGCAGTAATATGCGAAGAAAACAGCTACATTTAGGTATCCTTTGTTTGACAATATACTGAGAAAGATGATGTACAAACATGGAAAACGCCATACACTGCACAGTATAATGTGTATCTTTGTTATAAAGTAATGAAGTAAACATGGAGATAAAATTCAACGTTAGAAACAGAAAGCGGCAAAAAAAAAAAAATAAATAAAAAAAAATAAAAAAAAAAAAAAATAAAAAATAAAAAATAAAAAAAAAAAATCGAATTTTTAAAATTAATTTTCAATTCTGAAATTTTGAATTCAAATTATGTTTTTTGCAATCACGAGTTATGACAGGACCCTACTCACTGTGTGTATGTGTGTAAAGGCGCGTGTGTGTATGTGTGAGTGTTTATGAGCGTGCGTGTGTCTAGGGCATGGACGACACCGACCAGGAGCAGCGGCTACCGGGAGGAGCCGCACCTGCAGAGGACGGTGGGGTTGAAAAAGGAACCGGACATCAAGGACGGTCAAATGAAAACAATTAGCAATCGTGATTGCTCAGAAAAATGCAGACATGTTTTGGAGTTACGGGGGTTTCGGATTTTTTTGACTATCTTAACATATAACATCCATCTTAACAAATCTATCCAAAATCTTGCAGCTGTCTTTGATTTTAATTTTACATACACTACTTATTTACATAAGTTAGACTTTCCAGCACTTTTTTTGTGCGCATAAATTTTAATATAGCTACAGTCCGATTAAAACTTCTAGAGTTTGCAGGACATTTCAGTGCAACGTGGTTTCTGGCATATTCTTGTTATGAAAATATGAGTGGTGAGGGTTTCTATTTATTTATTTATTTATTGATTTATTTATATATTTATTTTTTTTTTGTTACCCGGAGACCTGGCACCCGAGACTAGTCGGATCCTGTATATAACCAATAAAACATCTTTTTAAAAAAGTACAGCAGACTCCCGATTATCCGCGAGCGGTTTATCCGCGGGGCGGATTATCCGCGAATCAATCAACAATCACGAACATGTATTTTCGCAGTAAAAAGCGAATGCCAGTGGCTGTTTTTTTTTTTTTTTTTTTTGAAAAATTGTAAATTTACACTCAGTTGTTTTTGCTTGATTGATTGATTTAATTTAATTTTATTATTATTATTATTATTGAGCGTTCTTCATCGTACATACACTTGTTTGTTATTGATGTTAAGTTCGGTTGTGCAAAAATACAAAACATTTGTACTGCACTCTATATATATTTTCAGTTTGCAGAAAGTGTTATGCATCAATACAGTTAAGAATTTGAGATAGGACAATTTTTACCTGATTTGTCCCCCATTTTAGTTTTTTTGCGGTTATCCGCGATTTTTATTATCCGCGGCACTTGTGCCACCCAATTCCGCGGATAATCGGGAGTTTACTGTAGTATAATTTTCCATCAATCATCTAGGTTGCATTCAAGATTTTTTAAATAAATGTATTTTTGAATTCTCGATGTAGTTCAAGAATGGAAATGTTTGAGTCTTCCAACATTACTTGCTGTTTTTTACTCTGTGAAAAAAATTCCGAAGCGTTACTGATCATTTTCGTGGAACGTCTCTGGAGTTTACAAGTTTTTATCCACATCATGAGAAGATCGAATATCTTTGTAAAAAAATTTTTCCTGAATTGCTCCAAGTTGCACGAATGCAGTGTGGAAAAATATTTTAAGCTACCAGTTTATAGATTAACTGAACGTTTTTGTTCAATAAATCGTCCAATGAGCGATTACGGCCCATCCAGATTGACTAAGCTCCCAGTGAGAGCGAATAAGTCTCTGGATTTCGTAGCTTTGCAACAATTGCAGGCGAGTTAGAATCATGATACTTGTTTGCAATTCTGTCTCAGCTTTGACCATGATTGCTATAATGCTTTTGAAGCTGTCTTGGCAAAGCCGGAAGGGGCCAAGATGTTATATTACGTCTACCAAAGTTATACCTGAAGGTTCCAGAGTCGCTACTGGCTTTAATCGGGGAGATTACTGAATTTTTAAGAAAGATTTAAGAATAATAACAGGAAGGTTACTGAACTTTAGCGGAAAACATGTTCGTTTTTTGCAAGATGTGTTGCTTGCGGAAATTGGGCACGTCAGCTGTCCGTTATTGTCCAGGAACGTTTCTGAATTGTTTTTACAGTGTCGTAATGTTTTTAATTTTTTGTCACAAAATTTTTATAATAAAATAGTGTGAGGTTTATTGATAAACATGTAGCTGCTAGCAGAGATTACAGTCTTTTACTTTATCAAGTAAAGCTGTTGAAAGTTCTTTTGTAATCTCTTATGTATTTTAGCAGAAGCCATCTACATACGTTTCATTCTTAGAGCAGGAATTAGTAAATGGAGGGAGCTCGTCCAATCATTGGCTTAGTAAAAGCTTGGGCAAAGAGCTCAAGTCACGTGACTGAATAAAGACGAATGGTTGACACGGATTGCCGGAAACTGGAGAAAGAAACCTGTTTTCTTCCAACGCTTCGCTTTAAAATCTATCACGTGACTTGGTGTCTTTGCTTTACGAATAAAAATCTTAACTTCATTAATTTTATTACTTCTCGATGTTTTCATTATGATAATTTTACATCTTATAATGATTGTTTACCATTTCAAAATAATTTCTCAGTTAAATTTTTGTTCCTAGTTGCTTTGAAAAGGAAAATCCATTTTCAGCATTTATACGAGTTACATTTTTTTTTAAATCTTATTTCCTTCCTCAGTCACATTATTGAATCATCGAAATTTGTCTAACCCACTTTCACTTTTTTTGTAATATAATAGGTGAGGTGAGGTTTATCTTGTTTGCTCAAATTCAATATCTAAAATACCATTGTCATCCGCACATTTATAATAGCGAATTCTCTGATCGAGTAACGCTCTGACGCCATCAACAATTAAACTCACTCCATAGCTTGATAATTTGATAGTATTTTTAGTAATGATTTACATGCTGGGAAGTGCTTTATTTTGAAAAGACTGAACTGGATCCGGTAACTTATTTCTTTTATTAGTAAAACTGTCATTTCAGCATGGACGGATTTATGGGGGGGGGGGGGGGCAGAGGGGGGCAATGCCCCCCCACCATAGTTTTTGGAGGACTTTATGTAATAACACATCTTCCAAAAAAATTTTTAAAAACATTTTTCTTTTTTGACTACTTCAGAAGGGCATCGCTGGACTTATTAGGAGGTGGGGCATAGGGGGCAATGACCCCAATTTTGGGAGGACTTTAAATAGTAACAACACATCTTCCAAAATCTTAAAACAAAAAAATGTTTATTTTTTTCTTTTTTGAGTACATAGTGCAATGAAAATGAAAAGAATAGCGAATGTCCTTTCCTGATGGGAGAAAAGAAAAAAAAAGAACGTTAAATACAAATAGTACAGCTGTCACTGGGGTGCTGAAAATGTGCCTAAATTCACTATTTTGGACAAAAAACCATTTGGACAAGTATATAAAGGAAAATACCGGCTGAACGAGCTATGCATTCAGCTGCAACACTTGTAATAATTGACGATTATTTTTAAATTAGAACCTAAAAGAAAGGGAACCCCCCGTTCTACTTATGATTTGTTTTCTTTTTTTTCAGAATGTTTATTTTCAATTTGCGTGACTTCAAAAACTAGATATTTTGAGTTGTTACACAATTCAAAATTGGTAAAATTGTAAAAATCGTTTAACCGTAAAAACTGACGAATTTTCATAAAAACTAGCCTGCGTGCCCGGCGTTGCACGGGCTACTTAAAAAATGAAAGAGCTGTTCAACTGATGTTTTTGTATTATTCTGACATCAGTTTCTAAAGCGCTAAGGAGTAAATAATTACGCGTAATGCAAGGTTTGCACAACACCAGTAGAGCATATTTTTGGCAAAAACCTCTTTAACGTTAATCATATTTATCAATAATACAAGTTATGAGTATTTTCAATTAGCACAAAAGATGAAAATATATGCATTCTCAACTATAATATGTGCTCACTTTAAACTGAATTAAATCTGATAGACTATATCTGAAATATTTATGTACAATTACAATCAGCTTTTTACATAAAATGACACACACTTTTTTGTTGATTACGTGAAACTAAAGCACCAAGACTTATTAAATAACAATAAGCATTAATTTAATATCAAGCCATCAGAGTCCAATTAAGCTTTAGTTAAAATCCTTAAAAACAATCTTTTTTGTTCAACTCTGTTTCACTTAAAGAAATCCAAACAATCTTAATTTAACATGTTCTTTTAACGATACAAACTGTATTGCAAAAATCGAAACAGGAAGGAAAAAGAGATTTATTACAATTCGAAAACTCACCCATGTGACGGAAAAAAGTCCAACAAAATAAACATAATTAGTCGCACATCCTAAATGTACCCAAATATGAGGCCGGTGAATGATAAACTTACACTTCAATCAATAAACATTACTAAAGAAACATTTTTCATATGCTGAAAAGAGTTAAGAACGTTGAATGTGAAAAAATAAGAAAGGACAGACGATAAATATCCGAATAGAGCAACCAATTTTAAACTAATTAAAAATGAAATTCTAGATGGAAACGTTGTTTTAAGATTTGGACAGCAGCCAAAAAAATCTCTTTTGACACAATTATTAGAATTTTATTTGTTCACCCATATGCAAAATGCCAACAGGAAAGAAATAAAAATTCCTGAATAGCGTTATGTTAATTAACGTTTTAATTAATATCTCCGCTAATTAAAGTCGTACAATTACGAGATTGGTCCTATTGTTTTCTTTGGAAAATTTCGAATTGATCGGTATCTCGTTTGACTCCCGATTCGCAGTGGTTCTCGAGAAGATCGATCTTCAGACAGACAGACAGACAGACGGACGCGAACAGATTTTAATATTATAGTGGATTACAAAAATCTGCAGGTAAGAGGGAATTACATATAGGGCCGGATTTGCCTATAAGCTAAACAAGCTACAGCTTCGGGCCACTGCTTTGAAGTGGGTCCGTAACTCGCAAAAAATTACATGATTTGTTCCTTAAAAAATGGAAAGTGCTTGAAAAAACTAATTTCATCTTCAATTGCTTGAAAACCGTGAATATTTGGAAACGTGTGGCTACAAACCTTAAATTTTAAAATTTCTAACAAATGGTAGGAGGAGGAATGCCAAAATATGTCAAATTCAGCACCTTGCTACATCCTGTATCAAATGTGTAAAAATCATGGCTCTTACGTTTGTTAACATATTACTTGAAATAACGTTTTGTGACTCACATGTTTTATATCTTGCTACTTATTTAATCAATTTATGGAATTTCTGGTATTTTGGAAATTCTTTTGTATTGATTGCTTTTATCTTGCTTCTACTTCATATTGTTAATCTGTTTAGCCCAGAAAAAAATGATACACTACCTCTATTCCTTTTTGTTTTCTGCACTGCTTATAATTAAAAAAAAAAAAAAGGTTGTTGTAATGAGAAAATTCTATAGTTTATTTTTTCTTTTAAACTTAAAATTGCTGTTTTTTTTTTTTTTAAACAAAGTTTGAATAATACTGTGCAACTGTATAATCTAGTACTTAATTTCAGAGACTGTAAAGTGCAAATGAGGTGCCTTAAGTCATTAAATGTTCTAAAATCCTTGAAAAGAATTGGCGCAGCATAGCCTACTAGGGCTCTTTTGCTAAAACACCAAATGTAACAAACCAAACCTTGAAAATAATTAGACAAGTCCTTTGAGACTCCTAGCAAAGTGTGCTTCTATTTTATTTTTTATCAAGTGTATAAATTATGAATTGTTCTAATAAGTAATATGTTACTCTCATGTTACATATTTTCTAAATCTGTACAGCATTTCTTTTAAAGTATTAACTTACATCACAAAGCACATTTAAATCATAAAACTTTTTTAGAAAAGTTATTTGTCTATTTTTTCCCCGAGATTTTTGTCTATCCCATTAACCCTTGTAATGCTTCAAAATGTAGAACTTTATATCCATTTTACAAACTTTCCTCCGGGGGAGAAACCCCCGGACCCCTAAAATTGGAGACATTCTATATCCTACTTAAAAGGGAGCCTTGCGTCACTCTCTTGATACAAGTCACTTCTCTTAACGTCAATTCAAAAAGGACAGCATGAAAACGACACACACACACAAAAAAAGGTAAAGCATAACCTTATGCATCACAGGAAAACAGACCAAAACATGGGGGGCGCGGGGGGGGGGACAATTAAAAATGTTACTGAAAAAAAAATCCTGCCTCCCCAGGAACTCAGTCTTAAATCCGCCATTGCATTTCAGGAGAATGAAGAAACGAAAAAGTGATCTACAATGAACACTATCCACTGGAGTTAGGGTTAACATTTCAAATATCAAAATATCACCAAACAGGCAATTGCTTCGTTCAAATGTAGAAGCAATTTTCTCCCGTCATCATACCTTGACGGGCGCTTTTCTAGTCTGCTGAAAATAATTTAAAATCGCTTCCAGAACTCGAGACATCATACAAGTTAAAAAAACAAAAGGTGTACTTGAGATAAATCTCAGCAGGCTTATTTGGCTGGGTGAAGCGACCTGTTGCTTTTTTAAAGCAATCTCCAGTTGTTGTTTTTTTTTTTAAATGACCCGCACAAATACCTTTTGTGGGCTTGCGAGTTTTGAAAAGTACCCAGTCCTGACCATAACAACAACAATTTTGCACATTCTCGGTTCTTTGTGAGAGGAGTGCTCGGCTCAAAATGATTTCCACCCTGCGGCCCTATCATTTTAGAGCGAACAATAATGAACATTCTCATCAAAATATTTTTCTTAACTGTATAATATACCGAAAATGTGATTTCATTCGCACTCTTTTAAAAATTCAGGGAACAAAAGAAAAAAAAAACTATCTTGACTATCTTGTTGGTGTAATTTGAACATGCACCGGAAAAACTTGATGCAGAGCATTTTTTAACATAGCTTCTTTCTTTTTTAACTTTTTTTTTCTTTTGAAGTGGGTGTATTCTTTTTTCTTTCTCGGTAGAGACATTACTTCTTTGCAGTTGAAAACTTGTTATTATGTTTCTTAATGAGATTATTTTTTCTCATGCTTTATTAGATAGTATGTTAATGTGTTAACTATCTACCACTGCCGGATTAGGAAGTGTGGAGGCCCCGGGGCAACGATGGCGTTGTGGCCCCTAATCAGGGTTCGAAAAGATCATCATATTTTCGACAATATCCGATACTTTGATATAAATCCGAATATTTTGATATATATGTATATATCCGATATTTCGACCCGTGAAAGTTAGGATATTTTGTAAAAATTTTATTGTAGGGGCCCCTTTGTTGTGGAGGCCCCGGGGCAGTAGCCCCGCCTGCCCTCCCCTAAATCCGGCCCTGCTATCTACCATGCTTTATTTTAAACAACTTGCTAAAAAAGCGACAAGGCGTGGAATTGACTTAATGATAAATATTTCATCTTCTCACTGAAAGTTAATACCTAATAAGAAAACTATTGTGGATTAGAGCAAAGAATATTTTGAATTATCCAGTGCACGGTGGAAAAGGATGTTCTTCCCTAATGTTTTTGATCGCTTAAAAAGGGCAGCTGTTTTTTGACCAATTTTAAATTTACTCTAGTTCTTAGTAGCACAGAAAGTATAAGAGTTACATTTTTAGATTTTGCATTTCGACAAATACGCGTTGTAACTGTGGAGCTGGTGAGGAGAACGTAGAGCATGTTCTTCTGCACTGCAGTTTGCAAGCAGGGCCTAGGTCTGCATTCATGAAGGGTCTGGCTATTCTTTTCCTAAGGGTCTGGCTGAGCTTCCTGTTTTCTCGGGTCTTGTAAAAAGATCCGAAACTTTTGTCATCTTGTACGAATTTGTTAACAATTTAAAGTTTTAAGCATTTTTGATTGTAACTTCTGTTTTTCTTCTATTTACTCCTGTAAGCCTGGTGGTATACTTTGTGGAACACGAGAGGAATTATAATTTGCACAAAAATTTAGCAAAAAGTGAATGAACTTGCAAAAAATGTAGGAGAAAGTGAAATAGTGAAATATGTGTTCTATTTTTACGTCACCTGTCTTGAAAAAATTTAAATATGTAGTAGCACATGTAGTCTATTCCAGTCAGGAAAGAGTTACCTCTGAAGATCACAGCATACGATAATACAAGCAATTTTCAAATATTGATACTCATGTTGTAATCTTTTGTTGTTTAAGTCAAAAATTATTTTTGTTATTAAAATGATAATGTTCTTGTTATTAACATTTTAAATACTAATTGAAAACAACTAATATTCGGTGCACTATTTATTTATTTAATATTACTCTTATTTTGTTAAAAATATTTTGTAACATTAGTCAAGTGCATGCGAGCCGAAGTGAAATAGTTCATTTCGTTTACTTATTCAATACTTTATTAAATCACTTTTGTATTCATTTATTAAATAATTCTTTTAGTCCTTTGCTTAATAATTTACTAATTAATTCATTCATGCACTTTTTTTTTAAATTTATTCACTTTTATTAGTTTATTAGTTTTCTCATATTAATTAATTAATTAATTTATTTATTCGTTTATTGTTTCATTTTCTACGCATTTATTCAGTCTTTCTTTTATTATATTGAAAATATTTTCAATAATCTAAAAGAAAACATTTCATTAGAAAAATGTTTATTTTTCCCTTCGCCTTATGAAAAAAGGGGAAAAGTTTCCACTTTTTTGGAAGGTACAAAATTACTGGTAAGGAAAAAAAGTTTCAATGCAAGTTTTTCTTTACTTGCATTATTTTTTCTTTATGCACTGCAATTTTCAAAACAAATTTCCAATTTTGAAAAAGGTAAGTTATCTTAACTGTTTCACTTAGTCCCATATTCCCCTGCTTCCTAAGTTAATGTAAGCCTTATCTGTTTTCGAAACTGTTCAAAATGCATTATTTTATTATATGAACAATGAAACATATTTCATTCAGTTGATAGTTAAAACTAGTTTAAATCGCTATCAAAATGACTTTCTTAGAAGATGCACGACTGTTTGAATTTTTAATTTTAAGCTTTTCTCAGTATTTAAGCGTTTTTAAGTAAATACCATGAATAGCATAGTAAAGCTTCTTTTGGAAATAGTTTCTATGTCTTGTTATAAAAAATGTTACAGAAATACGTGCTCTGAATTTAAATAACCTCCAAAGTACCATTTATACTCTCATATTCATCACAGCTTAATGAATTTAACCATATTTATTCACTAAAATCTGTTTTGCATGAATTGAAATTCTAGTTGCATCTTTTTATAGAGTGCATCAGATAATTCCAATAAAACCTTCGTCGTAACAATGAATTGTAGTTTAATGGATGAAAGACTGTTCTGAAATGAGTTTCTAGAACAATTTGCTACTACTCAATTTGAAGGCTATAATTTACTTCAGATGAAAGGGCCTTTTCAAATAAATTTCCTGAACGATGTTTATTAACTTTTGAAAATGAAATTTTATAGTAATTTGCACAATGACAATTTAGAAAATGGTTGCTTGGCTCTCCGCTTCAATAATTTCTCAATTTGATTCAAGTAAAATGTGTGCCAATTAAAGGCTACATTTCCTCTAATATATTTTTTATTTATCCATTTCAATTAGTTAACGTGTTCATTTAAAATCTGGCTTCTGAGAATTCGTTTTGAATTTAACTAAACCCATGTACACAATTCTTTTAATTCTTTTTTTTTTTTCACAGAAGATAAAACTTGAAAATGATGAAACGTTTACAAAAGATGAAAATAATAATGAAAAGCATGATTCTTTAGTTCTTTTAGGACCATATGCTTTGCTGTATAGACTGATATTTTCGCATACATGCAATAACTAATTGATGAAGTAAATGACATATATATATTTTTTTGGAAATTTGTTCCGTAGGTTTTATGAAAAATGATGGGACATATGTGTCTAATTCTCCACAAAGCGTACAGAGTGGAGTAGTGGTTAGACGCTAGTCTCTTACGACCAAAGGCGCAGGTTGCGATCTTGGCTCCAGTTAGTGGATTTTCAAGATGCAGAAAATTAACTGTGTCCATGCCGTATGATTATTCGGCATGTAGAAGATCCCTCGAGCATCCGTTTCGCTTGGAGTGGTTCTTGGCAAAAATTAATTCCTAGAGCAATTTCATATCAACTAGAGTCCAGGTGCCTCCACCTGGCGAAGAAACTGAGTATCAAAATTCTCGTGGTAAAAGCATCCGCTGAGACTGGTGCTACATGAAAGAATGGATGCTATTTCCGGGGAATGCTCTAGGTCTGCAAAAGGCAGCTCTCATAACGCAGTACCATTAGGGGAAAAAAGAAATATTCCTCATAAAGAGATCAAAAACTACATATATTTTTAAAAATTTGGTTACTTTATCGTTTAACTCAAAAATATTTGGGTAGTTTATCACATTACCTACATTTAATCTTAAACTAAAAGTTTATCTTGAATATAAGTAGAAGCATGGCAGTATGAACGCAGATGTTTTAGAGATGCAACTGTATATGCAATATTTTTTAAATAAAATTGCAATTGTTATCTATGTAAAATAACTTTGTATTTTGTTAAACAATTATTAATCTGTTTCGTTTATGTTAAGATTTTTCCAATGACATTGATAAATTATAATTTCTAAATTATCCCTATTCAATATTTTTAAAAATGCGAACTTAGGGGAATGCATACCTCATGGACACACATTTTCTCATCTTACTGGGTCTTAAGGTCTGGCTAGGACTTTTTGCAGAATTTGTTCTTTTGACATTTTTGGTTGTCTTCAAGTGCCTTATGGTTTCAACTCATGCACTCTAAAAACAACAATTTGAAAAATGACGAAAAAGTACTCAAATTTGAGCATATCAGAGAGTCAAAATGACTCCAACTATGTGGTATTCAAATTTTAAACATTTAAATACTCATCAAATACTCAAATAAACATGTGCTCATTTTTGAATATGCAGTAATTTCAAAATTGAGTATGAACTGAGTTACGTACTCATTTTTGAGAGTGAAATAATTCAGCACACTAATTGAAAACATGGGTATTCATTTTGAAACAAAAGCTTTCAAGAAAATTTGAAAGCATAAATGTACTCAGTTTTAAAAACTTCTTTTTTCCATTGTGGTATTTTCCTAATCTATTCTCATCATTGAAGGCCCGAAGCAGATTTTTTTTTTACCTGTTGCCATTCTATTTTACCTCATCAATTTCCAAGTTATGGAGCTGAAACTTGAATTCACAACAGCAAAATAAATAAATAAATAAAGATAAAAATCATTTGAGTTTTGACGTCTTGAATTCAAGATATGTTTTTCGCAATCACGAATTACTTTACAACCGTATTCGTTGGGTTCCTTGTTTGTTGTTGTTGTCTTGTGCCAGCTAGGTTGGCAATTTTGGGGTAAACGCACATGCCAAAAGGACCCGTTTATAGGGTAGGCAATCCTTCACAACACAACAACACGTTCAGAAAAAGAAAGGACAAGGACAGGAGAAAGAAAGTACATCCATGCCCGAGACGGTATTCGAACCTGGGACCTCCCCGTCTCATTCAGACTTCTATAACCACTAGTTCTACAAGTGGAATCGGAAATGGACAATAAATATGCACCCGCCATATTATGACTGGTGATGTTCTAGAATAGGTAATACGAAGCATATAAATAAAATGAATGAAATAAAAAAAGAAATGGTGATTATAGAATGGGTGCAGTATTAAAGATGATGATTTTTTCGCCGATATCCACCAATACACTTATCAAAAAGATTATTTACAATGTATAACGCTATGTATTTTTATTTCTTATCAATCTTAAATGATGGGAATTAGTAGGGGATGCTGCTGTACCCACGGACGGTTGTAATTACGGACGTTGGTCGGGATATTCCGAGTCTTGTCGAGAAAAATCAGATGGGGTGTTCAATGTGTGTGTCTCAGCCCTCTCCAGTGTCTCAGGAGGTTTCAACAACATTAAACGAACATGTAAAACTCTACCGCAATTTTTTGGTTATAGTGGGATCTAAGAAAAAAAAAACATGTACAATTTATATTATTTTTTGTGCGTCGTGGATTGTAGTATTCATTATAGTTGTAGGTGTCATGTTTCCCTATGTTTGAAAGGTGTTGTTTCTGATTTTTACTGTCGTGAAACTGTGGTCCTGTCGATGTGACTGGCTTACAAAACCAAAATGGCGTACCTTTGTACCCAAGGACACATAACCATGTATACCCACAGACGGAAAGTTTTAGTGTTTTTGGGTCACACCAGAGTCTTCTTACAAAATGAAGTACCTCAAAATGGTGCCTTGTAATCAACATCTGAAATTTACTTTCAACAATGATGGATTTTGTAGTAGGGAAGACATAGAGTTGAAGTAACCCCCACCTGTAGTAGGCTCTACAGACGGTCAATCCCAACTATTTTCGTTTGAAGTTAACTTTTCTGGGTTTTTGTTGGGTTAATCTAAACTGAGTTTTTTGTAATGGGTTAATTTTGTTAAAGGATTCAATATTCATGTAAATTGAAGTGATTAAATAGGTACATAGAGAGCAATACTAGTCATGTATCTAGTTAATATTTTGTTCAAAAACATATTAGGCTCTCTTAAGAGTAATAAGTTTTTTTAAAGAGTTCACTGATGTTAAAAATTAAGGATAATTTAAAAAAGGGAAAAATCTTTAGGTATTCGGTTAATTTTCAAAGTTTGATTTCTTCTGGATTTTCTGTTTAATGTTATAATGTTATTTTCAATGTATGTTTGAAGTATTTCAATAAAAAATGGCTTATAAAAATATAGCGAGTATAATTTAGTTCCTAAGACTTATTTATTATTTATTAATTATTTTTTTATATGTCCATTAGTATAAAGGCCCCTGTGCGTCTGGTGAGCGGTGTGTTGTACCCACAGACAAAAAAGGTGATTTTAAAGAAAACTTTTTTGCAGTTGAAAGTTTTGAGATTTTCACCTAACAAAAATTGCAAAACTAGATGATAATTTGTAGATTCTGTTAGAAAATTTTACCGATCGATTATCCATTCAGAGAGGCCAGCAAAAATTGAAACGTAAATTTTCTCCGTGGGTACAGCAGCTTCCCCTAATCTGGAAATTTTGTAATAAGATTAAGTTTTGGTGTTTAAGTTTATCTATTATAGGTGTTTTTTCCTGAAAAACGCAATTTTACACACACACACACAAAACTTTTTTTTATGTCAAGTCTAAGCACTAACCCTTGAAAAAAAAATCAATAAACTCAAACCGTAGACGATTCGTATCTATGACGAGGAAAATTTCGCACTCCAAGCAAATATTTAAAATAACCGTTGTGATAGTAATCTTCAAAATCAGAGCAATTTTAACTTTTGTCAAGTGAGGATAATAAGCAATTCGTGATTGCTCAAAAAAAAAAAATAAATAAATAAATAAAATAAAAAAAAAAAAAAAATCGAACTTCTCATGCTCTATGAAGTGAGATTTATTAATATTTAGAAAACAATTCTTGTATCAAATAAGTTGAATGAGGTTTATGGCACATTTCCTTACGTGTTTATGATCATTTGCACTCTAATAAATAAGTTTCAACGTAGCTGTACACCAACAAATGATGCACATGTTTTTCGACGGTTAATAGAAACAAAATCATCTAAGAACCAACTAGCGCAAAATTATTAGGCTATAGGCATCTCACGAAATGTTTTCTGTTTGCATCAAAAAATCTGGTTTGAAAAAATATCTGCAAGAGAAATACCGCAATTGCTCTCAATGGAGAACAAAAGCAATCGTGATCTACTCGTGCTTTTCCTTCGAAATCCTGACGAGTTTGTATAAAAACTTAAAACATGTACATGTGCATTTAATTTTTTTTTCCTGTTTTGAAAGCTTTAGTGTCATAGCTATCTTTCAAGAAAATAGGACAATTCCTTACAGAAATGGATGCAACTCTAATGTTTTAGAAATAAATTTAATCGTATTTAATTTTTGTCTTTCTTTTTTTTTTCCCCGTTCTACATTAACGACACAATATTAGTGGTTCAAATATTTTTCTCTTTAGAGTAGTTTTCCTTTTTCGGAAATCATTAATTTTCATTCTGAAATTTGCACTAATTTCTACTGTAAAAAGTGTTAGTTTCACATTACAGTGATTTTAAACACTACTCGTCAGAGTATAGCTACGGAATGCCGTTTCAATGTGGTGAACGGCGTAAATAAATAATTTTTAATTACATAAGTACATTTAACAATAAATGTCATTTTTTCAATTAAATTGATGTGTTTGAAATTTTTTAAGTGCTTTAAGAAAACATATTACACATTTAACAATAAATGTCATGTTTTCAATTAAATTGATGTATTTGAAATTTTTTAAGTGCTTTAAGAAAACATATTACACATTGAAAAGACCTAGTCAACAAAATAATTGAAAATAAAAATTGAAAATTTGTAATTTGTATAGCTAATAGAAAAATTAACATTGGTGTTACGTTGTAAAAATTACAGTTATGTACAAAACAGTATTAAGTGACTGCATTTGAAATAAAAAAAATATGAAACAATAAACAAATATTCTATTTGTCTGCCATCTGTTTAATAATAATAATAATAATAATAATAATAATAATAATAATAATAATAATAATAATAATAATAATAACGTAGACAGTTTAAAAACCACAGAAAACTTTATGCTGCAGAGATGTGTAACATTCATAGTTTTCTCAATTGAATTTAAGGACTCTTATACAAAACTGCCAGAAAAATGATTTTATTTATTTATTTTGTATGGAAACCGAGCTAATATCATTTTAAAAAAATTGCAGTAATAAAATATATCAATACTTCAGTATCTTACTTTTGTAACTACTTTACAATTCATAAAATGTTTACAACTACAGTTTATGTTTACCCTAACAATGAAAAACGAAGATCATTGAAATTCATCACACAGCATTGTCTAGTTTTTATATCTATGTGTTTCGTTTCCTATTCTAAATCCTTGTCTATTTATAATACAGTTTATTTACTGTAGATTACAAAACGATATTGTTTCTCAGAATTGGAGCGATAAAGTTAATGGATTCCGAAGTAAAATTAATTACATACGTATTTTCAATCCTGCAAATGCTGGAGGAATTAATACACAAGATCCGACTTTATTATATTGCAACGGATTCGGTGAGGCTTCCAACTTCTCGAAATGAAGACACAGTTCTTGATAAAAACACAGGAGCTTTATTTACACTATGTACAGTAGAAATCGTTAACAATTGCTAAATTAATCATCAGCAATTAAGCAAATATCACTCAACACCGTAAACTTAACGGTTACACACGTATTTACTTCCGAATACGAAAACAACACAGCGAAATGCCTCGCTATAAACAGAGCAAATACGCTCTCAGTTCGAAATCTCAATCGAAACTCAACTTTTTATCCATCGCTAACGGCTTATATACACACCGAAAAGAAATCTCAAAGATTCCAGAAAATGCTACAACGTTCTACAACTACACTTTCATTGATAAAATCAGTGAATAAAATAAGAAAAAAAGAATAGGGGGGTTGTATACTTCGGCCGAATGTTAAGGGGTTGTATATTCATTACGGGAAACTATTTACAGGTTACGTTACTACAATAATTACTATTTACAGGATTTGTAACATTGCCCCCTTCCCAAGGACTGCACGTATCGGGCAGTACAATCCCCAGAAAGGGTGCCAAACTTCTAACACAAGTTTACAAATATACACATTAATTAATAACTAACAGATACAGAAAACACAATAATAACAAGAAATATTACTAAACATTAAAAGCAAAAATTATCTACAACTTTTATGTTATCAACCATGGTTGTTTACGTAATACTCATGAACTATGGCCATAGTATGGGGCTAACCGATCATAATGTACAACCCTAGGTTTTGCATTAGGTGATTTTTGGATCCTCACTACGACGTCATTCAGTCGGTTAAGGACTTTGTAGGGTCCATCCCAATGCGACTGCAATTTGGGTGACAGACCTTTCCGTCGGATGGGATTCCATAACCAAACCTTGTCGCCTTCGTTGAATTCATGTCCAGTAGACCTTGTGTCGTATCGGGTCTTCATCTTCTCCGCCGCGATGTTAATTCGCTCTCGTGCGAAGTTATGAACGTCTTCCAACCGGGCCTGGAGATCCTGGATGTACTCCTCAGGCGATGCAGGCGCATCCGGAGGACGACTGAAGACGAGATCACAAGGTAGCCGAAGCTCTCGTCCGAAGAGCATCTGAGATGGGGCAAATCCGGTAGTCTCGTGGACAGCACTGCGGTAGGCCAGCAGGAACAAAGGTAGCTTCTTGTCCCAATCCTGTTGATTTCTGGAGACCATAAGTGAGAGATTATTCAGGATTGTGCGGTTAAATCTCTCCACCATGCCGTCCGATTGTGGGTGTAGTGGTGTTGTCCTAGTTTTCTCAATTCCGAGAATTTGACATAGGCCCTTAAACACAGCAGAGATGAAATTCCTCCCTTGATCGGAATGAATCTGCAAAGGTGTTCCGTATCTCGAGATCCAATGTTGGACTAGAGTCACTGCTACGGTGGTAGCCTCTTGATCTGGAATGGGATATGCTTCCGGCCATTTGGTGAAGTAGTCGATGGAAACAAGAATGTATTTGTTCCCATCAGCAGTTCTTGGTAGAGGACCCAGGATGTCGATCCCAATTCGTTCGAAAGGAGCTCCAACGTTGTACAGATGTAGCTTCCCTCTGCTTCTCTTCTTCGGTCCTTTACGAGCAGCACAAGCGTCACAAGAATGGCACCACTTCTCCACGTCATCCTTCGCCTTGCTCCAGAAGAAGCGCTCCCGAACTTTATTGAGGGTTTTCAAGACACCAAAATGTCCTCCAGTCGCACTACTATGTATTTCTTTCAGAACATCTGAAATCCTTGATCGGGGAAGTAGTAACTGCCACCTAGATGTTTTGCCGTCATCAGATTCCCATTTTCGGTACAGTACGCCGTTCCATAAATGGAGTGAGTTCCATAAAGCCCAGTATATTTTTGTTGCTGGACTGAAGATGGAAACGTCCTGCCAGCTAGGGCGTCGACTGTCACTTTCCATGAACTCCAAAATTGGTTTTATGTCGGGGTCTTCAAGTTGATCTTTCCGAACTTGGTCGTCACTCCATGGATCAGGTTCTGATGATATTGGAGTCACTGTCACCTGATAGGCGGTAGGGCTAGTCGTTCCATACTGTTTCTCGATTCGGGAACAATAGTGGCAGTTCTCAGGACAGGGTCTCCTTGATAAAGCGTCAGCATTACCGTGAGATAACCCTTTTCGGTGCTTGATCTCCATGTTATATTCCTGGAGCTGCTGTATCCACCTGGCTATCTGGCCTTCTGGATTCTTGAAGTTCAAAAGCCAAGTTAACGAGGCATGATCTGTCCGAAGCAGAAATTTTCGGCCGTAGAGGTAATGATGGAAGTGTTCTACAGCTTTCACTATGGCCAGTAACTCCTTTCTGGTGACGCAGTAATTTCGCTACGACTTTGATAAGCATTTGCTCCAGTAAGCGATGACATGTTCATTTCCGTCAATTTCTTGGGATAAAACAGCTCCGATGCCCTCGCTGCTCGCATCAGTGTCTAGGATGAAGGATTTTTCAGGCTGAGGATAGGCGAGGATAGGCGTTGATGTTAAAGCCTCCTTCAGTCGTAGAAATGCATCTTCGCATTCTTTGGACCATTGAAACTTTTGCTTGCTCTCCGTCACTTATGCAAAGGTCGTGCAATGTTGGAAAAACCCTTTACAAACTTCCTGTAGTACGTGCAGAGCCCCAGGAAACTTCGCAGCTGATGGATGTTTTCGGGACGACTCCAACTCTTGACCGCAGATACCTTTTCTGGATCGGTTTGTACACCTTCAGAAGAGATGATGTGACCAAGGTAGTTCACTTCCCGGCGGAACAAATTACATTTGGACGGCTTAACTTCAGATTGGCTTCCTTAAGCTTTTGCAGCACCTTCCTAAGATTTGCCAGATGTTCTTCGAAACTGCGTCCCACGATGATGATATCGTCTAAGTAGACCAGACAGGATTCGTAGGAAAGTCATCTTAGCACTGTCTCCATAAGACGCTCGAACGTAGCTGGTGCATTGCAGAGGCCGAAGGGCATCACTTTAAACTGCCATAAGCCTTGTCCAGTTGTAAACGCTGTCTTCTCTCGGTCATCAGGGTGTATCTCAACCTGCCAGTAGCCGCTCTTCAAGTCCAGGGTCGAAAACCACTTGTGTCCGGAAAGAGTGTCCAAGGTGTCGTCTATCCGTGGAAGAGGGTAACTGTCTTTCTTGGTGATTTCATTCAGCCGTCGGTAATCGACACAAAATCTGGTGGAGCCATCTTTCTTTCGGACCAAGACGATGGGAGAGGCCCAAGGACTGGATGACGGTTCGATTACATCATTCTCCTTCATCTCTTTCAAGAGGGTTTCAACCTCTTCCTTCTTAGCGAACGGTAGTCGTCTTGGATGCTGTTTAATAGGGGGGTGTTCTCCAGTGTAAATCCTATGCTGCGTTAAATTCGTACGGCCAACATCCTCCGATGTAGATGAAAACAGATGCTTGAAGTCGTCCACCAATTGTTCCGCAGCAGTTCTTTGATCTTTCGATAATGACGCACTCCCAATTAACTTCGATGTCAAGGACTCAGAAGAAACAGTCTCGGGGGAATTGATTCTTCTAATGATGCAGTTTACTGGAGTACAAGTTGCCAACACTTCACCTTTTCGGATATTCCTTGGCCTTTCACTCACGTTGGCGACTCTCACAGGAATTACATCCTTAGAAAGGTCCACAAGCGTAGATGCTACCAGCACTCCTTTTAGGCTATTGCTTAGGTTAGGGTATTCAATGAGTCCAAATCGAAAGCTATTGCTTCCTTCAATGGAGCCAGGTATTAATGATTCTGACCTTGAGGGAATCGATACATCTGTTTGGGCTATTATTTGATGAGCAGATTTTACATCATTTTCAACGTTGAAGATGACTATGTCTTCTCTCATCGAGTGCAGTTCATTAGTCTTGAAGTCCAGGGTGAAGTCATATTTCTTTAAAAAGTCCAATCCGAGAATGAAGGGGTCCGTGATATCAGCGACGAATGCCGTATGATGGTAGGTGGCATTCCCAAACACTATTTCCAAGTCCACTTTACCTTCAATCTCGATTTTGTCACCTGTCACAGTCTGGAGACTTACGTGTGGCGATGTCCACAGCAGTTTCAATCCAAATTCACGAGCCACATCTGTCCTAATGATTGTCACATTGGCTCCAGTGTCGACAATCAATCTGCAGGAATTCCCATTTACATGTGCATAGATGAAAAGTCCATTACTGCCGCTACTAGAAGAGGAAATCTGCAGAGCTCTGGTGGTGGTGTTTTCCTTCCCTCGCGTAGCTTGGCGAGCCGGACAACTACTTCGCAGGTGCCCTGCACTACCGCATTTCCAGCACTTCTGCTCTTGTTTCTTTTGGGCTGTTATGCTGTTCAGATGTCTTGCCAAGTCACCGAGTTGTCTCTCAAGTTCAGCGAGATGGGACGACCTGGAATCAGACTCATCAGCTTCCAGAGTCCGGATGGGATGGCGATCCACAAGGGTTGCTCCTTGGGCGGCCTCGTATCTCATCGCATACACCAAAGCAGATTTCAGGTCGTTTACATCCGCCATCCGGAGGGCTTTCTGGATTTCAGGATTCCGAACTCCGTCGATGAAGTAGTTGAGTGCTAAGTTGTCTCGAACATCCGCAGGGCAGTCGCAAAAAGTAAGATGAGACAGTCTTTCGATGTCCGCCGCAAGCTCTTGCAGGGTTTCCCCGGTTTTCTGGAAACGGGACTTCAACTGGAGTCGGCTGAAATCTTTCTGGCACTTCTCACCGAAGCGAAGCTCCAACGCAGATGTAAGGGCGGCGAAATCCAGGCGCTGGCTGTCCGGAAGGGTCTGAAGAATGGCCGCTGCGTCACCTCTCAGGGATGCTGCAAGATGGCAGGCCTTGGTAGCAGAGTCCCAACCGTTCGCTTCCGCCACTATCATGAACTGAGTTTTGTAAACCTGCCACGAAGTTTTCCCATCAAATGTGGCCAGTTTAATGGACGGTCGAGCAACAGATGTGGGAGCGCAAAACTGTACAGAGCTGCTTTCCGCGGTCGCCAATCTCCATTCCATGTCTTTAATTATTTCTTCCTTAAATGAAGTAAATTTCTTGTCTTCTTCTTCCAACTTATTTTCCACATTGGCGATACGCTCTTCCACAGTATCAAATTTTTCTTCCAGAGCATCAACTTTATCTCCCATGGCGGTTAGTTGATTCTCCATCATGGTTTTCATCGACGTTAGGTCACTTTTTATTTCATCTTGACTTGTAGTAATTTTAGCAGTTAAATCACTATTTAACTGTTCTTGGTTAGTCGCCAATTCATTTTTCAATTGTTCTTGATTAGTCGCCAATTCATTTTTTAATTGTTCTTGGTTAGTCGCTAATTCATTTTTCAATTGTTCTTGATTAGCCGCCATATCACTCTTCACAGAGTTGATTGCATCAAGCAGTTGTTTTAATTGTTCATCCATTGCGCGAGTAATCACCATAAAAATAAAGTCCTAATTCAAAAAAGTCTTTATGAAAAAATGTCCAAAGTCACACTTACTCCAAGAAAGTCCAGAACAAGCCCCACGTTGGGCGCCAAATTGTAACGGATTCGGTGAGGCTTCCAACTTCTCGAAATGAAGACACAGTTCTTGATAAAAACACAGGAGCTTTATTTACACTATGTACAGTAGAAATCGTTAACAATTGCTAAATTAATCATCAGCAATTAAGCAAATATCACTCAACACCGTAAACTTAACGGTTACACACGTATTTACTTCCGAATACGAAAACAACACAGCGAAATGCCTCGCTATAAACAGAGCAAATACGCTCTCAGTTCGAAATCTCAATCGAAACTCAACTTTTTATCCATCTCTAACGGCTTATATACACACCGAAAAGAAATCTCAAAGATTCCAGAAAATGCTACAACGTTCTACAACTACACTTTCATTGATAAAATCAGTGAATGAAATAAGAAAAAAAGAATAGGTTACTACAATAATTACTATTTACAGGATTTGTAACAATATTTTGCTCATTTAAATGTGAAATGTGCCAAAATGTAATTTTGTCCTATTTGTGATCAATTAATAAACTATTTTACGTTCGTCGACGTTAAAAGGTTTTCACTTGAACTTGATGAATTATTAAAAGAATAACTGTTTAAATAAAATTATTAAAGGTTTAATATATCGGTAAGCCTTTGGATTTGCCGCTGTCATTAATTAAAATTTTCCGTCCGTATTATTTCTGTAGTGTGATTAAATGAATCTTTTGTGGAGCTTTTGTGCTCCACAAGATTCTGAATAAGTTTCCTTATTTTTTTAACTTTTCAATTGTTACTTTAAATCAAATTAATGAATAGACTATTTGAAATAGTGCATTTACAAATGTATGAAAAGATTAGAAAGTAGATAACATGGGTAACATTTGTCTTTAATTACTTCTTGTGTGTGTGTGTGTGTATATATATATATATATATATATATATATATATATATATATATATATATATATATATATATATATATATATATATATATATATATATATATATATATATCACAGCTAGAAGCCAGATATAAATTTACAGTAACCAAAAGTCATGTGAAACAAAGGCACAACGCTTGTGGCTTACAGAAAATCAAACGTGACGTCCGTATACACGTATGTAATGTTCATACGTGCGTATGTATCTCGCATAACGCAAAAATAGTATGCCGTAGAAAGTTAAAATTTGGTCTCTAGAATCCTAGTGGGGTCTAGTGCTCCTTTACTTTTGGTTACATTCAGATGTTCCTAAAAGGTTTTTTTGCACCTTTTTGGGGGTAAATCTGTGGTAATTTCATTGCAAGCTCAAGTGATGTTATAATTTGGCGGACATTTGGCGATATGCTCCAAGCTTTTGGTCGCAAAGTTGGCGATGTATCGCCAAGTTGGCGACAAATTTGGCGCAAAAATCATTTTTCGAACTTGGTTTCAATTTAGCACTTTTGGCGATGTTTAAAAAGTTAACCATTGAATCTCGCTAAAATTGCCGCGATTGGGAAAATGATCTCCGTAAAAAGGTTTTTTTTTTTTTTTTTTTTTGCCTCGGTTTGCGACAAACTAGGGGTGAAACATATGAAATGTTTCCTTGCTTACTCCAAGGCACTATTATCATTAAATTGGCGTAAAAGGAAGTCGTGATGCACACATCAATTCGTTTTCTATTGCATACAATCATACTAAATTGAAGAAAACTGCTAACTAAGTATTCCAGAAAACTAGACTCGTTACTACATAGCACTACGTGCTAAAATTATACGTAAAGACCTTATGTTTGTCTCGAAGTAATGTCGAAAGATTAAAATTATGAAAATTGTTCATAGTTTTTCAGCGAGAAAAATGAAACACGTCAACTGTCGACGAATGATGTCGGTTCTGAGGAAAGTTATAACGATATTTGAACATTATATATGTTACCGTTAAAGTATGAAATCCGTTATTTTATAGAATACCTAGTTATTTCATGGAATAACTGGTCGTGTCCGTTAAAGTGTAAAACTCTCTTGTATTTCATGGTTTAACTAGTTATTTCAGAGAATAATGGTCCGCAGCCCGTTAAAGTGTAAAATAATCTACACCATATATAGACGACATATTATATAGCCGACAAATACATTTACCTTTCACCCCTGTGTTACCCCTAAATGCTCGTGTAAAACCCAGTGTGTCAACAAAAAATGTTTTTGTTTTAGAAATAATGTTCTTTGTAATTCCAAGAGTCATTTTAGTAATCCTTGTTGTAACAAAGGAATTTATGGTACGTTTCCATAAATACCATTTATACGCTGCATAAATTAGATAAATTGCTTCTTTTTCATTTTAATTGTCTATCAATAGTTTATTTATAGAATACCTATATATATATATATATATATATATATATATATATATATATATATATATATATATATATATATATATATAGTTTCATTTCAGATAGATTGTTTTTTTTTTTATACTTTAACTGTCTCTCATTAGTTAATTTATAGAATAACTTGTTAAAGTTTCAAATTAATAACATATTCCACACTTTAACGGACACGATAGGTTATTTCATGGAATAACTAGGTATTCTATGAAATAACTGCATTATATACTTTAATGATAACATATATACGTAGTAGGATATTTATATACTATGCGCATATATGCTATGTATCATATTGTCACGTAGATGAAGATAGCGAAGACAATGTGAAAGCCAAATGAAGCGAATACTCGTTAGTCTCAACTCGAGATCTTTATTCCGAACCACGAATGAACGTTACATCTGCTTATATACAACTTGAGAAAGTGATGGAACTTTCCAGACTCGGAAAGATACAGAAATTAATAGAACATTTGAGAAATTACGAGAAACAGTAGAAATGAAATTTCAGTAAAATTCACTTTGTCCTAGTCGGGATTTGAACCCGGGTCGCTCGCGTGGGAGGCAAGAATTCTACCACTGAGCCACCGTTATCCACGGATGGAAAGTGCGAACTTCGCTACAATATGAATAAGGAACGAATAATATTCTTCTAAAAAATTGAATTACTACTGCATTGAACTACGATGGCAAAGAGCATGAAATCCTTTGAAAATTTAAATATAAAAACATTTTCACATCTATTTATCATGCGCCAAGTTATTTTCTTATAGTTTTGAAATTTTGTTTTATAGTGTTAAAATTTTGTTTTATAGTTTAAAATTTTAAATATTATATTGAAAGTGTACGTAAAATGTTGTTATGCCATAACAAATTGAAACTCTCTTGACGGTTTTTTTTTTTTTTTTTTTTTTTTTGTGAAATGTTAAGTTCACGTTGGGATACTGTACAAAGCAAAGGAAAAGGATACCTGAAATTCTTAGAACATTATTTTATTATATGTAAGAAAATTATTTTATTAAATGTAAGCAAATTATTTTATTAAATAATTTGTAGTTAGTAAACAAGAAACTAATTATCTAACGCTGCTAAAAATTTCCACTTCATTTCAGCAGGTGTGAAAGCTGTTTCTCTATCTAGTTCACAGATTAACCCTTTCAGACGTGGCGTCCGTTATATGTACCGGACATGAACTTTAAACAGCTGCTGAGCATTTATTAATTGAATAAATTACTCGATTGTTTTCGTAGTTGACTCTTTACAGTCTTCTTATTATTATCTGTACAAGAATTTTTCATTTTGGGATTGACAACATAAAGAAATAGGGGTTGGGAGAGAATGGGACTGGCTCATTTTCCCAACCACGGATTCTCGTCGCAAAAACGAGTTTTTTTCTAATTTTTTTTAACAAATATATAATTTTATATTAATCATTTCAAATGCTTATATTATGTTTTATTATTGTTTAGAGAATATTTTACAAAGAAGTTTATTTGATGTTTCATCGTTTTACTATCTGAAATATGTATTTCAATGACATATGTCTGGATTATTGGACGTGTCATAACTCTTTTAATTTCTCACCTATGAACTTGAAATTTTGTCTATAAGATACTCTTTACCATAGTACACTGTCTACCAAATAAAAACAATTTTGGTTCAATATTTCAAATTCCGTCTGAAAGGGTTAAATGCTTATGATGAATCTGATAAAAATGTATGAAAAAAAATAATTTTAAAATTCAAAGATCGTTACCCGTTTAGCTTATTTAATTATAACATTAGTAATACACTTTTTTACATTGCTTGAAACAAATTACAAACATCAAGTAATGCAAAAAAAAAAAAAAAACCGCTTTACATCGACAAAGTGTTATTCCCAGTGCAATGTTTTTCTGTTGTTTGCACTACTACATTTTTTTCCTTAATTTAATCGCAAAATTTTTTTTTCTTGCCTTTCGAAGTGTCAAAACTATTCATTTAGAGGCCTCAAAATATTTTCAAGAAATTCTTCTGTAATCGGCAGCAGTTTGCCTCTAACCGCTCATTTATTTAGTTTGTTATTATCACCCCCTCCCCCTTTTCCACTAAAATATGTCGCTAATATTTTCATCTTTCCTATGAGAACTATGACCAGTAACTACTACTTCATAAATTTTTCGCTTACTTCTGTCAAACGAAATAGTGCTTATCTTATTCTGTGTGGATGTAATTTTAATTTAAATCGTTTTAAATTGACAAACAAGTCTTTCAGTGGTTTTTATTAGTAATTCTGTGTTCTCTCTTTTTACTTTTGTCAGTAATTCAGTAAAACTAAACATGACATAGACTCATTATAATAAGTGTCTATCCCCATCTCGAAAACAAGGGACAATGACGGATATATTTGATTTCTGAAAAAAAAAAAAATGTCACTGGATTTTTATTGCCTGGAAAAAAAAAGGTGGGAGACATTTTTTTATTTCTGAAAAAAAGTCAGGGGCATTTTGAATTACAGTCGAACTCGTTTACAACGAGCCCTGATTTAGCAAGAACCCGGATTTAGAGAGAAAATCAGAAATATTTGGTTGTTACTATGTTAAATCTATGGGTGCATAACTCGCTTTTACCGAGCAAAGCAAACCCCGTTTAAAGCGAGCAATATTTTTGTGATTCGTAAAATTTCTTTTGACTTGCAGCTCAGCTTATCCTTTTTTCGGTAAATTTTCTTTAACATTCCAAAGTCAACCAAAATTAGTAGTAGATCATAAATCCTGAGAACCCGTTTTAATTTGTGGAGTAAAGAAACATATAAAAATTATATAACATGCGTAAATGAGTATTCTTCAAAAACAAAGAAGTAAGGAAGAGACATTCAGACTGTTTAAAGCAAGTAACCAACTTATTTGGTACTGAACAGTGATTAAAAATAAGATAAAAAGCAAATATGATGAATTTTTATGAACTTTTTCATGAACTCGCTTTTTACGAGCACTCTGTTATAATAAGCAAATATCGTGGTCCCTTTGCGCTCTTTATAGGCGAGTTCGACTATACTACAGAAAAAGTATTATGCATTAATGTGTGAAAAATATAGGAATATAATTAGGGTCATTTGGGGGCGATAATTTGAAGCATGAGGTAAAGAAAAATACTGTATTGCCACACTTGTGAAGCTTGAGAACTATTGGTGAATAAATGCTAGGCAACATAAATGTGTCTTGAGAGTTTGACTTGTTTCCAAATAATTATGTAGGCATCATCATTTTTTAAAGTTAACAAAAAAGAAAAGTGGTTTTCAAACTTTATTAATCGTTATCCTCTCCAGTAGGTATACAAATGCGATGCAAAGTGTTACAACGTGTTTTGTTTGTTACATAGAAAATAATTAAAGCATTTAGTTATGAATTACACCTTCCTTGTTATTTTTCACGTTACATCAGAATACAGAATGAAAGGAGTAAATAGAAAGAGTGACAAACTTAATTGTTTCAAATTTTTTGGACTATTTAATTTTAATGTATAAGACACTTTTGTGCGAATTTTATACGAATTTTGCCCAAAAATTAATTGTTTGAATGATTTTTTTTTATAATGACTGTAGATCACATTTTTGGTTTCAGCGGAAGCAAAAATTTGGACTCTCTCTCTCTGAAAAACATTAAGTGGCTGCCAAACGCCCTATCCCCAATTTTTTGACATCACGACGGCGTTGATAAAGAAAATGCCTTCATTCGTTTCAATGAAAGTTGGAGACACTTCGAATATATAAGATTTTTAGGACCTCAGTTCCTCCAAAAAACAAATCCTGCATTCGCCACTGCTAGGACATACGGGTTTTGAAAGTGCCGAAATGAATGTTTTACATTATAATGATCATATTTTTTTTATTTCTACTATTATTGTGTGATACTACTATTAAGCATAAATAAAATATCTCAAGTACCTTGATTTTTTTTTTGTAAAATATGCGCACACACACGTATATAACAACTGTGGGGGGGGGGGGGGGGGGCACATAGAGGGTCA
Source organism: Uloborus diversus (assembly GCF_026930045.1). NCBI lineage: Eukaryota > Metazoa > Arthropoda > Arachnida > Araneae > Uloboridae > Uloborus > Uloborus diversus. The sequence goes on from NC_072740.1 coordinate 77,924,973, forward strand.
CAGGTTGTTTAGTTGGTGAAAAAGGGGTCACGACGTAAAAACGGTTGGGAACCACTGTTATATTCTGTTGTTCATCAACTTTTTCAAAAAAAGTTTCAAAAAAAAAAAAAAAAACACTTTTCAAAATAAATATTTGCGCTACATAAGTATTGAAAGGTATTCTTTCGTTTGAAAATGCAGACTAATGAGATCCTCACCTGTAAGCTCAGAGATTGCCTGGGTTTTAGGCCAAGGTCTTTGAAAATCAGTTCTAGTGGTTCAGGTTACACTAATTCGTCTATATTGTCATCTATTGTCTAGACTATGTTATGCCGTTCAATAAAGTTTTTCGGAATTGCTTGATGTATTCTAAGAAACAATTTTTCAAATCGTAATTTTTTTCAATTATTTCTCTTTGATGTGTTTGTGAAAACAAAAGCGGTACTGAGGGGGAGGGGGATTACAGTAAATATATTCAAATAAGTTTAAAACTGTTGTAAGCAAAACTATAGATACCAGGCAAGCATATAAGTTTTTGTATTGTTTATGGTTAGTATTTTATTTTTATATTAAACTTCAAAACCTAATAGCATGAATTGATACCTTACTTGCAACACTTTTTTAATGAATAGAATGTTAGATTTCATGACTGTGAAACGTTTCTGTTATGTAATTTTATTTCCTTTTTTCCACCATAAGACTTTCTATGCTTCTCAGTAACATGATACATCTTCCTATCTATCTTTTTGTCTTTTTCTGCAATCAGATATTGATTTTCTGAATAAAATAAAGTGAGGTATGGGACTATTTTTTGTAAAATAGGCAATTTCAGAAATGTATTACATTCAATATCAGCAAAATGTTTCAAGAAACTTTATCTAAAGCGATTATTTATTCTGCCTTCAGTAGGCAATGAAATAAATAAAGGAAATATTTTCATCGTCACTGTAAATAAAAGAAGAAACAGACACTGACACGAAATCTGATAAACTTGTCACATCGCAAAAGAAATTGTGTCGAAACTTAACCACATTTGTTTTCGGGTTTTCCTCTTCTGTTATTTTTCTTCAACTCTTGTCATTTTAGTGTGAAGGGATTTCCATAGAAAAGTGTTTGCTTTCTCTGCTGTTGCAATGTAATTTCCTTTACAACCGTAGATTTTTCCCTTTCCCGTTTTAAATCCTCTTCCTGCTCTTCTTCATTTCCCTGAAATAAATTACAAAGCCAGATTAAGTGAAAATGGGTTCTAATTTGTTAACTGCGCTATAGTTCAATTACATAAACTATCTTGTGCTGTAATTTCTGACATGTGAAATTAGAAAAGGATGACTTTTGCATAACATTGACTTCATTTTGAAAGGTGCAAACCCTTTCAGTGTTAAAAATGCCCTGATTTTTCCACATTTACTGTGTATCCATCTAAATAACATTTGAAATTCCTGTTCTTCATTTCCGTAAAATAAATTACGAACCATACTAAGTGAAAATGTGCTTTAATTCGTCGACTGTTTTATAGTTTAATTACGAAAACCCCTTGATTTATAATTTCTGCAATATGAAATCAGTATAAGATGAATGTGGGATTGCATAACCCCCTCCCCCCCCCCCACACTTTTCTTTTCTTCTAAAAGATACAAAATCTTTCAGCTGTTAAAATGTCTTTTATGTTATATGTATGCTGTGAATCCCTCTAAACAATGAGGTCTGATCAAGTGACACGTGCTTTAATTTGTTACCTGCGTTTAGCTCAATTATGAAAATCTTTTGACCTAATTTCTGCAATGTAAAATCTGTACGCAATGAATTTTGCATACGATAAACTTTGTTTTCTAAAGAGCAAAACGTTTCAGTAATAAAATGACCCCATTTATTCCATCTATGCAGAATATTTCTTCAATTAACGTTTAAAATTTACTCGTCAGGAACTTGGTGTTACTTTTATCAATATGTTTAGCTTTTTATGCAAGCAATGTATTCACGTATATTCTTTGAGTCAAAAATAGCATACCATTATACATAAATTAATATGCAGAAGCTAAACAACATTAAAATCAAGGCTGTGTGTAATTCTTTCAGTTTCTTATGAAAGAAATACCCTTCATCTATACTTATAATATTAAGCAGTAAAGTTTGTTTGAACGCGCTAATCTCAGGAACTACTGGTTCGATTTGAAAAATTCTTTTTGTGTTGAATAGTCCATTCATTGAGGAAGACTGTAGGCTATATTACATCACGCTATGACCAGTAGGAGTGGAACAGCAATAAAAAATGTTATGAAAACGGGAAAATTTATATTATAACTAGCAGTACCCGGTACCCGCACGGCGATGCCCGTGCTAACAAATTAAAGGAAGTCTGTTGAACCAAAAAAAAAAATTCTACGCCCCCACCCCCCTTCTGATGTAAAACGATCGTGTTTCTTCAACTAAAATGAGTACACATCTTTTCAAAAGACCCATTAAAGTCTCTTTAGAATTTAAAGCTATTCGCCAAAACACATAAAAATATTAACAGTAGCTTTAAAACTCAAAATAATCCTTTAACTACATAAGTTCATCGCTTAACGCGCCAAGCAACCACGCTACCATAACCCTACCCTTTAGCGAGCGAACGGTTCCCCCCCCCCTGCAATTTAAAGTTTTTCGCAAAATAAACAATGCTATAATAAAAACGTTAAAAAGAACATTCACAATTGAATAATACGACAAATTAAATTATTTACTTAGATAAGTAACTATGGTCAACTATAAAAACAAAATCAAACGTTGAAGAAATAAGGACAACAAAATCCATTGGAAAAATCCTACAAAATCAAATTATGTACCTGAACAAAAAACGCATTCAAAAATCTGTTCGCTGATCGAAATAGCGTAGCATATGCATGGTTACTCGCAGCTATCGACACTGTCGGCCATCCATCGAACTAAACTTACTCCACCATCTATTATTAATTCATAGAACTAATTAAACATTCAATTTGCAATTAAAATATTTCGGTCAATCTGATTTAAAAAAAAAAAAAAAAAAAAACCTATAGCCTTTCTCAATAAATGGACTATTCAACACAAAAATATTTTTTCAATTCGAACCGGTAGTTCCTGAGATAAGCACGTTCAAACAAACAAACAAACTCTTCAGCTTTATAATATTAGTATAGATATAAAATGCTTGAAACGCGGACTATACGTAGTCCCGGTGGCTCGACCTGAAAATGCGGGCTTCATGATCTAATAGGCGTAGGTTCGAGTCATCCATTAGGAAATTTCGAGGGAATTTTTCAGAGAAAATCCTAAACGATGCTAAAAATGATTTGTAAGAAAAAAAAAATTCTTTTTACGTAACGTTGTCTTATTTTTTCTCAATTCTTAACTAATAATATAAAGCTGAAGAGTTTGTTTGTTTGAAGGCACTAATCTCAGGAACTACTGGTTTGAATTGAAAAATTATTTTTGTGTTGAATAGTCCTTTTTTTTTGAGGAAGGCTATCGGCTTTTTTTTTAAAGGTGAGATTGACCAAAATGTTTATAATTTACAAATTAAATGTTTAATTGTTTAGTTCTATGAGTTCCTAATAGATGGCGGGGTGAGCTAACTGTTCGAGAGGGCGATGGCCGACAGTGCCAGTAGCTGCGAGGAACCATGCCCATGCTACGCTGTTGTGATCAGCGAATAGATTTTTGAATGCGTTTTTTTTTTATATCTTCAGGTATATAATTTGATTTTGTAGAATTTTTCAATTTGGTTTTGTTTTCCTTATTTCTTCAACGTTTGTTTTTGTTCTTATCGTTAAAGACAGTTACTTATCTAAGTAAATAATTTGATTTATCGGATTACTAAATTGTGATTGTTCTTTGTAACGTTTTTGTTATAGCATTGTTTATAGGGCGAAACACTTTTTAATTGCAGGGTAAAAAACCGCTTCACTCGCTAAAGGGCGGGGTTACGGTAGCGTGGTTGCTTGACGCGTTAAGGGGTGAAGTATGTAGTTGAAAGATTACTTTGAGTTTTAAAGCTACCGTTAATATTTTTATGTGTTTCGGCGAATAGTTTTAAATTCCCAAGAGACTTTAATAGGTCTTTTGAAAAGGTGTATACGAATTTTAGTTCAAGAAAAATGATCATTTCACATCGGAAGGGGGGCGGGGGCGTGTTTTTTTTTTTTTTTGGTTCAACGGACTTCCTTTAATTTCTTAGCACGGGCATTGCCGTGCGGGTACTGCTAGTAGTTTATATTTTCCAATTTTTTTTTTTTGCTTTGATAACCGGAGTCCCTTTTTACCGACTGAAAAAAAAATTTTTTTCTTAGGCCTGTAACTCAGTTTTTTTGTGTCGATACTTCCAACTATCAACTTTCAATGTTACTTGGTAAAGTAATGATTTCGGTTTTAGTTTTTTAATATATCCATTTATTACTTTTCAGTGTATTTAGCTTTTGAAGTTGTCATGATGCAAAAGTGGATGTATTAGTGGAAAATAAATGTATTCATTTATTATATCCTCGCTACCATGCTCAACTAACGAATGTGAAAATTGCCACTTTTCAGGAAAGTCAAAACACTGAATATATTTTTTCCCACCTGACGCGTTTAGATATTTTCATGCATAAATTTAACAGTAAAAAAAAAAAAAAAAACTATTGCTTGAAGTAGTTGTAACCAGTATCCTCTTTGGGGGAAAATTTGAAAAACGCGATTTTTCCCATCCGTTAGTTGAGCACGGTGCCGACGATATCATCACCTCAGAGACGTTATCTTACTCTTGTTGTCAGGTTTTGATGTCTTACTGCTGTTTTGAGGTGCAATATAAAATGGTGAACTGTTTGGTAGCATGACGCAGTTATAGCGGAAAAGAGCTCGAAATTTGATGAAATACATTTTAATACGTGTGATATTTCGTTCAATTATAATTATCCTTAAAAAGTGTAATTAGTGTATAGCGTCAAAGGATTTTAATTGCTTTTCTAAAAGCTTTCTCCCGAAAAGACGATTCGTTCATTTTTTTGAGTTTACTTCTTTTGTTAATTTCGCCGTTATAAAATAAACCTCATTAAAAACTGAGCCTTTGTTGAACAGCCTTATTTTCTGCTGATTTGTATAATCTTCTTTCATCGCATATTAATTTTCATTTTGCTGCCATTTTTCATTCATGTATAATTTTTATGTTTAAAAAAAAAAAAAAAACTGCCTACTCAACACAATCAAATTTTTCTGCAAAATACAAATACAAATACAAATACAAATGTGACGACCAGCAACAGGCTCTGGGCCCAGCTAGGCTGGTCCTAGTCAATTAATTAGTCCCCTATGAAGATCAATGGCCCTCTTAAAGCTATCCACTCCCTTGCTCATTACCGCCTCTTCCGGTAAGCTATTCCAAGTGCCCACGACCCTGCTAAAGTAGTAGTTTTTCCTGATTTTCAAGTTAGCCTGAGATTTAAATAGCTTAAAACAATGACCCCTTGTCCTGCTTTCCCCGCAAAAATTTAATCCATTTACATCTTTCATTTTGATAAATTTAAATAACTGAATCATGTCCCCTCTGACTCTCCTTTGCTCCAGGCTATACATGTAAAGCCTATTAAGTCTGGCATCATAATCTAAATCTGAGAGTCCCCTTACTAATTTAGTTACCCTTCTTTGAACCCTTTCCAATACAAAAATATCTTTCTTCAGATAAGGCGACCAAAACTGAACAGCATACTCCAAATGAGGTCTTACTAAACTCCTATATAAAGGCAGAAGAACTTTCTTAGATTTGTTTGAAATAGATCTATTGATGAACCCAAGCATTTTGTTGGCTTTGTTACTAGCAATACTGCACTGTTGACTAAACTTGAAGTCCTGATTTATAAAGGCACCCAGATCCATAACATTTTCTGCCTGATTTATGACTGAACCCTGTAAACGATATCTCATACGCTTATTTCCATGACCTAAGTGTAGCACTTGACATTTCCCTACATTAACTGCCATACCCCATTTATCTGCCCACTTAGTAATATGATCTAAATCCTCTTGCAGCTGTTTTACTTGTTCTTCGTTTTCGACAATCCCCATAACTTTTACATCGTCAGCAAAACAATTCATGCTTCCAGAAATATTTTCATTGATGTCATTCATAAATATAATAAACAAAAGAGGCCCTAAAACTGATCCCTGAGGAACCCCACTTAAAACATCACTCCAATTAGAATGATTTCCTCTCACAACTACTCTTTGCTTCCTACCAGTAAGCCAATTTCTAACCCAAAGTAAAGTTTTTCCTCCTATTCCAATGTCAGCTAACTTGCTGAGAAGAGCAACATGCGGTACCTTGTCAAAAGCTTTTTGAAAATCAATATAAACAACATCCACACATTTTTTGTTATCTAAAGCTGAGGTAACCTTGTCGTAGAAATGCAATAAATTAGTAGTACAGGATTTACCTTTCCTGAAACCATACTGCAAACTAGTCAACAGACTATTAGTCTCTAAGAACATCATGACCTTAATTTTGATCAAAGTTTCGAAAATCTTACAAATCACCGAAGTCAAACTTACAGGTCTATAATTCCCAGCAATACCTTTAGACCCCTTCTTGAAGAGTGGCGTTATGCTAGCCAGCTTCCAGTCCTCTGGCACCGTCCCCGAGTTATAAGAAGCATTGAAAATATTCAAAATAACATCCACTAATTCCTCTGCACATTCAACTAAAATTTTTGGATAAATATTATCTGGTCCCGGAGCTTTAGTTGCTTTAATCTTTTTCAAATGAAATAAAACCTCCTCCCTGGAAAATACAAAATCCTCAAGCTGTATAATAGCTTGTGTCTTGTTAGTGTCAACTGTTGAGATACAGTTATCGTTAAACACACTGGAAAAAAAAGTTATTTAGAACATTTGCAATATCCCTATCGTTTTGGATTAAATTTCCATGTTCATCAACCAAAGGCCCAATTTGACTGTTTCGAGCTTTCCCAGAATTAGCGTAAGCAAAAAACCTCTTAGGGTTCCCATCAATGTCATCTGCCAGCCTTTGCTCCAATTCCCTTTTCTGAATCCGTACCAAATACTTAAAATTTCGCCTTGCCTTACCATACTGGAGCCTCTCCGCACTCTGACCAGTTTCTTTAAACTTACGAAAAGTGGCTTGCTTATAATTAAGAACTTCTTTAGTCTCCCTGGAGAACCACATGGGCCAAATTTTGATACTAACACCTTTTCTCCTAAATGGAACATAGTCCCCAACGGTTTTAGCAAGTTTATCCTTAAATTGCTGTCCACTGCTGATCTACGTCGCTATTTTCCAACCCTGACGAAAAAACCTCTTTCAAGCTCTGCCTAAGTGCAACAAAATCAGTGTTTCTGAAATTGGGCACAAACCTAAAATTATCATCTTTGCACACTTCAAATTTAACCCGGAACCTAATGCTGTTATGATCACTATCTCCAATATGCTCCCCTACACTCAACCCCTGAACAAAACTACCTATGTCACAAAAAACTAGATCCAAAATGGCCTCCTCTTGAGTTCCCTGAGTTACAACTTGATCTAAGAAACAGTCACCAATTACTTTTAAAAATTCCTCTTCTTTGCCATTACCAGGATAAAAATTATTCCAATCAATACCCGGAAAATTGAAATCCCCCATTATGATAACGGATCCCTTACTGGATATGTCACTAATAATACGGTACATCTGTTCATCTTGTCCCTGGTTTGAATTAGGTGGCCTATAAATGTTTCTTGTTTCCAAAGAAAAAAGTACGTTGGAGATTTTCGTTCCGACTGGGACCCGAACCAAGGACCACTCGTTTGGAAGCCCACCGCTGTAGCCACCGGGCATTACTCTACTTGCAATTTTACAATAACTCTCATAAAATCTAAAAAAAAAATTCTCTTTGATAAACGAAAACTCTTCTTTTCCAGGTCTGCCGCCCTCGCATGTTCTGAGGCCTTCTTCAGCAGTGCGCCTGCTTCATGCCAGCCTGACTTCGAAGGGGTGCCTTAAGATGACGTCAGAGGCACGTCATCCGACTTCTCCGGCGCCTGTAGTGTCTGTGAAGGCGCGAGCTCAGGAGATTGAAGCCCGGTCTGGAACAGGTGCCAAATCGCAGGTGCAATCCGGATTTCCGGCGACACCTGTAGCTCGACAAGACACTGCTCTTTCTCCGAAGAAATATCAGGTGCGCAGCTTCCCTCTCTCTCTCTCTTTTAAATACTCTGGGCTTTCGTTGCATTTCATGCGTGCGTAATAAAATTATAGTGCATAATAAAAACGTCTTAAAATATTTATAATAATAAAATTCTAGCTTTGAAGGAGAATTGTAGAGTTTTTGCAAAATTTGGGTGAGGATAAATCTTTTTTTTTTTTTTTCTGGAAAGCTCGAGTTTTCTGCATATATAAAAGCGTTTTCTTGATTCTTATATTTTCTTCGACATTATGCAGTGTTAAACATATTTGGATCGCTATTTGTTTTTTTCTTGGCAACAATATATGTGAATTTTCAAAAATAGTAATGAAACTTTATTTTTTATAAATGTCATTAGCTTCATAAGACGAAAAGAGGAGCCGAACTAGAACTAATTGAACTGTCCCAGTAGTTTCAGCTGTACTCAAGTATAAGATAATATTAGAATGTGCAGTTATGTGAATATTGTTAATATTAATGGATTCCGGACTATTAAAGTTAAAATACTACTTTTACTCGAGCTTCGATTTCAAAATTTCCCCCTTTTGCTTAATGCTTTATTTGAAAAAAAAAAAAAGGTTCGTTGAATAAGACCCCCTGCTGCCTGTATTGATCAGTAGTTAAAAGTGAAAGTAAATAATGTCATTGATAACCATTTTGACAATCTGCAAAAGAAGTAAAGCATTCAGTGTGAATTGGCATAATTAGTAATGAACAAATCATGTTGTCGATCAAAAATAAGTTGATGCAGAAAACTGAATATTTTGTGAATTGATGTAGGCTGGTGGTGAAACTTATTGAAATGTTAGGTTTACTGCCAATTTATTTTCTTCTTGTGCAACGGAATGCATTTTTAATTTCTTATTACAGAGAATTATTCCATATGGAAGACAAACTTTCGAGAAATGACTTAAAATTATTTTTCTCATCTGAAACTTATTATTATTATTTTTTTTGTTCAACATTATTTTAAGATTATTTCTATATTTTTCATGGACAACATTTCACATATCTAGAGGTACAAATTCTTATTACTCGTTTATTTACGAAAATCAATGTAACAGGTTTTAAAAGTTTTGATTTTGTGTACTTAAATATTTTTTAAAACTGTATTTTACGTTGCATTCTGCAAAATTCGACATCTTTGCTGCTTTTAACTGACACCTATCAATTCATACAAAACACTCTACCTGAAAATAAAAAAAAGAGGTATGTTATTAAGTAATCACAGCATCATGTTGAATCGGAAGTTGTGCAGTTGAAAGAAAACATAGCTCATTTAAAATAAAAATTCCGTTCTCCATGCTGAACATGAAGATTTAGAGAAAAAAAAAAACTACTTGACGAACTAATAAAATCATTTATCCACATATGAGGCAGTGAGAAGCAAAGGGATGTAAATGGCAAAATTAAAAATTTAGAGATAAACAGTACAAATGGTAGGTGAACACATAATCTGTCTTGGGGCAGGAGATGGTCGTAGTAGCCCCGGTAAGTTCTGTTATACAGCATGATTTAGAAAAACTTTTCAATGAGAATCTACCTAGGACCTTATCTTTATGCGCGTTTTACTCAAAACTTGAAAATGTCCACTTACACCCCTTTGCTTCTCACTGCATCGTATAAACTTATATGAAACCAAATCATCTACTAAATAATTTATCTTATTTCATATTAATTTTCATTCTGCGAACTCTCTCCAACGTTTAAGATGCGACACTTATGTCTTCATAATTGCTACTCAGGAATCTGTGTAGGAAACTGACCGAATACAACTAACAATTTACAGTGCATAGCCAAGTGACATTTTACCGATTAAGGCATGGCGGACGGATTTCAAAGTACCTTTAATCAAATATTAATAGCAGTGAAACTGCCTGTTTCGCAATCTCACTGAATTTATTATTTCCAGCTTATATAGCACGAGCGTGACAACTGTTTCCAAATAGATCTCACTCTTTCGAGAGCTTAGATTTGGCGGAATGTTCTATTTACTTGTAATACAGTTGTCACTTTTCGCTTTATCCTTCTTGTGAGCAGATACAATGCATTCTATTTTGGCAGGAAATCCATAATTTATTTTATAATCCTCTCTCACACTTTGTGCTCGGAGAATTGACGAAGCTTTGACAAGTTTCGAAATGTCACGAGTAAATCGAGAACTTATCGAGTAGGTTTTGGTGCTGAAAAAGTTTTCTCTTTTTTTTTTTTTTTTTTTTAAACATCTAACTTCCGTGCACAATGACTTCACCTTGCAAAAAAAAGCAAACAAATAAATAAATAAAAAACGATTTTGATCGACTAAAAGGTTTTTGATGGTTTAGAAGATGTAGCAAAAGAAGATAAAAATGAAATAATAACTGCTATCATTATAAAAATATTTTTCATATAATGGATTGTTCAAATTCTTTTCGTAATTTTTAAAAAGCCTTTTTAGTTACAGAATTTTGTATGTTTAAATTTATCTGATTCATAGCACAAAATTTCTCAAATGTATAAACCGTTCTAAGTATACACAAAGTGCGTATTTCGTTCTGAAAAATAAATAAATAAATAAAAATAAATAAATAAAAAATAAATAAATATGAAATATATTTATTGACTAAAAAGTTATTGATGACTTAGAAGATGTAGCAAAAGATGATAAGCGTAAAATAATAATGTTATTGCTATCAGTATAAAGATATTTTTTCCTACAATAAGAGTTCAAATTATTTTCCTAATTTTTAATAACCCTTCGTAGTTACATAATTTTGTATATTTAAATCGCTTATCTGATTGAAAACAAAATATTTCTCAAATTTACAGATCGTTTTAAATATACACAAATTGCATATTTTGTTTTTTTATAAAATAAATAAATAAAATAAATAAATAAATAAATAACGGTATTGATTCACTAAAAGGTTATAAAAGACTTAGAAGATGTAGCAAAAGATTTCAAAATTGAAATAATGTTATAACTATCATTATAAAAATATTACTTCCTATAATGATTGTTCTAATTATTTTCGTAGTTTTTAAAAGGCTGTCGTAGTACTACATAATTTTTGTATATTTAAATCGTTGATAGTGTTAGCATTTTGGTAGCACAAAATTTCTCAAATTTATAGACCATTTTAAGCATACACAAATTGCGTATACATATTTTTTTTTAATTTAGTGTTTTTTTATTCTAATGGCAACATAGTTTAAAATTTTTGATTTATTTAGCGATGGTTTGTTGAACATTAAATCTCGTGACTTTGCGTTCACATGTTTTCTGTTTTCTTAAAACCATTGAATTAGTTCTTTTAGCTCTACTAAGCACATTAAAGAAACCATATTCATTAAATACGATAACTTTAAAGAATGCCAAAACTTTCAAGGGGTATATACGTCAGGTCACGAAATTAAATGTTTAATAAATCATTACCCAAAAATTCAAATTTTCAAAATGTATTGCCGTTAAAACCATACGGAGATGTTTCTAACCAGAACAATAAGTCAAATTCACTTACAAATGTTTGCGCTAAATTGATATGTGGCTTATATTTATTTTTAGCATGATCTATTGTTCCCAGTGCAATATTTCATTCATCAACAGTAAAAAAAGTCAAGTTCAGTATTTTATTAATAATAGTTAAGACCATAGTTTAGATTTGTATGTTTTATTCTTTTTCTGGGAATAGCAATCACTTGGTATTTGGAATCCAATAATACCTTCATAAATAAATGGATAAAAGCATCGATATTGACTACCATATTTTGACTGTGCGGTCGTAATCTATTAAGCATTAAGGTTTCCATAGTTGTGAGCAAAAATAGGTAAAGTTTTTTTTTTTTTTAAATTCAAGGTGTAAAAATAATTATTAATTATTTTTAGAAGAGTGAAACTCCATTTGACGATGCAAAATGTATGAAACAATGAAGTTCGTAATATACATCAATTTCGTATGAAAACTTTACTTTCTAAGGATGGAATTGATTAAGAAATGTTATTGAAAATGACAAAAGATTCGAGTGTGATATAAATACAGTTTTTTTCCCCGTGAAGGTAAATTTTTATTTCAAATTCAAAGCGTGCAAAACATTTGACTAAATTTTAAAATCTATTTTAGATTTTCAATATAGAAAATACGCTTGTTTGAGTTATTATAAATATCTCTAGTTGTGAGCACAATCATAATGTGATTTTGCCACAACAACATAATAGTAATAAACTGTAAAAAGTACTTCAATGCGATTACGCGTCAGTAAGTGGTCTTGGAACTTTTTTAAGATTTTGAACAAACTTTTTGCCCATAATTTTATAAAATAATGCGTTTTTTTTTTTTTACATTTTCAAAACATCTCAATCTTGGCGTCATATCAGGGTCTTTTTGACGATTATTTTTTAATTGTAGGAACAATGCTCCTATTCTGTTTATTATAACTTAATTCATATTTCATTTTCCTTCTTATTATAGAGCAAATTTTTAACTTAGAGTTCGTAAAATAATCTGTTTGTAACTGGCAAAAATGTCAGTGTGAGGGACATATGTCGTTCTGAGATGTTAAAAAATAATTTGACTGCTGGAAAAATTCGTGATTTTTTCCATTCTAATCATAACAGTCAGAAACAAACAATTCAGAAAAAAGCAGTTTTAACATCTTTTGTTGCGTGTAGCCCAGAGATTCCGAAGTATATTCGTGCCCGCTTATAGTGAAACCGTAGAAAACGAATTTACGACTATAACGTACTAGCTTTAATCCCCCTTCAATATGTACTTATTATTATTTAACTTTCTTTAACGAAGCTACAACAATAACGAAATTTTATTTGGTCCCTTCGACTATGCTGCGTGACCGTATACTATAATAGTAAAGCGCAATATGTTAGTTTTTGGTTTAGTTCTAGTTTTAATGCAAGAAAAAAAAGCTTGCGCTGAGATTTGAAAGGTATCAGAAAGTGGGTACAATGTTTTTATCTTAAGTAAAGAAAAAAAGATTTTGTGACTAAGTATGCATTAAAAAAGATTGCGGATGCGTCGAGGGGCTGAGAGACTTCCTAGCGGAACGTAAAATCAAGTTATCGATTTCTTGTTTTCCTATATTTACATTTGCTCTTACATGTATTTCTATATTATTTTGTGGGAATCTGTAAAACTGAAAATATTTATTCTGCTTTAACGTGAAAGCGTTGAAATGCTAAATAGAAATGAATTGTGCTTAAAATGTTAAATGTAGATACTTAAATCTGGGGAACATTAACTTTTTTTTAAGCTATTTCCCAACTTAGAATAGCTCCGGAGATTAAAAAAAAGCATCAATTTTTAAAAACAAGTGCTGATTATGTTGAGTACAGTCCAGGTATGAAATGATAGCGTAAGGAAAATTGGGGTAAGCCACCGTATTGTACAAGATGTCTTAAAAAATACCCCTCCCCCCAGCATTCAGCATGCACAAAAACAGCTTTCTGATTGGTACAGAATCACATGCACATCGAGCGGAAATAAATAGTTTTTGTTGATTAATAACTGTGTTAAGCGGTGTTTTTTGTTGATATTGTCATCTCGGGTGCTCTGGTAAGTACCCGAAATTACATCCCCACATTATTTACTTAATCATGTTAGCCGTTGTTTTGGTAGTAGAAAAGCATCTAATAAATAATTTTGAAGTATGGGCTCTCTGTCTCTTAAGGGGCCCACCTGCCTCTGATGCGCTGTGATAGGTGAACCGGCACCTCGTCCTATGCTTTGCGGGAAAACTGCAAACATTTCTGGGGAGTAAGATAATTGTAGTTTTCGGACGCGTCGTAGAGATTGAACTGATCCAACAAGAAACAAAGTCCTTGGAAAAAGAATAAAATTGGATAGATTACACTGTATGCATTAATTGCCTATAAAAATTGTTCGAAACTTGAAAACAAATGTGCAGTCTGGAAGGGCAGAAATATTACATAAATGGAAAATGGAACATAAAAGAACCAAAAAGCAATGTTATTTGGATGCACATATAATACGTTCACCTACTTTATTTTTTTATTAAATTGGAATTGATTTAATAAGAGTGCATCAGTTTCGCCATGGTATTAATGCACTTGATAACTGTTTTTAATTTAATTTGTTCTCACGAATGTTTTTTTTTTCCTCTGATAGTTTTCAATGGAGCGAAATTTGCTCGTTTTAATAGATGCTCAATCCATTGGTCACTTTCACTTTAATCCACGAATTTTATAATTTGGCAATTGTTTTTCAATGCGTATCAAATGTTCGAAAATACTTTTTTCTTCTTTTTATTTATGCATTTAAAAATAATATTTTGTACATGTTGCGAGCAACACATTTTGCGTCACATCAAATATGTTTTAATGGGTATTTTTTAAGTACAAGATTTTCTCCTGGAAAGTCCTGCATTAAAGTGCAAATATATGCGTACACATGTCACACACGCAACAATGAAGGGAAAAAAAATAACGCATCTCTTAAAATATTATTGCTAAATTATTTCACGTGTAAAATATGAATTAATACGTTCTTGCCTTTTTGATGCATGATTAGTATGTATTCCTATTGTTTTTGCAGGCAACGGCTCCTGAGGATTTGCCATCTCGCCGATGCAGCGAAGGGGACATTTTCCAGCACTGCAAGGTCCGACAGCCGCCACCGACGGCTCCCAGGCCGCGTAGGGTGAGCTTGGAAAACGCAACCCTCCCTGCTGTCCCCGAGCGTCGATCCACCCTTTGCAGACTCGCCGAAAGCACTGAAAGTAGCTGTACTCGCGAACCCCCAAGCCAAACGAAAACCACTTCTAAATTTACCCCATTCACGGCTGGTGGGAAAGGTGGCGTCACGAACAGCCAGGCAGCAACAGCCGATTTTAGTCCCGCTATCTTTAGCCCGAATCGACTCCTCACACAGACGAAGCAGTCTCCCCTCGATGACATTTTAACCGCTCTGGAAAAGATATGTGATGAATTTACTCTCCCAGAAGAAGCTTGCAGACGATATTCCGCTGACCAACACTTGGAAACATCGTCTTTGCCACGAGGCTATGATGATGTGTTCGAAAAGTGCGTTCGAAGAACGTCCTCCGCGAAGAGTAACCATAATGCAAACGACAAGTCTCAATGGCTGAGTGAGCACGGTGTTTCCCAAGTGGACGTGTGCCAAAAGATCAAACCCGATGCGACTGGGAGATCTTCTGAAGCTAAAGTGTTACCAGATGGTTCTCGGAGTGTTAAACATTCATCGCCGCGACGTGCGGATTCTGTAGGGGCAGAATCTATCGTTTATCGATCTGGTGTCGTGTTATCACCGAAATCTAGCGAACGACATGTTGTGAGTGCTACGTTGTTCGTGTCACCTCCAAAGGTTGGAGCTAAATGCGAGTCCGGAAAATCTGTTTATTCGTCCCCAAGCAAATTTGTTTCGGATGCTGGGAAAGCGGAGATAAATACTGGGACGACTGCCAAAGGTGAAAAAGCGCACCATGTAAAGACTACATCAGAGAGTGGCGGGATACATTCATGTAGTCTGAAATCAAGTTACGTCACGTCAAATTTACAATCAAAATCTAATCTCAAAAATGTCACTGATGTGTCCAAAGTTGAGGTCAGAGACGTCGAGAAGGATGATGGAACGACTCTCGCGAAGTGTAATGGTGTAAAGTCTTCAGGGAATGAATTAAAGAAAGATGATTCCAAAAACGCCAAACATGAATTAAACAAAGTTAAGAAACCTGTTGCTTGTAAACCTGATATTCCAAAAATTTTTGCTAATTCTCTATCTTTAAAGGACAAATCTTTGTCCATAGATGATAAGACAGAAGGTAAGGATGAGAACGGATGTGATAATAGTCCGTCTGAAGAGTTGGAGATTGTGAGAAATATTTTAGCAAATCTAGATTTCCAAAAATATAAGCGACGATCATCGCTTGATGACATGGAAAGCAAGTCACCAAAGCCACCTAGAGCTCAGAAAGCCACCAGTGGAAAGTTTAAAGATCTGTTTGATTTACTGAAGCCAAGTTCAGACAACAGTTCAAGCTCTAAACGTCCATTCGGACTGTGCAGGAGTTCGTCTTTTTCTAATGCAGAAACCATTACATCAGATAAAGATCCTCCAAATTTTTTCGTTCAAAATGAAGAAAATGACGCCATAACGCCTCTTCCGGAGGATACGAAAAGGATATCCACCCTTCCTAGAAGAAAATCTCCCTCGCAACTTTTCACTGTAAGTTTTATTACTTTACAATCTATGATTTAGTGATTATATGATTCATGCATAATAACTCAATAGATCAAAATCTTTGTAAAGGACACCTGATAACTTAACCCGTACTTAAAGTAATAAGAAATTCCGCAAGAAATATGTATAAGTATTGTTAGAAAATAAATAGTTATGACTTTTAGAGGGGAGGGTATTTATGTACCGTGAAAACTTAGTTTTTGTTAACATTTGTAAGCTACTAAATTCACGTTTATTTTGTAAATTTTATTTTGAGGCATTGAATGTTTATTTTTTCTCCATGGCGTTCATCATAATTTTTACTTATTCGTGTTTTCGATACCTTTCGATTATTGTTTTTCATCGATATGCACCATGTAGAATGTTTAGTTCCGTTTCGAGTATAAGTTTTTGTAAAAGTTTCTTTGAGTTTAAATTATTTTTTGCTCCCCTCAGTCACTAAATTTCAAAATTTCACATTTCTCACGATTTCACTAGGCGTTAAAAAATAGATATGATATTATTTTTTAACTATTTTCGTAAAATGTTTCTTTTTTAATGCGTTCTTTTAGCCTTGAGTAATTGTCAGTTGTTATCTATTTTAATATCTTGACTCTTTGTTAAACAGTTTTTCTTTAAATTTTCTTTTTTTTTCTTTTTACAGTTTAAGCACTAACCGCAAAGCTCATTTTATTTATTTTGAAATTAAATTAGTTCAAACAGGAAATGATTCATACGAAATGTCCTTGATCTAATTTAGTCATTATCGTGCATGTCTAAGTCTTTTTTTTTAATCCAGCAATTTTTCTTATATTCCTTACATCTCCAATAATTATTATCCTGCTAAGGTTTATATAAACCCAAATTACTAGTCATTAAATTTTCTCGAGATAAATAGATCAAGTAGTGTATTATAGATTTTTGAAATATATTTCATGCGATTTGTGCTGTTGACCAAAAAAATAGAAACTGGTATACTAACTATTAGTTAAACTTTTATGCCGTCCTAGTGATATTTTTAAACTTCATGCAAAGGACAAAAAAAAAAAAAAAAAAAAAAAGTGAGGATTTTGAAAGGAAAAATTGCAGAGGTTGAAAAATGAAATATAAATTGCTGCAAGGCATTTTTTTTTTGTTGATTTAGTGACTGCGCATTTTCTTATGGCATTTAATGTCAAATATTAAAACTGGTCAAGTCTGTCATGGTCAAGTTACACATGGTGTCTACTCAAGTCTGTTTACATGTTCTTCATATTTTAATGCATTCAACTATATTTGTAAAGTGCTAGCTAAGTAAAGTAAAGTTGCTATGCGCTGTTTGAATGAGACTGATTTATAGCATACTCTATTGGCCCAAGGAGCAGCTTACAGGCTGATCTCAATAACGGTACGAGTTACGGGAACAATATGAGGTACAGACTTGTAGAGAAGTATCGGTTTAGTATGAAAAGACAACAAGCGCATATGAATACCATTCACTGTAAAAACGATTCAGAAACATTCCTGGAACATAATAGGCAGCTGATGTGCCCAATTTCTGCCAGTAACGTGTCTTGCCAAAACCAGAAACGTTTTCCGCTAAATGACAGTAATCATTCTGAAATTATCCTTGAAACTTTATGAAGAATTGGGAAATCTCCCCTGTTAAAGCTAGTAATGTCTCGGTAACCTGCAAAAATATTAAGTAGGAATAATACAGTAGGCGCCGCTCAATGTGATCACTTTGGGACAAATATAATTTGATAACAATAACCGACTGATAACAATAACCGAAAAGAATCCAGGAGACACAAAATAATGATTTTTTTCCAATTAAGGTGCATTTATTTTGGCAACCTCAAATTAAAATCACAACGACTCAACTTAACGCAGTTTTAAATTATAAATTATTAAACTAACAGATTGGAAATATCTGAATTATAAAAAGTTAAAGCTAAATTATGCAATTTTTATTTAATCACATAGTAATAGGTGAAGTAAAATATGACAGTTTTCCCTGACATTCGTAAACCAGTTTCAAAGCATATTCAGCTTTTCTATCTTTTCCAGCATGGTTTTGCTTGTTGTTTGAATTTTAATTTAACTTTGCTTTGTTTTTAATCTCGACACAATTCTTTAATAGTTTACAAAGTAATGGCAACAATGAAGGTCCTACATCAATGCCTGCAACATGTCCAGCGACTGAATTTTTTTAGGTGCAAAAAAAGTTTTCTTAGGGAGTCTGTGGTCACTGGGGATGAACTTTCTGTAACTTCATTCCTAGAAAAATTTTGATCTGCTATTGAAAACCACAAAATGCTACACAGAAAGTTAGTCTCGTCAGGGTTTGTCTATGTATTTCTGTTAATTGAGAAACAAGAACGGGGAAAAAATTGAAAGTTTATGAAAAAGTGATAACAGTAAACGAAGACGCTGATTACAATATCCGACTTTTTTAACGTGTGTTAACATACAAGTGTTCCGGGACTTCGTGATTCTGATAACATTAAGCGAATGATAACATTAACCGTGATCACATTAAGCATCGCCTACTGTATAACTGATTAGAACCATCTTGATTTACCAAGAAAGCTCCAGAAGCATTAACGCTAGCTTGGCCAAAGCTAAGAGAATTGCAAGTAAGAAGCAATCATATCCCATAGCCTCACAAAGCTGCAGCTATCCAGTGACCTCTCCGCTCTCATTGGGAGCTTAGTCAATCTCGACTTGCCGTACTCGAATTTAAGACGAGACACTTAATTACCACGCTCAGTCAATCTTTAAACTGATAGCTAAAAATATTTTTCACTACAGTGAAAAGTCTGCATTCGTGCAACTTGTAGCAATCCATGAAATATTTTTGCAAAGACACTTGATTTTACGGGGAAATAGATGAAAACCTGTGAAATCCCGAAACTTTCCGCGGAAATAAGCAGTAACGTTTCGGATTTTTTTTACAGTGTTAGTTGAATGTGTTAATTCCTCGATTAGTTTGTTTTTTGTCCTTCTATTTCTGTTAGCTCACAAAATACATGAGACAGAGGCAATGACTTACCATTAAACAAGTTTGTCGCGGTTGATTAAGCTGTTTCCAACTAGCCAAAATACACATCTGTAAGCTGCAAGTTAGCGCCTCAACCCTGGGCCAAGGCAGAACCACGAGCGTGTAACAACAGCCTTATTACAACAACCATAGACAACAGTTTCACTCTCAATGGTCTCATTTCACTCTCATCGCCTTAAAACTGTGTACCAACTGGCTTATTACAACATAGATCCCAGTTTCACTCGCATTGGAAATTATCAGTCTGGACAGCCATAACCGAACTTAAGGAGATTCTAGCTCATTCGGTTGATATTACCTTCATATTGGTAGCTAAAATTAATCAAGCTCACAAGCGAGAACCCATATGCTTGGTGCGGTTTGTCTCGAAAATTCGGAAATAAACTATGTTACCGCCTCAACCGATTATTGACTCCCCAGAGACCATAGGAGCTACCTGTTACCCTAGCCGAACTCCAATAAGTCGGCATAGAACTAAAAAGGAGAGATAGTCTCCTGTACGATGCACCCAAAATAACTGCTAGCTACTGACCTCAGGAGTTTCGAACCCACGGGTTCTACGAGAACGTAATCCACACCTTTTTGGTTGGAATTTTAAGAGCAAAAACCGACAGTCTGATTATGGCATCAAAAGAATGCAGTTTTACCCTTATTGCGGATCAAGTAAAATCTTTTTAATGATTAATACTAGTACCTAAATACATACGATATAATTATACATACATAAGAGAACACAGTTTTGCGCTCCAATTTTCGTGATAAATTATAACCCAGAAACTCTGATAAATAAAACACAGAATGGGACTTATTCAAAGAAAACGAACTTCCTTAATTAATCACTGCAAAGGAAGTGCTGCATTGAAAGCTTGAATTGACTGCTCTCTCTTAATGAAGGCATGTAAAGACATAATTATGATTTTATTTAACGTCATTTTACCAAGCATGATTTAATAAATCTTTAACCCATGCATTCAAGAAATGCTGCATCAATTGAACATAAAATAATTATGTCACTGGTTAGTTACTTCGACTCTCTGATGCACTACGAAATATATGTTTTAAAGTCCTTGTACAAAAATTCAAAAAATAAATAAATAAATACATAAATTATAAAATTCAAAAAAAAAAAAAAAATAATAATAATAATCTAAGCTAACCTGTTTATTATAATAAACATCACAGACTATATTTTAAATGATGTTGCGCTTTAATGATCAAATTAATAATTTTTATACAACATTTGCTAAGTTGTTAAATGAATTAGTTTACATTGTATTAGATGGAAATTAATATTTTTTCTTTAGCTGTAAATGTTTTATTCATGCTGGGCAAATGATTACTTACGATTTAAAATTTTGAAAAAATGCATGCATTGTATTGGACTCGAAAAAGTACAAAAGTTTTTTTTTTTCCTCACAGGAGGATTGGGTGAAACTTTAAAAACTAACATAAGGCTACTGTGTATGTTATTTTGTGCCTTTTCGCTTTGTTCAAAATATACTAGCTTTAACAATAGGTATAAATGCATACCCTGACATTAATGATTACACTTACGGTATAAATGCATAACTGACTAACTAATCATTCTTTTAAAACCAACTCATGGTCGAAAAGTGATGCCATGAAAAGGGAGTGATGACAATACAGTCAACTCCCGATTATCACGGTCGGATTATCCGCGATTCTTTTCATAATATTTTTTCTTTACGGTCATTAAATGTTTTTTAAACTTATGAAGGTTTTATTGTTTGCTTTTAGCTTTTATATATATATTTTGCATACAATATTAGTAGATGAAATTTAGCAATGTTTTTAGCTATAGGGTACCTTGGGACACTTTTCATATTTTAATTTTTTACGTCAATTATTTGAATCAAATTTGAAATCTAAAAGTCACATTAAAATACCCCAACATACTTCTATGCAATATATATATATATTTTCATTCAGACGGTTTGAAAATAAAATATTGCCAGCCATTAAAAGTAAAAGTTCCAAGCTGTCCCAAGGTACAACATCCAATCGTACATTGGGACATTTCCTGTTGAACTATGCGAAAGTCTTTATGATTCAGGAAACAGCCATATACTTGAACCAATTTTGCACCAGAAAACAAACAAACAAAAAAAAAAAAATCCCATGGTAGTGAATTAAATCATGAATAATAAATTATGAATTATGAATTATTATCTAACATTAAATGTGTTTAAAAGACTACATAAGATTAGAACATTGTTTCATGTTCCTAAACATATCTTAATTATTAAGAACCATACATATATTGTACCTTGGAACGTGTCCTAATGTACAAAATGTTGGTCTGTCCCAATGTACAATCACCAAGTTGTTTAAGAAAACCCAAAATGATGGTCAATCATGATGCACTATCATTATTTTTGCATGAGCAAAATGTTTCAAGTACTACTCTTTTATAAAAAAAAATAAAATTCCGTTGATTAAATTTACAAATACAAAGACAGAAAATGAATTAAAAATGAAGTAAATATTTACTTTGGGGTAATAAAATTTTCTTTCTCTCGCAAAATCGTCAATTTTACTCATTTGATGCTGATTTTTACTATGGCACCATTTAGTGGTGAAGAATTCTGTTAGAGATTAAAAAACATGGCTGCTAAAAATATATTCTTAGAAATGATAGATTCTTAGCAGTGTCCCAAGGTACAACACTCTCCCTAATTCAATAGTATGTGTGAGTCTTATTTTTTATCTATTGTATACACTAGTATCGGATTTTACCTGTTATTCGGATTATCCGCGGTTTTCACTTATCCGCGCTTACCGTACTACATAATTTCGCGGATAATCAGGTGTGTACTGTACAATGACCTCAATTGTCAAAAAAATGAATTAGATGGATAAATATTTTGATTTTTCGGCTATGTTTTTGTCTTTGCTTTTACTGTTGAACAAAAACAGAATATCATAAGTAAACTTATAGTAATACTATACCAGTATCTGTTTAAAACGTAAGAACCTTAACATTTTTCTTTAAAGAAGCAGGATTTAATTTATTTTTTTGCTGTAAAATTTTAAGGGCAATAGACCTGGCAGTTCAATCTGCCGTGATTGACTTTTTCAAATATAATTTTAACAAAAATATACCGGAAAACATGTTGTGTCTTAGGAAAACGTTAAATATGCGAAACAGGGTAAAAAACTTATTTTAACTCTCAAGTTAAATTAAATGACTTTTCTTAATTGTCTTGTATTTCTTACACACGGTCTTGATTGGAGAGAGGTAGCATACTTGTAAAAAAAATTACGAGTCTGAAATAATTCATGATATGTAAGGGAGTACTCATTGTTCTATAATGTTATATATCCGTTCATCAGAGGACACTTAAGTTTTAATAAATGTGCCATTTTAGTAGCTCTTCTAATAGGGTAAGATGGTAAATGCGTTGAATCCTAAAAAATTTCAACAGATTATAGAGGTGGGCAAGGTAGGTTTTTTTTTTTTTTTTTTAATGATCCATTCATCAGAGGATCGTTCGTTTTTTGACCCGTTAATTGAACTCGTTCATTTGAACGACGTCGTTAATTTTAAGAAGTTATGGGTGATCTCTCTGCGAGTGTTACTCACGTACATTCAAAATGTTTCATTCTATCAGTAATATTCGTTTGAGGAAAGTCAACCAAAAAGAGCTAACAGTAAGAAAATATGCCAATAAGAATTTAATCCAAGAGTATTTATTTTAGGTTTAGATGCGTAATGCAATTGTAATTAAGTTTGGTAAAATATTTCCGTGTAGTAAGATTGTTTTCCCTTGCAAAAGTCGCGTCTTTATTCCAGCATAGTACAAATTTAAATACTAAATTAATTTTGTTTAATAAAAATAATCAATAAATAAAATTGATGTGTCGCCAGAAAGATAATATATTTGATCTTTAAAATGACTTCCAAATACCATCATCTAAAACTTTTTCAATGTGACGAAGAAATAATAATCAAGAACGAAATCTGATTTTAATTGAAATCGTGCCTTAATTCTAAATAAAAATTTCGTATATACAAGTGTAGTATGGTCACAGATGGATATAAAACAAATTTCAATGCAAGTTTTATCATAAAATGAAATGTTCTTTCTTTATGTATTTTAATTTTCAAAACAAATTTCCAATTTTGTTCACTTTGGAAAAAGCTCAGTCATCTTAACTATTTCACTTTACCCCACATTTCTCTACTCAACGCACCAAGTTACAATCATTTCTTTCATATATCCATCAAAATATGTATAGTAAGTTGTAGGTTACAGGAAATCCCGATAGTTCGTTTTTTCTACTCAAGTTGTTATTACATCAGCTCTTCAACAATGAGCTCAGATTCCATTAACTACAAGAGAAGTCTATTTTATTCCGTAGAAAGCAATGTCGAGTTAAATGGATCAACATGGTTTCAATTTTCCAATTAGGAATAATAGCTCAATTATATGACTATAATAGGAAGCAGGTGTCCCTGCCGTCTGTAAAATGAAGTAAGTCGCCTACGCGAAGTATGAGCAGCTTACCTATCAGGGCACAGTAAATCAACAGTTTAAAATAAATGCTGTTGATAATTTATTCTATTTAACCGCTATTCAAGTTTAACCCCAAAAAAGATACACTATCAAATGAAGAACACGAGAGATGCTGGTATATTATGCTAATATAAACGCTTATGAGATTGATATTCTAGAAAAACTAAGCTTTAATTATCTCGACTTGAAAACCATTATTCATTATATTTGTTAGTTCATTATTTGTTATTAATAACAGCTTTCCGCACCTAAGCAAAAATTGTATATTTCATTTTTGTGTTATATAATGCGAAAAGAAAGGTTTTTGAACTACTTAAACTGAACTGTTTTTAGATTAGTGTTTTTTAGAATATTGTAGACCGTTGATGGACCTTTCTTACAGTTTAAAATGTGCTCTATCTATCTGCACGGATATGTTATTTTTACGTATATATTTGCACTTTATTTTCGGAATCTTACACTTTCACTTTTAATTCAAATATAAGGGACTATTTAATGTTTTATTAGTGAAATAATATTACAAAATATTTTTTGCAGTAGTGTCTTAACTTTAGATAAAAGTTATAGAATAAATCACGGGAATTCGTTGCATATTGTTATATATTAGAGGTGGGCAATGTCGTTCTTCTTAATGATCCGTTCATCAGAGGATCGTTCATTCTTTTGATCCGTTCATTACCCTCGTTCATTTGAACGACTTCGTTCATTTAAAAAAGTTGAGGTGATCTCTCTCTATGTACGACATACTTACGTACATTCGCTATGTTTCATTAGATCAGTAATATTCTTTGAAGGAAAGATAACTTAAATTATCTAAAAGTAAGAAAATATGCCTTGACAAATGAATCAAAATACTTTATTCATTTTAAATGTATAAAGCGATACATCAATATAAAGCATTCATTTTGTAAGATATTTCTGAGTTGCCGAATGGTAAGATATGTTTTCCATTCCAAAAATCGCAGGTTCCATTTCACCATGTCAAAAAATTAAGCTATTAAATTTTTCCAGGTACAGCACTGTATGTATACATATAGTATTACCAATTGACCATGTATAACGAAAAAGTAACAACAAATGCATCGATAGCTCAGCCAGAGTACCAGATAACTTTATTAAAAAAAAAAAAGTATCACCTAAATATCAGGGAGCGTCAAAATTATTCCACAGTACCAATGAGAATAGAAAAAAAAAAAAAAACGCAATACTTTTGTAAATGGGGGGAAAAATAGGCAGCACAAAATAATCAACTTTAAAATCTCTGGATATTGAATGTAAAATGGGCGACTTGGAAGTCGTCAATTAAGTTAAAAATAAAACCAAACCAATATCGATGGTAGTTAATAGGAATGTTATAGAAAACAAAAGGATGGCCAGAAATGTGATAAAAGGTATTTTTTGAAATAATTTTGGTGACAGAAAGCACGAAAAGGATTTTAGCAGTTGTGTGGGACAGGAAGTGGGCATTTTGTTAGTAGCCCAGACAAGTTACACAAAACATTACTAATGAATGCATGGGAAAATTGAGGTTAAAGAAAAATCAGAAAGTAAAAAGGTTCGAGAATAATATATTATACTGCACCGAGAAAAAGGAAATTTGAGGTAAAAAGATAGTTAAAAATTTGAAGATTTTAAAAAATCGATTTTATCACAAGTGCAGTCGTTCATTTTAAGGATTCGTTCTTTTTGACCCGTTCGTTCATGAACGGCACATCTCTATTATGTATTACCTTTTTATATTTCGATATAAGAAACCCATAAAGTATCAACTTTTCAAAAAAAAAAAAAAAATAAATATATATATAAATTATTATTTGTTGTCCATGATATAGGCATCAATGTTTGGTCACTTCCGCAACGAGTACATTTATTTTTTTCTTTTAAGTAGTTTTTTTTTTTTTTGAAAGTTGATACTTTGTACTACAAACGTTGTGTTCAACTTCGTATTCAAATCTATGGAAGTTAAAATCCTAAGTGCAAAATAATAATAATAATAGAATAAAGTGATACTGCACAATAACAAAAATCCGAAATGTCACTAACTACTTCCGGGTAACGCTCCGGGATTTCAATGGTTTACAGTCGGATCCCGACTCACATGAGGGATGCGTTCCAAGACTCCTCGCGTAAGTCGAAATTTCGCGTTGTGGAAAAGTGTTGCGTATATAATTTTTTTTCTTAACATACCCAATCATAATAGACATTTTAAAACACCTTTCAAACTGTTTTAGACCATTTTGTAACTATATAATACCCTTTCTTGCATAAAGAGCTGAATTTTTAACGCATTTTCAAACAAGCTGCATTATTCATTATAAAATACTGTTACGATGCACAAAATCGATGATCAATAGAAGAGAGAGAGAGACATAAAAATAAAACAGTACGATGCATACTGTATGAATTAATAATAAAGCACTGCGCTGTAAGAGTACTACACAGTGGATACATTAAGTTACACTTATAACTTAAAAATTGAAGATGATGATTTATGCTGCGCAATGCGATCGTTATTCTAATACAGTACGTTATTCTAGTACAGTAGCTTCGCATTTACTTTTATAACATTTAAATCTATGGTAACACCCCGTCTTTCAGGGACTTTCTAATTTACAATACAAGAGCAGATTCCAGTTTCGTATTGTTTGCATTTTGCTTAAACACTACTCTGTGGGCTTCATATTAAAACTAAGGTCTGGACTTATACGGATTGCCTTCTCGTGACTTTTAACTGTACGTATGAAAGATTCACTCATACCTAATTGTCGTGCTACCTTCGACCCACTTTCTAGTTGTTCAAGCGTATCAAGAATCTTTACCTTTTCTTAAATTATCGCTAACTTCCGCTTTTGTTTCCATCTTCAAACTTTAGATGAAACAGCGTGCCTGGGTGCCACAATATTTCCTCACCTTTCATATTTAGAATAAATGAAAAATGAAGAGTGGTGGTATATACACATTAACAAAGTTATGCTTATAGTGCGCTGTTGTGTGGGAACTTGCGCAGTCAGTGAAGCTGAAAGAATAAAAATTCATTCACGAAGTGAAAGCCGAAACTTAACATGACGATTCCTTTCCAAATATTTTCGTGTTGAGAGCGAGAAGCTATAGCTCTAAAATTCGTTGTTCCAGCAAAACTCGCGTTATAGCCATTTCGCGTAAGTCGGACCGCGTTGTAGCGGGAGTTGACTGCACACCAGTTTCCTGTGAAAAACAAGTTTTTTTTTTTTGCGAAAAAGTGCCCTGATACACAACAAGTTCCATGAACGCTGATTTTACACTGTGGTGAAAATTATCTTCTAGTGTAGAAATATATTCGACTTATATTTGGTGTTTCTCCTTGGGCTTAGGTACGGCTCTTTCACATACGCCTATACATTTCGCCTGAGCCCAAATTAAGGACGGAATGCTGTCTCCGGATATCGTAGCTTTTTAGGAATTGAATTTTACCTCTAACCTAGCTCCTATTTACTTAGTCAATTCTTTCCAGAAAAAAACTTTGAAATAAACCACTTATTTATTAATAAATAAATAAATAAATAAACAAATTAAGTAAACATATTAAGGTTATACTTTCTGTTATACATCGCCTTTTAAGAAATATAGATACATTTTTGAATGAAAAACATTATCTCGCGTATAACTGAATACAGAATACATTTTGTAAAATGTTTAAAACACTATTTTCCCCTCTTTTCTCTGGACTCATTAACGCCAAGGTAGCTCTTAATCATATCGTCGCCTCAGAGCAACAGTAAGACATCTAATCCAATGGATAACAGTAAGATATCCTACTGTTGCTCTGAGGTGACGATGTATGAACTATTGTTGTGTTACGTTCGAATTGAACGTAGCACAGCATTCAAATTGAACGTAGCGCAACGTTCAAATACATATGACTTCATTTCTCAGTCATTTTAAGCTGGATCAGATACGCATTTGAAAACAACCCTTTTATTGTCTTAACCTTAATTGTTCTTCTCATAGTATATTAACAAAGAACTTTAAAATTGTATGTGTGTGTTTTTGTCAAATGTCAATATTTTTTTCATTTAGCTATTGATGATCTTTTATTCACATTTGCTTTGCTTTTTCAATTCAACTCCGTGTTTCTTATGTTGCTTTTGTTTTCACATTTGTTTATTTTTATTATGCTCATTAATAACGTTTCTGAAGATCGTTTTTCTAACCGAGGTGAAAAGGAAAGTAGTTTTTGCGATAGTTTGTTGTCCAAAACCTAAATGTGAAAGGGGTGTATAAATGTGCATCTTAAATTTGAAATGCACTTGAAAAGATTTACTAATCTGACACTTGTTATGCAATGTTTTTTACCTGCTGTTTTGACTTGCCAAAATGTTGAACAGAAAATTGTAAAGGAAAAAAACATAAAATACAAAAGTAACAAAGTAAACGACTTAAAGGAAATTCTAATAGCCTCTGCTACATAAAGTATGTTTTTTTCGAGTGACCGTGCATTAGTTCTGAATAGAAACAGCCGAAAAAAAATTATTTTCGTTTTCATAACTTTTAACTTTACCGATAAATTGCGTTTGATATACTTAGTAGGGCTACAACATCTGGATAATGAAAAGAAATACCGTCCTTTCCTCAACAAAGCTTCAGTTTTTGTGATATTTAGATCAAAGTTTACTTAACCTAATGCTGAATTGTACCATCAATTAATCTGCTGATAATAATTGCTAGATTTCCTGCCTTTTCTTCCTTAAGTATTACACTTGAAGCAATGGAATCTAGTCAGCCACGATATGCAATTCTGTAGGATTTGTTTCTAAAGCTTAATTACTGAGTAGTTTTTTTTTTTTTTTTTCAAGACCACCTGTAGATTCGCATCAACAGATAAATTTAAATGTTTGTGCCAAAAAAAAAAGGTAAACATGGAACCAAAAAAAAAAAAAAATCAGTTACTAAGAACTGTTAGGCAAATTCCGCCCATATATATATTTTTAATGAAACACCCATCCTATTTTAGGACATGCCATGCAGTGTATCCATCGCATGTTCCAATCACACTTTTTTTTCGTTTGTGATAGCTTGCTCGACGCAAGATTATCCGTCAAATGCAGTTAAAGTGGTCCTTGTGGTTCCTGGAATGGACTGTTATCATTCACTTTCACTAAACGAATGCTACCAAGCTTACATATCTGTGACCTTTTACGTTCCTTTAGTAATTTACTAATACTCCTTTTTCCCTCTACTAAAGGAAATGACTTTTTCTTCTGCTTTCATCGCAGCTTTTTTTATGTAGAGTATGATCGCTCTAAGCATTTTGAATGTCTCGGACAAGATAGTTTCTACTAAGTTCGTTTCTGTCAGCAAGAGCATGTTATCAAGAGATATATTTCTTGGCTATCCAGCCTTTATATTAAAAGTTTTTCCCCCACTTTTTTCTAGCTTCTGTGTAAATGGTTTGCATAGTTGATAAGGAAGAAAGACTTATCGTGCGTTCAGGACTGTCATTTTATTTCATTTTATGGAGCATATAGATTCACGCTAATGAAGCGAAAAGTGTTATACTGTTAAACAATTTTTAGTAACATTGCTTATTCATTATTGCAATTGCTATATTAGCCAGGGGCGCCGACTTGCAAAAATCGTTGGGGGGGCTGGCCCAGTCATCACAGGGGGTTTAGGGGGTTATGTAATCCCATGGAGGTTCCCCCCCCCCCCAAGTAAAGGTCGATTGTTGTGCCTTGAAAATGCCAATTTGCATATTTTCTGGTGTGTATAATTTAAAAAACAAACAGTATGTGGCATGGCGTTTTCAAAGTAAAACAATCCAAAAATTGGTATACAAATTTTTCTGGTTCAACTAGATCATGTCACTTGTCTTAGTAAGAGACATTTTTTTTGTTCTATTTTATGGGGAGTCATGCAGTGCCGTAGCTAGGCATGGAAAAGGTAGGGCGCTTGACTTGCATTGAAGGGCACTGCCAGAGACGCCGACTTAAAAAATATCGGGGGAAAGGGGGCATGCCGCAGGAAATTTTCTAAATTTGAGATGAAAAATAGTGAGTTTTAAAGTTTTTTTAAAATCATATAATCAACATTAGAACCTCGAAAACTCGACAAGCCCGACACATATTTTTTGGCTTCGAAAAACGGAAGAAATAAATACAAACACACACAGTATTTTTGTAAAAAGGAAATTTAATTTACGCATGTTTTTAAGACCAGTTGTTTTTACATTAGTGACATCGGCTAACATATTCAAGTGTAAACGCAGTCTCTCAATGTCTAGGTCATTTTTGAAAAACTCAGTTGATTTTTCAAAATGTTCTCTTCTCTTTCACCTCTGTTTAATAAAAGCAAGCACTCTTGTTCAACTGCAATGACTTGTGTGCGTCCAGTTGATGTAAATCGCCCAATAATGCAAAATTGCAAATATTTTACAAACCTCAATGTATATTGCCTTGTAGTACAGTCAACTCCCGTCTTACGCGAGGGATACATTCCAAGACCTCTCGCGTAGGTCGAATTTTCGCGTTGTGGAAAAGGGTATGTGTAAATTTTTTTATAAACGTACCCAATTATTTTAGACACTTGTAAACACCCCCTCAAACTGTTAAAAACCATCTCTTAACTAACTGTACATTACTATCTCTTACATAAAGAACTGAATGTTTACTTGTATTTAAAAAAACGTTTTATTCAACATAAAATACTGCTACGATGTACAAAATCAATGATTAATGGGAAAGAAAGAAAAAATAAACCGGTATACGGTAGACACAGTATATAGTAAGAAAAGCAAATGCATCTTTAGTTGTACTGTACAGTCGATCAATTAATGATATTCGTACACAATACATGAGCAGTTTCCATTTTCATAAATTTTTGCAAGACACTACTCGGTGAATTTTTACGGATTTCCTTTTCTTGACTTGTAATTGTATGTACGGAAGAATCACTCATACGTCACTCATCATCGTGCTACCTTCAACGCATTTTTTAGTTGACCATCAGCTTTTCAAGAAGCTCTAGCTTTTCTTTAATTGTCATGAAACTTTCTCTTTTTATCTTCACAAACTTTAGATGAAACAGCGCTCTTAGGTGTCATTATATTTCATTAACTTTCGCATTTAAAATGAAAAGGGAACTTCTACTCTCAGCGATGGTAAAAGGATAAAGATACATTCATGAAAAAAAAATTTTAGTAGCCAATAACAAAGCTGATACGAACACACCACGATTCCCTTCCGAGAATTTTCGTGTTGCGGTGAGAAATTCGCGTTAGGTCTGAATACTGGAGAAAAAATCGTGTTATAGCTATTTCGAATAAGTAAAGCGAGTCAAATGTTTTCGTTTGGGATTTTGAAAGTGTGCGGTGAGCTGCCTTCATTGTTTTCATACTGCTTTGGTACACGTCGATTCCGAGGAAGGGAAGGATCATCAATTTGTGAAGGTTTTCTTTTAAACACGATTCCCAAAAGTATTCAAAACTATCACGCCTCCCATTTATATACAAATCAAACTCTCATATATATTTTTCCAGATCAGCAACACTTAGGTGAGCGCGCCGCAGCGCTGCCCACCGGCAACAGACTTGACCCGTAAGTTCGCGCACTGGGACAAATTTTTACAGTACTCGCAGCACTGTAACACTATCATCATTCGCACCACTCGTTTTCAGTTAACCTGCTTACACAACCGTAATAATTATTTGTTTTAACTCATTACTGAATATATTTTACAAGGTAAACTATCTTCAAACAAGGAAAATAAAAGATAAATTTATGAGTTTAGAAAGCATAATGTAACTTATAATTTTCTTGATTTATTGGGGGGGCTCTGCCCCCTCAAAAATATTTTTGAGGGGGCTCGGGCCCCCTCAAGCCCCATGGAGTCGGCGCCACTGATATTAGCAGCAATGCATTGTTGTAATCTTAATGCAATTTTTAGTGATTACGCTATTTCTATATCAAAATTTAGGTACCAATGCATAATAAATGCAGCATTGTTTACTGAACTATTTCTATTTCAAATATACATTAACAGGACATTTGCAGTCGGAAAACGTTTCATTGTTATTTTACTTGGTAATAACTCTAGTTACGCCAAATTAATGAAAAAAAAAAAGCATTTACGTATTTTTAAAAAATAAAAAAGAAAGAACGTATCTATTAGTACACTGCCGTGGGCAAGTAAAGGGTAGTAACTGTAAATTTTTCATTTTTCATTTTTTGAATTTTTGTCGTCTGTTGTACAGTAGCTTTATTGTACATGTTTGCTTATTTAGTTTCCGCTGAAAAAAAAGCGCGAAAAAACCGTCTAATTCCAACATTTCGCTATTGTTAGTATTGAATCCAACACACATTTCTTTAAATTTCTCAAAAACTTATTTTTGCAGATACTTCCGTTTACCTGCCGCTGCAGTACACCTGCCTCTACGTATATTTAGCGCTATATTTATTTGTGCAACTTTTTAAATGTACTTTTCTAAAAACGAGAAATCAACCATAAAAATTCACTCATTTACTCTCATGAAATTTTTCTGTGATCTGAAAAAATAAATAAATAAATAAAGAAATAAAACTTCAGTGTGATACCTTTCTATCAATTGAACTTGAAACAAGTTCGCAATTGCTTCCCAACTTGCACACAAAAGTTTAAAGTTAGTTGTGCATGAACAGCGATCTTTTTAAAGAATGTTTTGTTTGAGCATTACGCGTTATATCCGGAATCAAACACTCTGGAAGTGCAAGTAAGCATTGAACAGCTCAGATACAGCAACCAGAGACCGCAGTTTTGCCGCTTTTTTTTTTTCTTTGACTGATCAGTGTGAATCATCCCAGATTGGTCCGCCAAAAAAAAAAAAAAAAAAAACCGTTAAAACTGCTGTTTCCGGATACTACAACTGTATTCTTCGGTATTTACTTGCATTTCTGTCTTAGCTCCTGCTATGGTGCGCTAATTAGTAGCCTCATGTTATGGAAACGTTTGAAAAGTTTTCAGGAAGTTGTTGCACAGCAAAAAAAAAAAAAACCGTAATATGCATTATTTTGAGGGTAAATCAATCGCTTCATTAATTTTTTTCTGTAAAAGAAAAAATACATCATTTTCACTCGATTATGATATGTTTCAAATATTTCGTGTGACTATTCAGCATCTGTTATACATTGCACATATTAAATACCGGGTCGGCAAGTCATTGATTTTTCATTTTTCTCGACTTATTTCCGCTGTTATGGAAAGATGCTAAAGAAATTTAAAAGAATTTCAGTTGCCTTTTCTAAGCTGGGATAAAAAATATCAGACAGCCAATTTGCTTCTCAGCAAATTTCAAAGTTTCGCTTAATACAAAAATGACGTATTTCCAAGTGGTACTATTTGTTAATATTTTAAACAGTAGTCAAGGAAAGTTTGTAGTAAAACATTTATTTTTTTTTATTTAATACATATTATACGCATGTGAACTCTAGGTACACTTCTGTTGCTTTTGAAAATCTTTTTTTTTTCCTTACAGAAATTCAATACGCAGGTTATTATAAAACTTTTCAATTAATTGAGGGATTTTTTAGCGACTTTGTAATTTTTCGTTCTTTGAATCAACATACTTTTAACTAAATCATTTAAAAATAATTACTGTAATAATAAAAAATAATTAATGTACTAATAAAGATAATTATTCTAGTAAATCTCCCCGAAATAAAACTTTCTGTTGAAGATTTTCGCAATATGAACATAAACTCATTAAAGAACTTGAATGGTTTTATCAAATTCTTAAAATGTCGTGTAGAAAGAAAAAAGAAAGAAAACCTGTCTTAAGTAAAAGGTTTGCAAAAAAAAAAAAAAAAAACACATAAATAATTGTAAACGTTGATATATACGTTGATATTAAACATTACCAAAGTTATGTATCTGCAAAAGAAAATAAATGCATGAAATACACCGCCAGCTCAGTCATTCCATCCGAGGACTGCAGTTTCGTGCTTATTAGCATCCATCAGCCAGGAATAGGAAGTGCCTGGAGGTGGAAAGCCTCTGTATTGCTACAGGGCGGTAACTTACTGAAAATAAATGCTTTCTCACCAATTAAGGAAGTTCCTAACATAGTTATTTGTCTATTATTGGTGATCTATTCAACTGCGACACGTTGATATAGGTTTTGTATTGATACAGCTTCGAGCAATGAATGAAACTTACAAATTCATCCTTATAAGTTCTGCATGTATAAAAATCATTAACATAATAATTTGGAAATGCTTGCGCAAAATCAATCAAATTTTTAGATGATTTGGATCCCAGTTTGTGAAAAAAAAAAAAACACGTTTTTAGATTTTAACGTTTTTTTTTTTTCTTTTCTTTTCAAAGGACTTTGAAAATTTCAGTCACTCTACATGTATTAATGTAACTTAACTTAAAATTTATATTTTTAAAAAATACGAAAAAAAAAATAATTTAAGCAAAAACTCGCATAATGTAATGCAAACCCAATTTAGTGCAAGTGCATGTAATTAAAGCAAAAAATTAGTGCAGGAGTTGAGTTAACTTTAAAAATTTTGCTTTCATAAGAGCAAATGTTGCGTACTTTCAACTCAGTCTCAACATATTACTGTTAACTTTATAAAATTATACTTTTACTGCCTGTACTTTATAAAACTATTTGTATGGCAATTGGCTCACAAAATTTACAACAAGAGCTTATGAGTTGCATTTTGAACTACACGATAATTTATTTACATTGGCAGATAAACAGCGTTTTATCGAAGAAGCTAACAAAAATTAAAATGTGCGTACAAAATTACTCTGAATATATATCCAACGTAGAATTAATTAAAGAGCTTACTATTAATATAGAATTAATTTATAACTATTAAAGAACTTATTTCCAAGGAATTAACCGTTTATTAAATAGCTTACTTTCTTCGTAATTTGGGTAGATAGTATTTTTCACTTTCGAAAAATTTCCCGTCCACTTTGAAAATCATAACTATTACATAAATTTTAAATATTGTAAACCATGTATAGTTGAATAGCATATTAACCAGTTTTAATCACTGTAAAAAAATTCCGAAACGTTACTGGGTATTTCCGTGTCACGTTTCGGGATTTTAATGGTTTTTATCCACTTCCTGGAAAAATTAAGTATTCTTGACAAAAAGTTTCCTGAATTGCTACAAGTCACAAGAATGCAGACTTTTCACTGTTGTGAAAAATATTTTTAGCTCCCAGTTTAAAGATTAATTGAGCGCATTTATAAAGTGTATCGGCTTTACTTCAAGTATGGCCCGTCCATGCTAATTAAACTCCCAATGGGAGAGCAAAAGTGTGGACTGCATTGCTTTGCTAGATTTGCAGGCAAGTAATATTCTCGTTACTTACTTGCAATTCCGGAATAGCTTTGGCCATGTTTGCAATAATGCTCTGTTAACTTCCTTGATAAATCAGAATGATGCCAAGATATTATTTCCACGGACACAACTGGTTTTAAACTGGAAGATTTCTGAATTTTTCAGGAGGCTTCCAGGATAATATCAGGAAGGTTACCGAATTTTAGCGGAAAAAGTTCCTGGAATTTGCAAGACATGTTACTGGCAGATATTGGGCACATCAGCTGCCCATTATTTTCCAGGAACGTTTCTGAATCGTTTTTACAGTGATGGAGAAGAGTCGTTAACAACATGAGTCATCACGATTTATTTCAGCTTTGGGAGTTGATGTAAAATGAGGCTTACGATATAAACCTTAACTATATCGAGACTAAATTATTATAATTAAATATCAATCGCATTTTTAATGCATTTAATAATAGTTTAAAAATTTAATTTTAAATATTAAAGTGAAATTGCCGACGCTGTAGGCCTGATAAATGCTTTTGATTCTCATCATCTTACATTTCCTGCATTATTTGAAAACCGTATTAAGAATAACACTAAGGGGAAAAAAGAATAAACACTTCCGTGAAGAGCTACGAAGAAATTCCGTGCCGTACTACAGTTAAATGGAAAAGCGTGTGTAATTTCACTAACTCTCTTTTCAGCTTCCGCAGATACTGATGAAAATATCTCCACGTCCACAGAAAAATACCGGTTTCAAATCACCAGGCAATTTAGTTCCAATCGATCTTCAACATAATATTTCCTATCTTAATGACTAAGTAGACTACAGTTGTTTGGAAGACGTAAAGATAGATCACGTGTAGGGGGTTGGAGGAACTCAGAGAGCATGGAGCCTTTATTACCTTTTTTCTTTTGTTTTTTGACATTTTCGATGTTATTTTTTCGTTATATGCGACGCGTGTATTATGAAAATTAACCATGTTTTCATTTCCCGTGTACAAGGTACAACGTGTTATTTGTAAGTGACCTTTATTTTGGCAATGGTTGTTTGACAAATTTCTAATTTCAGAAACGTTACAAAAGAAGAAACGAAAGAAATTCGTAAACTTAAAAGATAATTTCGTAAAAAATACGAAATCTTCATAGGCAACTTCCATGAGTATGTCTCTAGTAGGACTCGACCGATGCATCGGCCTGGCCGATGCATCGGCGCCGATGGTTCAACAATTTCGCCATCGGCATCGGCATCGGCGGCCGATGCTAACTTGCAGGAAACATCGGCCCATCGGCCTTAAAAAACATCGAAAAGCCGATGGAATTGGCCGATGTTTTTGAAAAAAAAAGGACCTTTGTTGTTTTACTTTTTAATACAAAGTAAAGGGAGTTATTGTTTTTATATAAATTGTTTACTTAAATTTCAGTATGAATATCTATTTTAGTCACAACTGGAAGAGTTTTTAATACTACATTCAGGTACCAAACAAGTTAATTGTTGCGTTGTTTCTTGCGGATGAATGTACGTATGTATCTCTTATAAGTCATAACTCAAAAATGATAAGCTGTAGAAGGCTAAATTTTCGCATGTGGGATGTGCGTACGTTCCAGTTGTGCACTTCCCTTTTTGATTTCGATCGGATGTTCTAAAAATCCTATTTACTCATTTTTTGTGGCTATTAATTACTTATTTCAATGCAAAACTCATATAGCGTCTCAGACTGACGATCATTTGGTGATATATTGCCGAATTGGAGACCATGGAAACAAATATGAGATGGCAAAACCGGTTTTGTTTCATTTTGTTAGATTCCCGGTGAACGGAAGGTAATTTTTAATTTTTCTATATTTGTATTATGAATCAGTAATGCAGTCTTTTCTGTATCGCTTCGGCGGAGCTACAAGTTTGGGGCCCGTCGAAATACATTTTGGGATCCTATTTCTCTATCACAGAAGTTGTAAAACATTTATCATAAGCATTGTTGTAACTCCTACGGTTCCAGTATGGTTATGGGGCCTCACGCGCAATTGCAACATTTGCTATATTTTAAATCCGCCACTGCACGTCAAAACAAACTCGGGTGCAAGTTTTAAAAGGGTATTTCTACTCAATGTTAATGATTATTTTAAACTCTATTTTTTACGACTATTTTTTGTATTTCCGAGAAAACTTGCGAGCCCCTCCTCCAAAAGCCAGTTTCTGAAATTAAATTCTAGTTGTTCTTCTGAGTTGCTTAAAACTAACACCATCCATAAAATTAGAGTTTCTTTTCAAGCTTTATCTATTGTTTAGGAAGAATTCAGAGCATTAATGTAAGAAATTGATTAAAGACGTTTTCAATGGTAGCATAACTCGGAAATCAAAGGGACTTTTGAATTTTTTTTCTTCGGAAGTGCTGGAGTAGCTTCAGAAACTCTTCTAGGCGTTGGTAGTAGCGGTTCTGTACTAAAAAAAACGAGGCCGAAGTTGGGGCCGAAGTTTAATGTTGTGAGTTACTCCAAAATCAGAGGGTGGCCCCCCTAACCCACACTCGTCGTTTCAAGCATTTCTTGAATATTTAGCAATTATTTATTTTGATCAATAAATATCATTTTGCGTATTTCTTATACTTGTTTCACCTATATTTCGTAATGCGCTATCTTTTTGGCATCATTAATAGCGATCGATTTTTTTTTTTCTGTTGTAAGTAACTATTTTTATGTATTTATATAAATTCAATGAATAAGTTATTTTTGTTTTCATCATATTTCTAATAATATGTTATAGAAAAGTTTGAAGGATTTTCTATTATGCAAATTTTTGAATTTCAGAAAATTATTGTTAAATTGAAAAATTTAATTTGAACTTGTTTGTAGTGCTTCATAAGAGATTAAACAATCAAATTGTTCAATATTACGTGTGCAAACATCAGATCGAGTATAGTATATGTATTCAGTTATTAACTTGGTCTAAATATTGAGTTTGTTTATTGTGGCTGCGTTTTAAGAACCTCGCTCTTTTCAGGGCTATTTCTTTTTTTCGCAAAATTTATGTCACTGTTTATAGTTTTTATGAAAAATGCAAACTTTTCAGTTCATAAATTTTAAATTAGTATAAAAATATAACTATTATGATTTAATAGAGTAATTTATCTGTTACCTTTTTTGTTTAAGTTGATGACTAAAAAATGTCTACGTGCAATCTTTCCACTTTAATTGCGTAATTTGTTGACGGTTTCATAGTTTTATTCTTATTTATTTATTCACTTTTCGAATAATTAAACAATATAATTTAATGTTTTTTAACTATGTTCAGTGTACCTAAATCCATACATTATTATAATATTACTGAAATCTTAGTTATATGTTCAATTTAAAAAAAAAAAACAAATCAGTTGGTTATTAAGCAGCCTCTTTGTTTTTCTTTTTCTTTTTATTTTATTTTTATTTTTTTAAATTTTATAGCTGTTGTTCTTTGTCTTCCATCATACAGCAGTCAAAAAAGGAGAAGTATAACTACACCCTATACAGATTGTACGTAGTACGATCCAAAAATTTGGGGACAAGCTGTATAAAACCTTACCCAGAATAGTTCACATTACCGAAGCACATCCACCTTCAAAAGGTTACCCTTGAACTACTATGTACTTCTGCCGGTGTTCATATAATTTTGGAAACACTCCTGGAAGCCATTTTTCGCTACGTTCTGTGATGCTGCTTTACCTTCTCCTGACGGAAGAAAGCGGCGTCCATGCAAATGTTTTTTTTTTTTTTTTTTGCTGGGAACAGGTACAAGTCGCACGGAGCTAAGTCCGATAAAACGTTTTGTTATTTGTTTGTCATATCAGAGTATTGACCAATCGAACCGTGCATCCTCAACATGAAATTCGCCTTCTTCCCCACGATGAAGTTAAAGCAGCAGCGCAAGAGGTTGCGATAAATGTCTTCCAGGAGTCCTTCTAAAAGCTATTAGTACAGTAAAATTAGGCCAAAAAATGGCCAAACCCAAACATCCAAAAAAAAAAAAGGTGAAACCTGTTGCAAATTACTTCTTACCCTTCCAGCAAGAAGGGGTAAAAAGTCCCAGCACTTTGCGCGTCGGGTTTTGGGGGGAAGGGGGGGGGATACGAAATAATCCTTTATTTAAATAAAAATAATTTCTATTACTTAAAAAAAAATCTCAAACCTCGCAGAAACCACTCTATAATAGTAAAATAATAAACTCTCTCTAATTAACAGGAGTGCACAGGCGGAGGGGGTATGGGAGGGGGTGGTCCATGGAGCAGCTTTGCGTCATTGAAATTTTTAAGGCAGTTTTTTCAAGGGGTATTTCTTTCTTTTTTGAGGGCTTTTATTCTGGATGGGTACTTCGTCACACTTAAGGGGTGCGCCATCGCTTTGGGGGGGGGGGACCCTGAATTTACATTTTAAAATCAACTATTGCAGCGAAGTTCACGAAAAATTTTCCCTGATTTAAACTTTTTCGAAGTACAAAATGCCACACAATGATATGGTAATGTCAGAATGATAATTCCAAAAGATCTAAGCGAGCTCAGTAACCAAATTATTTGCGACTGGAGTTATTAAACTGTTTAGAGCGCTGGAAACAAAATTCCTGTGCAGCATAATAAAAGTCCAAATTGACCAAAATTTCCCTGGTTCTTCTTGATTAACTTACTTCAACTTTTCCAGAACCTTTTGCCATCACTGTAAGGTGGGACAAACCGAAATTGCCAATAGTGAGACGGGCAATGCTACAATTCTGCACCCTCTATGTCGGTGGGGGTTCTCATTTGCAAACATCACGCTACCTCTCTTTTACGCAGCTGGTTATGTGAATTATGCTAAATATGCGGACATATACTTGCAACACATCTGAAACTTTTCAGTACATTATGCGATAAAAAAAAATTCTTACATCAAACATCAGCTAAGACATCAGCTATCCAACGATCTAACGCAGTGACAAATTCAGGTGGTCTAGAACCTGTAGTGATTCAACGATAGAACAAGTCTTGATGAGAGCAATGAGCAATACAACAATAGAATGCTAAGTATTTACACCTTTTTGCCTCCCAGTTTGGAAATCACAATCCATTTCTAACGACACCAGAAGTTTCTTCTCTCTCAAGTTGGTAGGGGTATTGCTCGCTGATGATAAGTTGAGTTGCGATGAGATCTTTAACGTTCGGGTAGTAACATCAAAGGATATTGAAGGCAAACAATTTTGTGGCATTTTTTTTGTAAAGGAGGAAAGCAGTTACGTCTTTAGCTTCTGTTACGATTACTATCTGTAAAGATGTGTAAGGTCAAACCATCTTTTACACCAAATGGTATGAACAGTGAAGATGAAATAACAAATTGCTAAAAACTTCTGGTACGAGTTATGCGCTGATCCTCCATCAGTATTCGATGAATCTGGTTTCAGAAGGAAAAAAATCCTGTATCGTTAAAGTGCTATTATCTGAAGCAAAAGGTTCATCCACCATCACAGAACGAACAGTTGGTGTCATATATGAGGCAGTGAGAAGCAAAGGGATGTAAGTGGACATTTTCGAGTTTTGAATAAAACGCGTTTAAAGATAAGATCATAGGTAGTCTTTCATTGATTTTCTTTTTAAAATTATGCTGTATAGAAGCAACTACCAGGTGTACTAGTACCATCTCTTGCCCCAAGATAGAGGAAAGGTTCACCAACCATTTGTACTGGTTATCTCCAAATTTTTAATTTTGCCACTTACATTCCTTTGCTTCTCACTGCCTCATATGTAATAGATGGAAGATACCTGCTTGACCATATTTTTGGTAATGATCTGTAAGCTTCAAGGAAATATGCCATCAATGCAGTGTATAGGTCACTTGTAAGTATGGGAAAGCTAGTGTCATTTTTGATGGGTGCAAAGAAAGCAACACAGAAATATAATCTGCATCCTATTACAACAGTCAAGCCTTCTGCTCTAGAAGACTTTCTGCATCTCAAATCTTGTGCTTGCTCTGAGGGGTTCATTGGATATAGTGAATGTTTGAAAAGTTTGAAAGTGGACTGAAGTGCTCAATTATATGCACAAACTGTGTTAGACATAGCTGCAACAATAACGATTTTGCTGAGGATCTAGATTCCAAAAAACACCTTGATAACGAAGACTTTTTGTTACAAGCTTAGGAAAAATCATTTGAAAGCAAAAAACAGTTCAGCGTAATTTTTCTGGCCATTTAATCAAATATGCACCATCAGAGGGGGTGGGGGGAAGCATAATATTTTAGTATATAATTTCGTTTTGGGAGGTGAGCTACTGTTCTTATGGGGTGGACAGTCCTGATTTAATGCATTTTAGATTTGCATGAAATAGTACTTCTACTTGAAATAAAGGGG
The DNA here is from genome assembly GCF_026930045.1 of Uloborus diversus. Classification (NCBI taxonomy): domain Eukaryota; kingdom Metazoa; phylum Arthropoda; class Arachnida; order Araneae; family Uloboridae; genus Uloborus; species Uloborus diversus. The sequence continues at coordinate 77,966,540 of NC_072740.1, forward strand.
GGGGGGATGAGGATTTATTTTATTTGGCGGAGGGGTGGGTTCTGTAGCTTTGAGAGGAGGTGCACCATCGCTCTTGGAGGATGGACACACTTTATTTCTAACTTTAACTTAGCATAAAATAATGTTTAAATATGAAATGTATGGAGGGGGTTGGGGGGTACTGCTTCGTTTTACGGGGATAGGGGGGCTCTGTAGCATTGGTGAGTTATGTCATCACTCTTGGGGATCAAACACCTTTAATTTCATGCTTTTAAATTTAGTATAACATAATATTCTCACTTTAAATTTACTCTAAAAATTCTGGAAAAATACCCAAAACAGCAATTTTTAGATGCCCCCCATTCCAAAACCCGACGCACAATGGGGTGGGACTTTTTACCTGTTCTTATTGGGAGGGTAATAAACAATTTGCACCAGGTTTAGCTTTTTTTTTGGATGTTTGGGTCCGACCCCTATTTTTACTGTACTATATACGAACGTTGGCAGAAGTGCATAGTCGTTCAAGGTGACTATTTTGTAGATAGATGTACTTCGGTAATGTGAACTATTCAGGGTAAGGTTTTATGCAACTTGCCCTCGTATGAGTTTTCAACTTACGATTTCATAACGTTTTTGAGTGACGCAAGTTTACGCGCATGAAGACGTCACAAGAGAATTTACGATAATTAACTAAGGAGGCGTTCAAAATGGATATTTCGATCATCTATATGTTCTTAGGTACATATGCATGTACAAATGTGCCGAAAAAACTTGTGAAGTTTCAATTGGGTGGTCGTAAAATAGAAACTTAGATCGAAATCTGATTTTTTTTTTTGTGATTACAATTCCTTATTCGTAGAAAGGAAGTAAAGTGAAATAAATCAATGATTCTTTAAATCCCTGACATTGTTATCAATTTATTTCTATGGTTTTTGTTTTTTTTGCCATCGGCCAACGGCATCGGCCATCGGCCATCGGCAATCGGCCATTTGGAGGAAAACAATCGGCCATCGGCCATCTTTGAACAATCGGCCAACAATCGGCATCGGCCCATCGGCCAAAAAATGCCATCGGTCGAGCCCTAGTCTCTAGCAAAGGTTTTCTCGTTTTAAATACTTTTTAAAGTGCTTTTCTAAGGAACACAAAGGTGTGCAACCGTGTACTCTATTCCATCCTTATGTTCCGGACATTCGTGGCAAGTTCTACAGCAGCTGTGAAGCACATTCTTGAGAGTATCATTATCTGATAGAGTGTAAAATTTCATCTTAAACACACATATGTATATTCAGCACAAAAACTCTTACAACCTCTAAAACAAATGAAGTTATCATTGGTAGACCTAGAAGTCACATATGTTATGCGTTGTGATATTGTCTTGCATGCGCAAGAGATGTTGTTGGGATCCTGGTGGGGGGGGGGGGGTACTTGGATTTGTAATGTTTTAATTTTATGCCTCTTTTTTTTCAAATTCGAAATTCTCTGTCATAGGCATACTGGATGCCCAATGAAAAAATAATTGACGGTGCATATCTTTGTTCATATTTTCTTCGCTTTCTTGATTTGCACGAATTGATGATTACATATTATTAAACCATTACACATTTATTTATTTTTATATTTTCGATTTTTGATTTTACAAAACATAACCACGTTTTCATAAATTTCTGCTCTTTTTTCTAAATTTTTCTATCATGCGTAAAATAAAATCTGATTCATTAGGATTAAAATAATTACAGACGACTTCGGAAATATTTTCTTTAATGCATTTTTAAAACTAATGCAAAAAATTTTATTTCAGAAAGCAGTTACGGCACTTGCTCCTGTTCCCGCTGTAGCTTCTTGTCCTAGCATAGTCAAACTGGAAAATAGAGTCTCGGTGAATAACGAAACAGATCTCTCGTATGATGAAGGTTTGGTCAGTGATTCTGAAGTTGGGCCCGGAGCTTACGTCGCTGCTTATGTCAGCTGTGTGACATCATCACCAAAGCAAGCTTCCGCTAGACGAGGACATGTCCGCTCGGCCAGTGACAACGTCACTTCCGGTTCATCCACTGTACTTCCTGAAGTTCGAATTAAAAAGACTTCTAGCACAGAAAAACTCTGGTTTTCTGTCACAAGTCGTTTAAATGGGACCGAAAAGCAGCGAAAAAGGAGGAAAGCAGTTGGCTGTAAGCAAACTATGGGAGATGTGGATCAAGAGCCTGTAAAAAGCGGTCGTTCTCTGACTTACCCTCCACAAAGAAAAAGTTCCACATCTGAAGAAGAACAAGAGTTTACTTCTGTTGACAGCAATGGGTTGAAATCTCTGAAACATCAAACTGTAGGTCTTATGGACTCTAGTTCGGATGCTGTACGACTTCTGAGCGATTTGTCTCTTGCTGATAGTCACTTATGTCCTAGTGAAGGAACAATCGAAGAAACCTATCTGGATGTAGTCGATAGGTAAGCATTCGTTTTTATCTGTATTTTCCCTAATTCTTTCTTTAATATATCATGTTTGTGTATTGCTTTTTTTTAATTGGATTTCGTGGTTAAAGCAGATTACTTCTCAACTTTCAAGACAACAGTATTAGAGCGAAACATTTCCGGAGCCATCCAAAAAAAAAAAAAAAAAAAATATTATTATTATTTTTAATTGTTGAAATTAATAGTTTCTGTTTTTTTTCTTTCAATTGACAAAACACAATAAGAAAATTTGTTAATGGGCGTCTAAAGTTTCTCAAGATATCACTTAATACTTTTAACGAGTAAGCGCACAATTAAATTTTATTATTTTCCTATAGCTATTTAACTTGTTTCGTTTTGTGGAAAAATGCTTAGAAGTTTTTTTTTTTTTTTTTGTTGCAAAATATCAGTACCAAGAAAAATTTCAGTTTTGCAGCAACAGTTTTCCTACTGCAAGCATATACCGTCAGACCGGTCATGATACTCAAAGACTGCAGTTTCGCCTTTTTTATTTATTCATCATTCTGGGAAATTCAATAACGGAACTGCAGACACATGTCCTCGCATTGAAGCTGACATTACCTTCTAACTGGTTTTAAAAAGTAATTTAGCACACTAGTTGCTACCAGCTTGAAGGTCAGCTAGGTTTCAATGAGAGGTCATCTCTGTCCAGGTCTGGTATTGGCCATTCCAGACTGATGAGCAAACACCAAAGACGAAACTACAGTCTCTGGATGTTGTAACCGGGTTGTCGGTATATGCTTGTAGTTCTGCCTTAGCCTTGGCCTAACGGAAGTAACTTACCGTTAATTAGTTCTCTTATTGTCTTGATTATACTTCATTGTTCTTGCACTTATCAGCGATTTGGCATCTAGGTCAGAGTTTCATTTCGGAAATTTTTTAACTTCCCATTCGGTATGAAACAATTTCTCGCTTAGGTGAATAACAACTAAAAATTAATAGTTTCAATTCCGTAATACGACTTACTACTGTTTTTTAATTAATTAATTAATTATTTTTGTCTTTGTGTCAGACCAAGCAGCAGAACAACTTTCTGCAGTCTGCGGCGTAGAAAAAAATCCCAAAACTAGTCTGCAAGATAAACCAATTTCAGATATTTTGTAAAATCGGAATCAGAGCTTCCAGAAATGCTGAAGTATAACATTCTAAACTTACAAATTATAAGTACATGCTTCCTGTGGATTACATCAAAGAAAATACAGTTCAAAAATCTTCTTTCTCTGAAACTTAAGAATGTTTTTTTTTTTCAATGTTAGATTTTTATCGCCTCCGACTGAGAAACAGGTTGTTGACTTGTTTGTTGTTTCTGCTTACCGGGGTCTAAGATACATGGTCGTGTCAATTACACTCCTATTTGCTGTTCTAGTTTACGAATTTGTTAGACCTATTGATACCGATTTTATAAAATACTGGATACGAATTCTCATCATAATAACTGCTCATTTTCCCTAGCTACTTCAACTTTTCTTTGTGGTCAAAATTGATATTTACAAACATAATGGTCAAGTACTTTATAGAGATATCTTTTACAAAAGTGCTGAAGATTTCAGTTATCGAAGGAAATGTAATTTCTTTTCGTGGTAAAATCAGATAGCAAATTAAGCTCGAGTTCCTAAAATCCACTTGAATTACTTCAAGTGTTTGGAGCTGCAGAGTAGTAGAACAAGATATTCCTTCAAAGTTTCTTCGAGAAGCAGGCAGTAATAACGTATGATGGAATTACTTCATACGCAAAATAAAATACTTGTTCTTATTGAGTAAGTAACAATTTTAAAATTTCGCTCATTTTATGCATAAGTATTATGTTTTGAAATTCAGTTGTGCCTAATTAGATTGTAGCATAAAGAATCATCAAGCTTTTAATGTTTTTTCTTGAAAAACGCAGTTGTTTAATAAAATAAAAAGGACAGGAAATATGTTGTAATTAAACATAGATTCTTTTGAAGCTTGTTCTTTAATGTAACTATATATTTATTGCTTAGAAATATATTTTTTCTTTGTCTTTGAAACATCTGTATTTTTCGCCATATGCTACGCTTCAGGAAAAAAACACAAATTAAGTGTTTTTTATCTATGCTTTAAAAAAGTTTTCTTGTTCCGCTGTTTTTTTTTTTTTTGTATTACAAAATGTTAATACTTTAATATTTTTTATGACTTTTCTCTTTAAAAGTATCTCTTCTGTTTAAAATTCAGTTATAAGCTGTGACAACTATTTATTCAATATGGGTCACGTTTAATCCGAAATTCTGGTACGTGGAGTCAGCTCTCCCTGATTCGGATCACGACTGTCCGGACTCAAGAAAAACCAGACCAATAATAAGGAATATTTTTTGAAGTGTAAAAAATCGGCAAAACCCACTTGATTACACCACACTGCCTAAATGACCTGCCTTTTGCACCTCCTGGCTCTCCATTTTTCACTAAAACTGACGTCGTTATAATAAAGCCATTATCCCTTTTCGTCCGGCCGAGCCCTTCGGCTCGGATTCTGGCGGCCGGACCCGGGCAGATAGCCCTGCTCATATCTATTCAATTCCCTCCTTAAGTCTGCTAGCTGTCGTTGGAAATCCGCGAGATCTTGCATAATATTCCTTTCTACGCGTTGAAACGTTCGTAGGACACGATGCAGGCGAGACAGTATGTTACCATCTCAGGTCCATAACAGATGGCACGTGTAAGAAACGCAGAAACTCGAAAGCGATTCTTAACAGATGGCAGGAAACACGAGAAAACTCGTTACCGGCCTTAACGTGAAAAGACTGCTCCATATGTTGGATATATTTTTTTTATCATCTTTCATTTTAACTTGAGAATCCTAGCTAGGTGGCAATAAACGCTACAAGTGGATAAGAGTAAAAATGTTCTTTAAATTCAAGTTTTGACAGCAAACGAAATGCGCAAACGTCCGATGAGCTAGGGAATCTTAACAAAATGCAAGCGAAATGGGAGTTAATTTAAAGAAAAAAAATAAAGAACAAAAAAAAAAAAATAATAATAATAATAATATTTTGAATTCTGAAATTTTGAATCCAAATTATGTTTTTCGCAATCACGAACTGCGACAGGACCCTACTCATTGGAGTTATTGTTTCTAGAAACGGCTCCTGTCCCCCCCCCCCAAGCCTGCCTCTCCTCCTGGGCGGTTACGTGTGCATAGTTGTGTGTGCGTAGACCTGTGTGTATGCACGTAGACCTGTGTATATGCACGTAGGCGTGTGTGAGTGTATGTGTGTGAAGTCGTGTCTGTGCATGTGTGTGAACGTGCGTGTGTGTAGGACATGGACGCTTCCGACCAGGAGATCGGAAAGCTCAAAACCGGAGCAGCCGCACCGCGCCGCCAGCAGAGGACGGTGCGCGGTGGTGCTGCAAAGGCCTCTGGTCCAAGTTGAAAAAGGCACGGACACCAAAAACGGTCAAATGAGAACAATAAGCAATCGTGATTGCTCAAAAAAAAAAAATCCTTTATTAGAGGAAACGCTTAGTTTTATCTTTACCTTTAATTTTTACGAGTTTAATACTTTTAATTTGAAACTAAATAATTCGTTTATTTATTTATTTATTTGTTATTTTGAATTCAAAACTTAAAGCTTAGAATTATATCTTTAATATTTGTTTCTTAAGCTGCATGTTATCGCAACACTGGAAAATGGAAATGTTACGTGCGATACTTTTTTTTACACCCCTAGTCAAATTCTAAGGAATTTTTTCTTGAATTTATCAACACTGTAGATTTCATATAAAGCATGAAACATAATTAGCATTTTTTGCTGGTACCTTTTACTAGTTTATTTTTTAATTGAATTTATAGACTTGTAATTACTCTTTTCATTTTGTTTGTCATAATTTATACTACAAAGGCTGAAATTGTTTGGTAATTTTTATGTAAAGTAAATTGAATTAACGTCCTGAAAGCTCAAAATGTTTTTCTTTTTTAAGCCAATCGACGTTTTGCATTTGTTTATGCATAATTTTTATTATGTCGCTTAGAGTATTTTATTGTGTATTTATTAAGGCATACGTATAGGTATGAATTTTCAAATTTAATTTGAAAATGAGACCTTTGAGTATTAAAAGTGTATCATCTTTTCATTTGTTTTCAATAACAAAAAGTTCAAATATATATATATATATATATATATATATATATATATATATATATATATATATATATATATATATATATATAATTTTAAAATAATAATTAACACTTAATTAATTACCATTAATCTGAACGGTAATTAAAAAAACCTAATGCACCCACATTTATAATATTGGTGTTAAAAGATTCGCATTACTCTGCTCTATATTTTGACCCTAAACACAGAACTACACAATCCATACGTTTTGTGATATCTTGGTTTGCTTGAAGTTTACGTGAAAAGCAATGTTTTTTAAAACAACGCTCTTAATTTTGAAATTATACGAAAAATTACTTTCTAGTCAATCGCTTAGGATTTAGGATCAAAAAATCTAACAGCCTATGCACATTTTATAACGAAAAACAAAACAACAAAATATGTAATGATTTGAACAGGAGATAATTCTGAGTACTCTTATGCTGCGAAAAGTGAATACATTCTGAAAAGCACAATCAGTTTTTTGTTGTACACCCATGGTCATGAAATGTCCTGGAGAAATGTTCATTCGTTTCAGGGACTTCAATTTCGGTTTTTGAACTCTTCAGACTACTTTTTACACAATGATTTGTAACGCCTATTAAGTTGCTAACTTCGTGGAGTGCGTCTTTTTTCTTGAAAAGTGAAGGGTCACTAAAATTCCTTATTCTCTATGCTGTGTAATATATTGCATATTTCACCATTCTGAAACATTTCTTAGCTTTTTTCTCTCTTGTGGTTTTTTCTATAGTGTAATTCATTCACCTTCTGATCCGCAACATCTCTCTGTTGACGAATCCAACTCAGCTGCGAGCAGTAAATCTCACAAGAAGAAGCACCACAGTGATCCTGGTGGAGAGGCTGGCTCCAACAGCTCTGCTGATGGTTTTATAGCAGAAGTAATAGTTGGCTTGGTGCGAAGTGAACCTGACTTGGGTAGTAACGAAACTAGTGTCACTGCAAATTCGTCATCCTGTTCCTCAGCTTCTTCTGAAACCTCGTCTCGGGCCACTCAAACTCCGCATTTCGATGACGAACGGCCTACTCCTTTGAAATTGGTTATTGATGGACCACAAAATGCACAAGGGACCAAACATAGCCGAAGGATTGCCGGAGGGTCATTGACGTCTGGAGCAACAAGCAGGTAAAAACTCAATCTTTCATAAAATAAAGGCAATCTTCGCTAAAATTTTCAAATGACTTCAGACGTTTATGTCAATACGTTTATCAAAATTTACATCAGATGAGCCAATATCTGACGTCATGATCTTGTTTGAAATTCCCAAATGTTGTTTAAAGGACCGTGGTATTGCATGCATATCATCTACGACAGGTTCAAGTATGTTTGTCGAGTTTTAAATATCCAAAACTAACAAATAACCCCTTGATGCGTTAAGCAGTATGTTTGTCAGATGTTTTAATAGGCTCAGAGAGGTAACAGACATAGTGTGACTATGTAACTAGAATGCGTACTTCTTTACCCGCTAGGCAGTAACTGTCTATGAACATGTGGAGAAAATAGTGGTCAAATAAGAGGCGGTGGGTTCTATATTTCGCACCTTTCTTGCTAGTAATTTTTGACTAAGTTTGCCGGGTTTAGACCGTTGCGTTTGCCATGCAGTGGTGGTTAAAACTGCTTTCATATGTTCAGTCAACATATAACTATAGCGCGCTCAAGGTTAATTGTAGAATCAGGGCATTATTTCTATAGATAGAAGTGTGGAGCTGTATAGTCTTCGAAACTATTTTTTTTTTGTAAAAAGTCTGAATTCCACCTAAAGTTTAAAAAAAAAAATCACACAAAGTTTAAAGTACCAAGGGCGCCCCGAACTTAACTTTTTAGAAGGACGTAAACTCTCAAATTGCCAAAAGGAACTCCAAATTTCGCCAAATGATGATAATAATTTTTGGAAGATCATAGTGACTTCCCGTGACCTCCTATCGGGGAACCCCTTACAGAAATTCCCCAGCAAATTAAGACCACAAAGTACAACAACAAACATTTTGTACATGTTCATCAATGATTTACTGTAGCTGATTCCACATTTAATAATTATTTTAATAATGACGATGCTTACTACCGAACGTTGATTGTAAAAGATAATTACTAAAATAATCCTCCCCTTTGGTGAAAAGCAAGCAATTTCGTATGAAGGTAGCGTTAAAAGCTTTTCTCTCCTACCAGTACTAAACGCACTTTAAAGAGTCAAAGAACGAAAAGAAAAAAACGTTTTTTTTTTCTCTCACGGAAAATGGGCGAGAACGAAAAGAAAACGCATGGGGGTGGTCTTAAGTTTCTATAATTGAAGCTTTATGGACTGACCCTTACCTTTGCCGCTTGCTAAGCAGCCATTTCTCAAGACCGCACTTGTTGCTTACCGAGAAAAACTGAAGTTTTTTTTTTCCTTCTTTATCTTTCGTCGCTTTAAGCAAATGCGTTCGCCAGTAACTTTCGTCGGTGGAGGAAAAAAGGAATCTAAAAGACTTCTTTTAAATTTTGACATAAAATGTCAAAATCTACATCTTAAATGACCGTTTTAGTACGATTACATTGAAATTAATGTTTTTACCGTCTTGTTTTTTCTCATATAATTTTTAAAAAGAGCTCGTTTTATATTCCTTGTTGGAACTGTTTATGCTCAAAAATGGAAAGCTATGCGAAGAAAACAGGGTTTAAAATGAAAAATAATTCCCTAAAGAAAAAATCGTCTCATGTCGTAAACACTGAGATTTTTCTGAGAATTGTGCTGTTTGCACGTCCTGGAAATTTCAGACATAAATAAGGTGTCATGCTTTTCCCTGCAACATCTTGAAAATTTACTGAGTGTGTTGAAATTTTGTGAAAAATGTGTTTTTTTTTCTAATTGAAAAGCAATTTCTTTCCTTCGCAGTAAGAGTGAAAAAGACTAAAAAACAATCTATAGCTAAAGCTAACAAGCGACCGTCAAAGCAAACATATTTTAATGAAATATCTTTTAACTAGAAAAGAATCACTGCTTGTCGATTAATGAAACACTTATTTTCATTATGTTTCATATTTAATACTTGAATAAAAGGTAATCTTTATCTTCGCGTTTTTTTCTTGACGATAACTTTACTTTTTAAATTTCATAGTTGCTACTCCATTGAATTACAACTTTCATGTAAGCATTTTTTCTCACATTAAAGCTTTTTTTTAAAAAAAAAAAACTTCTTGTAAAACATTTAATAGGAACTTCAACGATACATACTTACATAATATAAGACATGCCGAAGAATTGTCCGTAACTACATTGATTATCTCATAACTGGTCACCACTTAACCCCCCCCCCCAACTGCTCGCCACTTAACCCCCCCCCCCCCCCCCACCTTCCTCGCTGAAACACTAACTGAACATTACACGTATCCAGCTTAATCACTTACATTTTCCTGTAAGCGCATCTAAGACAGACATTACATAAATCGATGAATGCGGGCTTCTGCCCTTATACAATATTAAATTTGATGCTTGTAAAATATGCATTATTGATCCAAAAGCTCACGAAATTTCATTACGTATTTAGTAAAACACATTACGTTTTGATGAAATAAAAATGATCTGAGAACGAGTAAGGTTACAAAATACATAGTTATTTTTTTTACGACTGAAATTGCTTTTGTTGTCTGAAATGTAGCTATTCGTCCGGAAGGTATCTAAAAGTAATTTAGATTACTAACTTCTGGGAAGCTGAAAGTGATGGATTTATGTGACTGGAAAGGGCAATGCATTTCGTTGGAAAATATTTACAACCGTTCTCTAATGTTAGGAAAATCCCTATAAGCATATATTTCTTCAGCATAATATTTATCTTCCGTTGATCCCCGAAGAAGAGTATTATAGCTCCTTCGAGGCTATGAATCCCTTACGTTTCCCCTTCAGCCTTAATTTATTTTCCTCTTAATGTTTTTTTGGTTCAAAGCCCCTACTTTTATAGTGCTTATTTTTAACAAACAAATTTTGCTCACTTGTTTAGCAAGAGTGACTCTCTTTAGAAATGTTTATAAACTAATGAAGTAAAATTTTTATTCAATTTATTAGTGTTAAATTGACAGATGAGGCAGCGAGAAGCAAAGGGATGTAAGTGACAAAATTAAAAATTTGAAGATAACCAGTACAAATGATAGAACCTCTCCCCTACTTTAAGGCAAGAAATAGTACTAATAGCCCTAGAAAGTTCTGCTATACAGCATGATTTAGAAGAAAATTTTAATGAAAGCTAGCCTACGGTCTGAACTTTAAACGCGATTTACTCGTAACTTTAAATGGTCCACTTACATCCCTTTGCTTCTCACTGCCTCATATATTGTTTATTTTCGCCTTGCATTTTTGTGTTAATCGCGTCCTTATATGCAACCAAGCAGCTCTAACATTGGTTGACTTATTAGTTTTTTCCCGCAGAAAGATCAACGATTTACTTCATACAACCTGCGTCTCTTTCACTTTTCTTGTGAAACAGAAAATGACGTTTTCAAACTCTTAGAACATGTTTGTTTAGACTATATATGAGTTCTTATTAACAAATTCAATATTGTTTTCCACAAAATTGTAGTGAAAATTGGAAATAACACTTTTCTAAATTGCTCATACGTAATAATGTTGTATTTTTTAATGTGTATAGATTTAACGTAGTCTTTTACAACTCATTTCATGTGAGTTATAGATATTTTTTCTAACAGTAACGACTCTTATTAGGAATAAAAAAGCTCTTTATTCAGCTGTAAGAATATCCAGTTCCTCACAAAGGATTTCTTTAAAAAAAGGATAGTCAAAAACATGTTTTATAAATACCTGAGTGGAACCTAATGTGAGTGTTTGTAGTCTATCTTTGTATAGATTTTTTATGAATATATGTTATTAAATTCAATATTATTTAGTTCAAATGTGCAATGGAAGTTTTATGTTGCTCTCATACATAATTACGTTGAATGAGTCAAGATACTACTAAGATGATTTTTTTCCAACTGAATTTGCATGAGTGTTAGATGTTTTTTCTACAAGTAGCACCATTTGACTCTTATCAGGTGTAAAGATGTTCTTCATTCAGTTATAAAAGTATCCAACTCTTCATAACGATTTGAAAAAAAAGTGGGAGAAAGCACAAAAACGAGTTTCATAAAAACCTGGACAGAACCGGGTATAAATTATGCAGCTTTCTAATTGTTCTTCGGAATGTTCAGTGTACTTAAAGCGAATTGATAACAGCTACTTAGCTATCACAAAGTCTTCCTTAATGTTATAAGTGCGAAAAAAGAATTGTGTCAGCCAAATGTCAAAATGCTTGTTGAGGCATAAATGAGATTTCGTCGAAAGCCTACTTAAGCGAATGCGTTAAAAATAAACGCCGAGAGTGAACTCGTACATTAAGTATCATTTTCTTTCTCTTCTAACAGTAGGTTCCACTTTCCTGAGACGGATACCAGCAACCAACGCCTGGCAATTGAGCAGAACCAATCTTCGAAGAGTCCTCAAGAACAAAGACGTTATTCCAAACGCCGTCTTCGAGGACCTTATGGGGAAATGCTTGAAGAAGAAATGAGGAAATCTGGTGAGAAACAGAAATCGGTGTTAAATGATCTCAGCTTTCTTCAGAACATTGGTGATTCCGGAACCAAAAACCAAGATGGTTCCTTGGAATCGTCTTCGCAGTCACAGAACCGACCGGCCATGTTCGTGAGCAGTCAGTCCCTGGATGATGCAAGTTCTATGTCGTCAAGAAATGAATTATCAATGTGTGTTACCCCTAAAAGAAAGATTAGTGCGAATTACCCCCTTCTAACGGATGGGGAAAGTGTTGCAATTGCGAGTGATGAGGATATATCGCCAACTAAACCACCCACTCCAAGTGAACAAATTACTAGTAATGACATTGTTCGCAATGAAAGTAGTTCGGACGTTAAAAATGAATGTCAGCAGAAAAGCAAAGATGACGTTAAAGGATTACCAGATTTCGCCAAGATTCAGGAGCGGCATTCGGTAAGTGAATTATTTTTAATTAAAAATTACTTTTATTAATTCAATTGAATTTTATTTTATTATTATTTTTAAAAAATCGTTTCATCAAATGATGTGTCCCCATATTTATATAGATTACTTGTGAGTAATTAACGTCAAACAGTGTGCGGAAACTAAATGTAATAATAAATCATTGTGGACTCATAGATTGCAACATATCACACCCCGGCAAGGAAAGTGACACAACTCAAAACTAAAAAAAAAAAAAAATAAATAAATAAAAATAAATATTATTATTATTTTTAAAAAATCGTTTCATCAAATGATGTGTCCCCATATTTATATAGATTACTTGTGAGTAATTAACGTCAAACAGTGTGCGGAAACTAAATGTAATAATAAATCATTGTGGACTCATAGACTGCAACATATCACACCCCGGCAAGGAAAGTGACACAACTCAAAACTTAAAAAAAAAAAAAAAAAAAAAAAAAAACCCGACTGCGTAAAAACCGAAAAAACTAAAAAGAAAAATGTTATAAGCCCAGTAGTTTAGAATAATATTAGGTATTGCTGAATAACTACACCATTGAAATAGTTTTATAATAGATACACACATAGGACACATCATAAATTCTAAAACAAAATAGAAGGATCAACAGTCGGGGCCCATTCCTTTTTGACCAATCAAGGAATCCAGTAAAATTTAAATGGGCCCCGACTGTTGATCCTTCTATTCTGCTTTTGAATTTATGATTTGTCTTATATGTGTATCAAATATAAAGCTATTTATATGGTGTGGTTATTCAGTTGTACATAATACTATTCTAAACTACTGGGGTTATAAATTTTGTTTTTTAGTTTTTTCGGTGTTTACGTTTACGCAGTCGGGTTTTTGTTTTTATTTAATAATTATTTTTTATATTACTTTAGTTAATTTTCGTTGACTTAGTTATGATTATAAGACGGTAAATTTCGCAATCTTATCATTTTATTGAGAGAGTTTAAATCGTGAGGATTATTAAGTGACTTACGATGGTCCAAACAACTGATTATTAGTCCCTCTAGGGATCTAACTCGTCTTTAAAATACATATGCTTTACCTTTAGCAAAACTGCGCAAACTTAAGTCAACCACAACTATATAAACATCCTGTGTAACTCATGATGACGATAGCTCGGAAATGTCGTCTGTCAGATCTGTCTCGCAAAGCTAAAATAGCCCGTCAAGAAAGTACACGTCACGAAATTTAGCCTCCTGAATCACACCAAAAACAAATGCAACACGTTAGAGATGAAAATCGAATTAATAGACGTGAACAAAAAATTCAACCTCTGAAAATGCTACTTGCATTTGTCGCACGCTGAGTCGCACGCAGGTTACATGCGACACGATCATGTGTTTAGTGGCTTTCCCAAGATAAAGACAAATCGATTGACTTAAGAATCATCGAAATTGGCCAAGGTGCTTAGCCTCCACAGCGCCACATAGAAACAAACATACATACATACATTACACTCCTTTGCGTCGCGCACGCGCAGTCGGGTAAAAAAAAAAGGGTAGTAGGGCCATTCCACGGAAAACGGCCATTTTTTCCGCACGTGACGTCTCATATATGTCAGTAGAAATAATACTTTAAAATATTAATGAACGAAATTTTACTGCTTTACAAATTGCAAACATTTGTGTGATGTCTTAAACAAAAAATTTCATCATCACCCTTTAATATCATTACTTTTTAATAAAATATATGAACAGTCACGTGCAGGACAAGCGGTTGACTTTTTCGTAGAATGGCCCACTAACTATTCGTTTAAGATCTAAAGTTAATGCTAAGTTACGTAACTGGTGCGTGGTGGCGTAAGAACGATATAATTAATAGGGACACATCATTAAAGTTTCATAATTTGGAAGAAATTTTCGAACTTTAGCTATAAACATTTAATTTAAACAACAGAAGCTACCAGTTAACATCACACAATGTTTTTCGTGAGTATTTGTAATATTTGAGACTAAATATCTTAAAACTTTTGTCGCATAAAACCTTGATTTTCTCCAATGCAGTGTTTTTGAATTTGGTCTTTATGATGTTCTTTAACGCTTAGTTGTGAATGATTATTACTTAATAAATAAACTAAAGTATGAGTTGTAGTGCATTATAATGTGCATTAAATGCATTTTTTAATAAAATCTCAGGTAGATTGCACTTTTAGAATTAGTTAATTATTTTTACATGGGGGGGGGGGGGGTAAAAAACAGTTTTTCTTCCATTTACTTATACATGTTAGATACTCAAAGTTGCGGTATATTTTCCGACTTTACGGAGTAAAAGTAAATATGTTTAAAAAAAAATTCTTTCAGTAAAATCATGAAAAAGTTTCATTGAATAATTTAGTATTTATTCTAAACAAACATGAAATGAATGTCACGTGATTCCTCTTTACCTTCTTTTTTGTGTAAATCATAATCTCATTTCTTTAAAATTCTTAAGTAAAAAAAATTAAAAAAAAGAATAAATAAGAATAATGATAATAATAATACGAACACGATTTATAGTATCTAAGGTTTTATTAGAATAGCCTTTCTAGGCATACAGATTTATTGCTCAAAAAAAATTAAGAACGCAAAAAATACATTTTTTTAGTAGATTAAAGGGATGTTAAGTGCAAAATAACGCAATTTTTAATGTTACTGAACGACAGTATAAGGCTACAAATTCTTTCAAACTGCCATTAACGTCAAAGCAATTAACTAAAATTATCGTTAAATTACATACATGTGGTTTTTCATCTTTGGTTGAAGTTACCAGTTTCGAGCAAAACGTATTTTAGACAATGCATTTAAAACAGGTGCTTAGTGCAACAACGCGCTAAAATTTAATAAAATCACTTAGACTATCACTGGTAAACAGGGTTTAATTTTTAACGAAAAAAGTGTGGAAACCCAATAATCTCAAGAACTTATGAAAATGCATCAAGAGTCTGAGTTACATCAAAAATGTAATTTAAAAAAAAAAAAAAAAAAACATAAAATTATGCAGAAGTGCAGAAGTTGAGCTTCCGCAAGCTCACATACAAATTAAGCCCTGTAAGTAAATAAACGTATTCAAATTAGGTGCTAAGTGCTACAATGCACTAAAATTTGAAAAAGAAGTACACTTATCACTAGTAAACAGGGCTCCATTTTTAACGAAAGAAGTGTGGAATAGCTATAGTCCCTATAACACAGTAAATTTAATCAAGAATCTAAGTTCCATCCGGAATGTAAAAAAAAAAAAACACCAAATTAAAAAGACTTGCAGGAGATGGGCTCCCGTGAGTTCCATGCAAATAAATTCCTGCTGATAAATAAATACCAATATTTTTATCAATTTATTTAATTTATTAAAATAGCATCGATGAGTTATGTAACTGTATTAATTTCAACGCAAAATAATATTATTTTTCAATATTCTTAATTATTCAACAAACGATGAAAACATGGTTTGACTTTCGTCTTGAAATATCTGTCTGGATTTTTTTCTTCTTACTTTCTCTTTCGCGTCTCGTATTGCACTAACCAACTACGAAAATTCATCCCTTACGTCTCGCAGTAACAATGACCAGTTCATTCCCTCTCTCTCTGTCAATCTCTTGCAAGCATTGACCTTGATACTTGCTTCTCGTTTAAAGGGAAGAAATCTGAAAGCTGATCAAATCCAAAACAAAAAAAAATAGATCATAACTTTTTCTGTGTTTTTTTCTTCTCAGTAGAATAAACAATTTATTCAGTTTATTGAAAGTGAGTGCATTAGTGTTTCGAGTTTCATGATTGTTTTCTCGGTCCGGTTTAAAATTATTTACTTACAAATCGTCAAATGTCTTTGAAAGCAACTATAATCAAGAATTAGCGAAAGTGGTTTTGGCATTAAATAATAGACTTTGCTTTGATTAAATTTTATTTTATTTGCGCGTGGTCTTTTGGTTCTTGGATAAAAGTTAGCTTACTCCCAAGGATAAAAATATTTGCATTGAAACGAAATTTCAACAAAAGGTGTTTTCGATTTTATTTTAAGTAGTTATTTACTGGCGTTAAGCTTTTTAAAATGTGTACTGCTGTTTTGAACTAAAGTCAAAATGAATGCTCTGCACTATCAACGTTTACAGATTCAGAAATATAAGGAAAAAAATGAATAAAAGAATAACTTGAAGATTTAAACAACAAAAGAATGGGAAAGGGTGGTGGTGAAGAACTATACGCTCAGTAAAAAATAAACTAATTTTCATGGGATGATATTTTATTTTGTTCAGTTGCTTTTATTGAAGAATTGTTGCTAAGTTTATAAATATTTTGATTTTTGTTGAACTTTTTTTTTGCTTACAATTAAGTCATTCACCTCTTGTGTGCTTAGTTTGTTTTTATTTACGATTTAATTATTTAAACTCACCTATTTATTTCAACTTATGTTTATATCCTATGCATCCATTTACCGAAATACGGTCAAAATATTTTCAATCTATAATGAAATTCTTTTCTAATTTTGAAGCATAATTTTAAATATTTTCATTCTTACAAAAAACAGTGATTTTAAACTCCGGGAAAAATAAGTTCGGAAAAGTTTGAATGCAAACTGTTGAAACTTTTTTTTTTTTTGTATAGAAGACCATGATTTAGATAATGTTCTGATGTGCAATATTTTTTTTCTGGTTTGTCTCAATAATCAAAATGCTAGCTTGATTTATTTTCATACTCTTTCTTAAAGGCTTGCAGCACTCATATCCACCCAAACCTGATTTTGTGTGGTAGATAGGGACAGCATAAAAAACCGTTCAAAACAACACTATTAAGCGCTCGTTTTAAAGATAGATTAGTCATTTAGATCCCAATTTGCGTAAAATGTTCATAGACAGCAAAAAAAAAAAAAATCCGCACACAAAAGACCGCACAAAAACAGGTTTGGGTGTAGTTTTCATCAGCGCCAATTGTACTTGCTTGTAGACATTTTTGATTTATTTTCAAATGTACATGTGTCTGCATGTATGCAAAAAAAAAATCTTTTGCAGATTTTTTTTTGGTAAACATTATTTTACAGTACACAAGTAGCTGAGCTTAAAACTGTAATAATTTTACCCCACTTCGCTTAAACTGTTCTAAAATAATAAATAAAATGAATAAGTATAACTTTTTAAGATATAGTAATACATTTTTTCCTGATAAGAAAAGCTTATATTGAAATTAATTTAGTTTTGGATGAGAAGAGTAATACAGAAAAATGAACGTCTTAGTTTCATAGGCAAAGTCGAGCACAAAGTCAGAAATGTTATCACATCACACTAAAAGACTGTTGCCAAATAAAACGGTAGTTTACAAACATTGCTCATGATGAAAATAAAACGTAAATAATTAATGTACTAATAAAACACTTTTTTGTAGACTATTCATTTTACCTCACCGCATCCTTAATCACATGCTCGAGCATAGGTGCGCCGGTACACCTTCTGAGACATAAGTGTCCGCTGTGAAAGAAAAGTGTCTTTATTTAGCATAGATAAACTAGTATTAGAAATTCTAAACAATATCGTAATATTTTAGCATTTAGCAGTTTACGTTTCAAACACCTATCAAATGAGTGTAAGTGATGGGGGAAAAAATATCATGTATCAAATACAAATGGTAAGAGAAACGCACCTGTTTTGTTAAAAGAGCAGCCCCTAATAGTAGTAGCCTTGAAAGGGGCTGCAATGCAGCATAATTTAGAAAAACGTTTCAAAGAAAGCCTGCCTTTGGTTTGAACTTGGCACACATTTCAAAGCAAAACTTTGAAATGTCCACTTATATCCCTTCGAATCTTCGATTCTCACTGCTTCATTTAAAAAATAAAATGCTCCGTTCTTTGCCTTAAAATATGATGTTTTTATAAACTTAACTTCCGGTGAATAAACAGATCCATTTGGAATTTTCTTTTTTCTATAGAGTTTTTCACTGTAGAGGATCTTAGTATCATCTTTTACCTTTTTACTTCCTTTTACAAAAAAGTATGTATTGTATTTGAGAAAAAAGCAACTTTAATTTCCATTTTGCTCACCCACGAATTAATATTGAGTTTTTTTTTTTTGACTCGACCACACGTGGATAAGTGCCTAAGAACGTATAGACACGCGAAATATCCAAAATAACGATTTCCGAGTTATTTACAACGAATTTTCTCGTGACGTCTGTATGTGCGTATATATATTCGCATAACTCAAGAACGGTAAGTCCTAGAAAGTTGAAATTTGGTATGTAGACTCCTAGTGTGGTCTAGTTGTGCACCTCCTCTTTTGGTTGCATTCGGGTGTTTCTAAAGGGGTCTTTTGCCCCTTTTTTGGGGGAAATCATTGTTAATTTCGATGTAAACTCAAGTGGTGTTGTAATTTGGCGGATACTTGGCGATATATCGCCAATCTTTTGGTCGCCAACTTGGCGAAAAATTTGGCGTTTTTTTTAAAAATCTGTTTCAATTTGGCCACTGTTGGTGATATTTAAATAGTAAACTATTGAATCACATTAAAATTGTCAGTAATGGGGAAATGATATTAAATCGTATTAAAAGGAAGTCATGTGATGCTCACATCAGCTCGATTTGTTTTACCCATCGGAAAAATTATTTGTTTTCCACAAAAATTTCGCAGATTTTAAGCATACTTACTAACCTGACCAATTGATTTAAACCATCACTTTCCGATATTTATTCTTCATTATACAATAAAGCAAGTATCCTTTTCCATCGCTGTATCTGAAAGAGTATTAAAGACTCCTCCTGTAAACATGGAAGAGTCTGCATGACTTTGTTACCTACGCATTGATGTAGATATTGACGGTCATGTTTTGCCTGTTCGACACATAAAATATGTTCAAAATATCAAAATTTGGCTATTGAATTCAAAATAGGTAAAAATATCCAGTGAGACGATAGTTTGAGTTATCCTGAAACGGTCCTGATGTTTCTCGGTTATAAAATTATCTGAAGACTAACATACGAATTTTACTAGTTTTCAAGGGTTGCGTTTTTCAGCACTTTTAAAATACTCACAAAGAAGACGAAATATACAAGGATATAAAAAGTCTGGGTTCCTTGTATTCATAAAATATTTCTTTTCTTTTTCTTTAAGAAAAAATTGAGACTACCAGTTTTTGCGAAATAGTGAAGCACTACCTTATTAGAATTTTTTCGCTTCTATTGGATATTTTAATTTGTTATAGTGACATTAGAAATATTTCCTTGACCATATAAATGCCCAGTTTTATAACCAAGCCGTCTTTCGTAAAAAAAATGTATTTAAGGTTATTGTAAACCTATGTATGTGTACCTAAAAATTAGATCCTTTTTAATACCGCATTAAGTTCTCGTTTCTGATAGTTTCAACGATCCAGCGATTTTGATACTAACACCATCTTTTTGTTCTTAGACCAATAAAAAGTTACCGAAATGTCAAAATATGACGTCAAGAACCTAACACATGGACGATTTCTGGATCATAGTGTGATTCTGATAAGTTGAGGCTTGGCTTTGACACTGTCTATTTCTGTTTGGGAAATTTAGGAAGTGCTATTATCGCGAATTTTATTGAAATGCCTTCGCAAAACTATTACGAAAGTACCTAACTCAAATCATCGTCAATCACCCTACCTTATCACTCCGAAAAGATGTAAACATTGCCAAGGTCATACTTCAACGTATTCACACTACACAGCAAAGGTGATTCATGATTTGTAACTTAATACATTTCTTAAAGACACAATTTTCAATCATTTTCATAAGTCTTGATGTTCTTTTGCGAAATTTAAAAAACAAAAAGAGAAGTTTCAGAAATCAAAGCATTAACTGTGTCTATTTTTACTAAAATAAACACAAGTTTCTAGTCTAGCTAACAGCGTAAACATACTTTCTCCAAGTCCTTTATACAAGGCGTTGAGAGCATTCAAGATTGTAAAACGTTTTCAACTGGTCATAAACATTCCAACAGCCCATCCTGTTGCGTCACACTTCCTGGGAAAGCTTGATTTTAAAGCTTGAAAATGTCTTTTCGGAGAACTTAACATGTCAGTTAACACTAGTCTTCTATGCCACTACAAATGAAACTGTTAAAATAACCATCAATGTATTGATTTAAGATTCATTTTGAACATCTTGTTTTTAGCGAAAGACATTATGACCGCTAGCTCTTTTTGTATTTCCCTCATTGCTATTCAGATTTATAACCAACTGAAGAAAAATGCGATCCTAAGCAAACACATGTCTCTTACTAGCAGCTAGTCTGTAGAATCGTCTTTTTCAAGCCATCTTCATTATTTGCAAGTTATTCTTGCTTCAGCTAGGTGAAACAATATTCGAAACATAGTTAGATTCAGTTCTTATTTTGTGTTTAAAATATTTGTAATTTGTTCTTATTATAAGGGTTGGATAAACTATTTGAGCGTAATTTACAGAAATCCGTACAAATAAATGCCTTATGTATTTTTTAAGTGCCTTTTCAAAAAAAGTATTTTAATTTTAAACCAACATTGTCAAAGACAAGAGCTTCATTTTAGCCATATAATAAAATTGTTTTATGTGTAATGTACGATTTTAGTTAGTTTTCTTTTTGAATTAAATTCATACTGTATTAGGTATATGAGGCAGTGAGAAGCAAAGGGATATGTAAGTGCCAATACTAAAAATTTTGAGAGAAGTATTGAAAATGTTAGTAAAACCTCTTATAGAGCAAGAGATGGTACTAGTGGACCTAGTAGGTGCAGCTACACAGTAAGATTTAGAAAAAAAAATTCAATGAAAGTTTACCTAGGATCCGAACTTTAAACGCTTTTTACTCAAAACTTTAAGAACTCCACTTACATCCCTTTGCTTCTCACTGCCTCATATGTTCTTTTGGATACGATGTAGACGATTCTACAGACTAACGTGAAGTTATGGTAATGGCACCAGTAACAGAAATGCTTAAGACAGCGCTCTCATGTTAACTCCATTTTCTGAGCCTTTTAATGCATTTAGACGTTTATAACTATTTTTCTCTCATGCAACTACATCTCGTCCAACGTTTGGCTGCTTCTGGATCCTCTGAATTAGTTAATTCTATTTTTATTTGCTCAATTTCGAAATAAGGTCCGACCCTTCCAGTAACAGACACCAAAAAGTCTCCTGATATCCAGTAACAACAGACAGGATGAGGAAAGGATGAGTAATAGATTAAATTCCCCGTTTCTCTTCAAAATGTACAAAAGTTCTTTATTTTTAGAACTAAAGACTCATTAAACCCAAACGAACATGAAACACCAGCTGACCTCGTGATGACTGTTCATAACCTTCCGCCACTGCCTTGTAAATACCGATTGGCTCATAAAATTCACTCTGACAACACAAGATGGTTGCACTGTATTCATGGGTCACAGCAACATCAATTTTACCCTAATAAAAAGGTTTTTATCTAAATCCAAACTTATGGCTGTCTGTTACTCCACCCTTGTCTTTTACTGGTGCCCTTACCTTACTTTTACATTCGGTAGCTTCCAAACAATTTCCATTTTTTAACCTGAAAAATGTACAAATGTTGTTTTTCATTAATATTTAAGAAATGGTTTGATGCTGAGTATGGTAATTTATAGAATTATTGCTTTTTAAGCGAATAAAATTTTTATTCTCTGGCTCATACCAACTTTAGAATAGTGTTTTCCACTTCATTTTTTAAACTTATTTATTCGTCAAAGTCTGAAGTGACCTTTTACTAGGCAAAATAATGCTTGTTTATGTGCACGCTTATTATTAGTACAAAAATGTCATTACCATTCACTGTAAATAGTCAGAATTTTTGTCTTTAATGGTCTGCCAAGACAGCGAGAAACAAAAAGGTGTCGTTAAAACATGTTTTTACAATGCTTAAGTATTCTAATTTGAAATTGAGTTACCTTTCTGTTTGATTGTATGCATTGATATTTTTCTTGGGATTGTCCTTGGGATTTGTCCTAGGGACCTTGAGATTTTGCGTCATTACCATCCAACGGTTTTTGAGGACTTTCATGACCACTAGGTGCAACTGGTATTGGCGTAGCAACAATTTATTCGTGACCAGTCACAGTGTTACAAGATGAACAGCATCTTCACTTTTTGAAATCCCCGTGGATTTCTAAATGTACTACAATACATTGATCACTCGATTTCACAGAGGGGTTTCCTAACCGTCATGTGACATGATTTCTTACGCGACATTTAGGCGACTTTTAAATTATGGTGTCATTTTGGTCGCTGTAGTTAGGACAGCGATTTTAGAAGAAACCGTGGGCTCATGTAACTAGTAGTACTGAAAGATCTTACTTTTACTCCACTTTAACATGAAAACTCTTGCAGAATCTAAAACGCACTCAGGAACATAATTATCTACAATTTTTTTTCGTTTTACAAAACTTTGTACTCGGGTAATCTCCCGGCTGACAAACATAATATAATTTCAACTCTTTATTTATATCCCATAGTTTTAGATCACAATCAAGCAATATTACTTTGCTAATATCTGATAATATTTAGATTGGTAATTTGAAGCTCCAAGAGAATCAAGGGGATGAAAGTGCCAACATTTAAAATTTGGAGAAACTAGAGCAAATGGTAGGAACACTATCTACTGTTTTGAGTCAAGATATGGTAATAGTAGTTTTGCCGGAAACTACTATTCATCTTGACTTTGAAACACGTTTCAATGTAAACCTACCTATGGTTTGAACTTCAAACGCGTTTAACTCA
Source organism: Uloborus diversus (assembly GCF_026930045.1). Lineage (NCBI taxonomy): Eukaryota > Metazoa > Arthropoda > Arachnida > Araneae > Uloboridae > Uloborus > Uloborus diversus. The sequence goes on from NC_072740.1 coordinate 77,989,822, forward strand.
AAACTTAAAAAGTCCATTGACATCCCTTTACATCACACTGCCTCATTCGTAAAACATTTTCTTCAGATGTGTGCACAGTTTTGTTCTGACGTGTTACTTATATTTTAGTTAAGTCATGAAACGCTGTGAGGATCATATTTCACAGATATGCATGCTCAAATTGATTGGCTTGTTTGCATAACCTAAAAAACCCTCTCGCTTACAGTACATTTATCAAAGGGCCGCACCCGAAAACTGTGAACTGCACTCCTGCTTACTCTAAAAGTTGAGAAGTAGTGATCCTAGCTTCTAATAAATGATTTCACCACAGAGTGGCTTTGACTCACCGGTCATCATATTTGAATAATGATTTGCTTCAAGGTTGAATTATAACTCACCAAGAAAATCTAAAATTAATTTATATATGCCAAAGTGAAAAGTCATAACGTCTTTTTACTCTGAAATATTAATTTAATCAACTTAATTCGAAGTTTTACATCCAAAGCTTTTCAATTTTTCAACTCTTCAGAAGTGGTGCAGTTTGGCATCTTTTAAAAATACAAGACCTGTAATTTTATTAAACTGCAAAAGTTCTTCCTTTATTTTAGAGATAGGGGGTAGATTTGAAAATTAAATTTGCATTTCAATAAAAAGTGTCATTATGCAATTTTTTTTCTTAATTTTCTTTGATTTTGATTCATGAATCAATTGGTTAACTAATATTTAATCAATTTTATCACCTAAAATTAAAATAAATATACTATAAATGCTCAAGTATTGTGAATTTTTAAAAATGCTCATCAGCTAATTATTCTATTGAATTTCGAGTAAAGATGACCGTATTTTTTTATATTTACTTTGATATTAAATACACCTAATCATGAAGCTTTGAACTTTCTGACACAAAATTCTTATTTTATCAACAAAGTCAGGACGGCTGCTAACAAAACTTAAAAGTTATTTGAGCTGCCATCGCCGTCACAGTGAAGTCACATGAAAACTCACAAATGTCACAGCGTGACTATTTGAGATGTCACAATTATGTCATTTCACTTTGTTTCTATGACCGTTATGACTTGTATTGAGATCTCTGTATCTTTGCCTTCACATAAAGGTGAATACCAGTGTGTGTTAAGAAATAGTCCTCAGTTTCTCATTTATTTTAGATACTTAAAAAACGAGGTTATGAGAACCACAAGTGTAGTTCAGTATTTTTCTGAGTTTAATAGGAATGTTTAATCGTGAATCATAACTAATTTTTATATACGGATAATTAATAAGTTGCATAATGCTTATTCTGAATAGAATATTATGAAAAACTTTGATGCAGAATGTTTGAATTGATGTAATTAAATTCGATTTTGTGCTTTGTTTAAAAATTATTTACTTTGGAATTTCTATCTTGAGCTAACTAAAAAATAATTATAAACATTTCTTGGTTAAACATTTTTGACTTTTTTTTTTGCATTCCATTCAAAAATTTCTTTGTTTATGTCTTTTTTGTGCCATTGTTATTTTAGCGTTAATTTGACATATGAACATAATATTTTTGACTGATGGCAATTTTAGTATCAAATTACGTTTTTTACGTAGGTAGATTTTGTAAACTATTTTACCGATCTTTAAGTGCTATCGCGGAGTAAGCAAACAAAATTACAAGTATAATATATTCCATAATTGTGGAAAATCTTTATCAGAGTATAATAGGTTACGTAAAATATATTTATTTTTATGATGGTCAAACGAAGAAGTATTTATTTAGTTTGAAAATTGAAAAGATAGTTATTGCTTTTGGAAAAAGTATCTAATATAAAGTATAGAATTTTCGAAACCGACTTGGAGTCCTAAATTTTTCAATCTTTTGACTATTTTAAAAGCAATGGTTTTCTGTTGAAGGAAAAGTATTGTCTAGTAGGAGAATGTAAAGCAAAATGAAATACTTATCAAACATTTACTTGCTCAATTTGAAAATGGTAAGATATCTTACCATTTTCAAACTGAGCAAGTTTGTAATTTGTTTTGAAAGTTACAGTATGTGAAGAAAGAACTGTGTATTTTATTATAAAATTTTCATTGAAACATAGTTTTTTATTTTTGGCAGTAAGTATATATCGTAAAGAATCTTGGATATTTTTTTCTTTGCGTGGGGCAGTGAAAAATGAAGTATTTTTGCTTGATTATCAAAAATAATTATCATAAAATGAATGAATAACTTAGTGAACAAATTAACAAATAATGAAACAATAAACTCATAAATAAATTAGCATATGAGAAAAAATAAGAAAGTAAGTAAAATAGTGCATGAATAAATGAATTAATAAACACAGAAATGGAAATGAATGAATTGACGAACCGATACGAAACTGATTCAACAAATGAATGAATAAGTAAACGAAGAGAACAGTTTCACTTTGTCCCGTGTGTGCCTGAAAAGTTGTGTTAAACATTTAAAATCAAAACATGCCTAATATTAACTAAATAAGTACTACTGCTCTGGACATAAATAGATCTCAATTTTCAAAAACTTTATCATTTTATAACAACAAAAATTATTTTTGATAAACCGCAGAGTATTACAATTGAGCAGGTTTTGAAAACGACTTGCATTATTTTTTTCCTTGGTCTCTAGAGTTTGATTTTTTTTTTTTTTTTTTTTTGACTACAGTCAACCACATGTTTAAGAAATTAGTTTTAAACATATGTTAAGGTAGTTTGCTCTGCAAATTAAAAATATTTTACCAATTAACTTTGCGCCACACTTCCCCAGTGTATTAGAACCATCTACATTGTTTTATTTTTAATCAATGTTGTCAAGGAAAGAAAATTAATTCATTTTCAGTAACAACTGGGTTCTTTCACTTGTCCTTTCAAGTCATTTTAATGTAAACAGTCTAATTCAAAGGAAGTACATCATTAAAATAGAATTAGTTTGGAAATAAATGGACTGCTGCACAATTTTGTATTTTATTGTTACTAAGTTGGAGACTACCTCATACTAGGGTTACAGAACAATCAGAAGTGTAAGGAACGAATTTTAAGGTAATATTCGATTACCGTCCTAAGTCGCCTGTAGGAAATACTAAACACAGCGCTTTCAAAAAGTTTCAATGCTCTGTTGATCAGTAATTAATAATTAATTCTTGTTCGTAGATGACAGTACTTGAAAAAAAACTTATTTCATTGACAGATTTTTATTCATAGCGTGTTTACAGTCAAATGAAAATAGCATTTTGTGAAGAAAAAAAAAGGAAAAAAACATGCGTGCGCACGGGAAAGTGGCCTTATTTTTCATTATTTTTATAGTAGTAAACATACTACTAAATTCCTTAAGCTTTGTATTTTTTCATGAGAGGTTATCAGTTTCCATTCTTCTTTCTTCTGATTTAGAAAACTATTATTTCAGTGTCGCTCTTCTAGAAGACACTAATTTTTTCAAATATAAAATTAAGATAATTTTTTCAACATGTTTTCTGTACTTTTATATGTGTTTATAACCACTTAATGGATTTTTAAAAACTTATCATTCAAAGTTAGTCTTCGGCTTGAGCAGGTTAACTCTTCTTTGTGAGTCGCAAACATGTTGAATAAATACATTATTCATTCAAAATTTGAAGCTAAACACAATTTGATGAAACAAAACTTCCAATAAAAAACCAAAATTATGGGCTGAATCATGTCTTTCGATTTAATTCATTGATTTACAAATGTTTGATTTGCTAGATGCTGCAAACCAGACTGTGTGGGGGATAGTCATTTACTGAAATTGCTTTTCAGAAATATGTTACATATCTTGTGACTTGAGTCCGTATCCCTCCTATCAGTGAGTTGATCTTTTACTCATAACAAAACACTTCTCCGATTTTACATATTCGTCATGTCTGTAAATACTATACTTAATTTCAGCGCTCTGAACCATGCATTGTTCCCAGGTAATTATGCAAAGATTATTAGCTTTCTAAACTGCATCAAAATCGTGCTGTTTAAGCATTGTCTTTGGTAACCACGTAGCCCAAATTAGATAACACTTTTCAGGCGTAGAACAAGATAAAAGACAAAAGCTAACACATGCGCCGATCTAGTCGCTAAATAGAAGAGGGTGGTATAAGGGTTGGGCAGTTTTATTTTTCTTCTTCCCCAAACTCCCGAGTGTACATTCGCATCGTTTCATATTGGTCATTTCTTTGATCGTAGCCTTAATTAATGGGGAAGTTACGAGCTAGCTTTTCTGCTTTTTGTTGCAGTTCTTTTATTTTCTTGCTTAGCGATTACGTGCTTAGATTATATCTCAAGTATTTAACATCATAACATGCTGTTTACACTGGTTCACATACAGATGGGAACAATCAACAGGGGGAGAGATAAATTTCATGACTTTCCATTGTATTTGACGCAATTTATTTTTAGTTTTTCCCACTCTGACGTCGGAAACTAGTTTTTTTGTGATATCGGACACACTGAGGATAACGCAGAGCTGTGGCTTAAAAATGCTATCTGGTTAGGTATGAATAAATAAGGATAATCCGTAATGTAGTTTTAATGAAAAGAAATGGTATTTCCTTGCACCAAATTGTCTTAAAATTGCATGAATCCTATGAATTTCATTACAAGGCATTCAAGAATTTAAAAGCGAAATGTAATTTTTTGAATGAAAGCAATTTATCAGTATTAACCCATCTATTTGTTTGGAGAGTAAAATCTTGTAGGTTTTTAAACTTTTAGACGAATAATTTTCACGTTTATGGTTGAAATATATGTCGAGAATCATAAAGGTCGATTTGTGCTTATTTTCAGGAAAAATAATGACACATTTCTACCGCATGACGTTTTCTTGAAAAACCCAATTTTACGTGAATTTTCTTTTGCAATTATCGTTAGAAATTTTTTCTCGGCGTTGAATTCGGCGGTAATTTCCCTGCTTGATCATTTTTAACAGAGGTGTAACCTACAAAATACATCTCTGTGACACCTCCCCAATGCCGTACATGGCATGGTATGTACAGCAGTTTTAAAACGTCTTAAACGTGTTCAAGACGTTTTGAAAAATCACCAGATTACTTGTGTTACATATGCAGCGATTGTAGTGTTTTTCAAAACTAGCATAAAGAAAATTACAGACTATGTCAAACGACTTTATTGTTGGCCGGAAACTTGTGACCAGTGGCTCCTCTTAAAAGTCTGCTTGCATGTCTCACTGATCAACGCTTCACGTGAATCATTTTAACATCATTAAAAATAATAATTTAAATAGTTAATGAATAAAAGTTTATTTGCTCAAGAAATTACAAACTTATGTTTGATTTCTTGACCAAAACGTTTACTCATTACCATTTGAAATTATTACTTTTTAATGACAATAAGTGAGCTGTCACCCGCGTACAAAATAGCTGCTTTTTTGTGGAAAGATACTCATGAGTGTTGTTTATTTAAACGTTTCATTTGTTTGAGTTTGATTTATTGAACCGATCGAAAATCATTCAAATTGTGCATGAGAATCGCTCCAATTTGATTTTTCTGATTTCTGGATTTGATTTTAAATTTATCTACATGTAGAATGATGTTTCTAATTCATCTTTGTATAATTTTACCGCAACAAATTGCATATTATACTCGCATTTCACAGAAAGGAGATATACTATTATGCAAGTCCATTTCTTGACAACTCCTCTCCAATTTATCCTTTCATTAAAAATGAGTATGCATTTATACCATCCATAAGAGCACGCAGCCTTGAAAATGCTAAATGTTTACGGGCTTTTAGCAGACAATCAAAAAGCCCTTTTTAATCCTTCATTTCGCGTTTTCTTTCTTGTTAACCTCGCTTCGATAATGGAATTAAGGATTAACTCCGTCCATTTGAAAAGTCGTTTACAGGGCAGACTTTCCGAAGCGACTTTTTCGGCGTTGCACCTTCTTACCATTAATGAGATTTTCCGACTGCCGCTATGGAAATTACACGAGACTAAATTTTCTTAGGTAAATAGTGGGAGAGGGAAGATGGGCTTTTGGCGTGGTTCCTTCCCCATTCAAGGTGACACAAATGCCGCCAAGCGATAAATCTTGGCTCGAGTTCAGCAGCGTGACATTCTATATATAATCGCACCTTATGACTGAGGGCACGTTTTTTCGCCTGCGTTCAGAAAACGCTAAACGGACTGTTTATTTGTTATTAATTAATGACTAAAGAGGCATGCATGCGCATAAGCGTTCTTTTGTACGAAGCATGCAAGATGCTGTAATGTCACTTTTACATGACAAGGTAATAATTTTGATACAAAAATGATGATGATGGGGCAGCTTCAGTTTGTTATACGAAAATCCACGTGTGTTCATAATTTATTACGCAGAGTTGTTTCAACATTTAGTTAATTTATTTACTTACTTATTTCTAGCTGAATGAACCAGGGGTGCCCATCCCCCCCAAGCTCAATGGCGCAAAATCCCCCCCCCCCAAAAAAAAAAAATTTCACTGCTCTCTTGCTTTTAAATTAGGTGAAACACAACACTTTTTAGAGTCACACATTGCCAGTTAAATTTGCATAATTTCCAATCATTTAATGAATCAATCAAAACAATTCAACAAAATAAAGTTGCTTGAGATTAAAAAAAAAAGTTACAACAGATGCGAAAACGAACTGCTTACATTTACGACAGCAATTAAAAGTGCAAGCAATAGATTTTTGTAATAGATTTAGGATCTTGCGAATAATCGAAGCTAATACTAAAATTAGTTTAGCTGCTTGCTCAGAACTTTAAATTTGAGTGTTGGGACTACCAGATTTGTTCTATTTATTGCATGTGTCGTCAACATTTGTAATTTATGTAAAAGCCCCAGTTAAAATGATAACATTCAATTTTTCAGGGCCGTCGCCAGTTTAAAAAAATCTAAGGGGAAAGGGTATGAGTTTTAGCAAGCTTTCATCTCACCTTTTTTTTTCTTAATATATTTTAAAATACACAGAGAGAGAGAGAGGATTTAGCTTTTGATTAGCGTTGGAATCATCACTTGATGTAAGCAATACGACCCCCATAGTAAGTATAATATTGGCTTAAAAATAATGGTTTCTGGGTTTTCTCCCCCAGAAAATTTACGAATTTGCAGTTTTTGACGATCTTTGGTAATTTTAGGGAGAGGAGAGGCTTGGTGACCCTCCCGTGGAAATTTTTTGAAACTGAAACTCTAAAAACCCAATTGCAGATTGCTTCGATTATGTCAGGAAAAGGGTGCCTCAGTGACATTGCTTCGGAACTGTTTCGAAATTGCAGTTCTAAAAAAGCAGTTTTAGACAAACTTAAGTAATGTTAGAGATAGGAAAGTCTTCCGTTTCTATTCCGCGGCAATTTTTTGAAATTCAAACTCCAACAATGCAGTTTTAGACAAAGGTTTGGTAATGATAGGGGGTTCCGGGGGGCCCTCCCCCGGAAGTTTTTTGAAATTATAGTTCTAAAAAGCTGTTTTAGACGATATTTGGTAACGTTGGCTTGGTGACCCTCGCACGGCATCACGGCAATTCTTCGAAATTGAGACCTCCAAAAACGCATATTTGGATTGTCTTCGGTTATGTTAGGTAAAGGAGGTTCGGAAGATTTTCCTGGAAATGTTTTGAAATTAAAATGTTAAAAACGCGATTGAAAGCCATCTTTGGCACCGTTAGGTAGCGATCAGTTTTTTTTAAATAGAAGCTCCCCAACCGCAATTTTAGCCGAATTTGATGATGTTAGGAGGGGGGAAGGAGTTTGGACGCTCCCCCACGCACTTTTATTGAAATTGTCTTTCTAGAACACAGTTTTAGGCGGTCTTCAGTAATGTTTGGGGGAGGGGGAGTTCGGTGGCACTCACTTTCGAAATCAAAACACCAATAGCAGATTTAGACGATCTTTGGTTGCGATAGGGAGAAGGGGGAGTTCAGGGACTCCCCCCTGAATTTTTTTTTTGAAATTGTAGGTCTGAAAACGCAGTTTTAAACGATCTTTAGCAACGTTAGGCCGAGAAGTTCCGTTGCCCTTTTATATCCGCGGCAATTTTTTAAAATCGTAACTCAAACAACGTAATTGTAGACTGTCTTCAAGTAAGTTAAGGGGAGAGGTAGGGATTTCTTGAAATTTTAGTGCTAAAAACGCGATTGTACGCCATCTTCTGAAACGTTACGAACTGGCAGTTTTTTCGTAATTGAAGCTGCAAAAAGGTAATTTTAGCCGACCTTTGATCATGTTTGGGAGAAATGTTCTTGGAAGATCTTCTTCGTACATGCTTCAGAATTTCAGCCCTAAAAACGAAACTTAAAACTATTTTTAATATTGTTTGCGAGAACTGCAGAGAGGAAGAAGGAGGAAAGGGGCAGCCATGGGAAAGTTTTGGACTTGTATCTTTAAAAAGGCAGTTTCAAACGAGCTTTGGTAATGTTTATGTAAGAGGTTGAGGGCCACTCCACAGGCAGTTTTTAGAAATTGAAATTCCAGAAACTCAATTGCAGATGAATTTCAATAGTAATGCAATTAAAGAATGGAATTCACGGTTTTGCCGTGATTTTTTTTTTTTTTTTTTTGAAATTGAGCCTTAAAAACAAAACTTAAGACGTCCTTTAATAATGTGGTGATGAAAGGGCGTTTTTCTGAAAGTTTTTTTGAGTTTGATGTCCTAAATACGTGTAGTCAACAAAAATCGGTCACACACATATTAGAGACTGATATTCTCCAAAAATGGTCAAACTGATTCATCTATTGAGCATAAAAATTCGAGAATTTTTATGGATAGAAAACTTCCTTCTATGTATTAGATATCGAAGAATGTAAAATGATTCATGAAAAATTGTTAACATAAGATTAAACTGCTTTACTTCCATCTGCTTAGTCCAACATTTTTGAAAGTTTGGTAAAAATCATCTAATGGTAAATTCAAAAAACTGTCACTTTAAAAAGGATACAAAAAATGGAAGTAAAATGAAATGAAAATTCTTCATGAACTCAAATTTGTTTTTAAAGAAAATCTGTATATTAAAAATCGTTAGTCAGGAACAAAAAAATGTTATTTTAAAACCTAGTTTTAATTGGATTTTCCCGGTTTTAGTGAATCCATGAAAAGCCGGAGCAGGATGATCAAAATTCTTACAAAAACAAAAAAGATTTTAAAAATATTTTATTTCATCCATTTTTTATTGAGCAATCACGATTGCTTATTGTCCTCACTGGACCGTCTTTGGTGTCTGGTTCCTTTTTCAGCTTGGACCAGGTGCGTCTGCAGCACCACCGCCCACCGTCCTCTGCAGGCGGCTCGGCTGCTCTGGTCCTGAGCTATCCCTTCTCTTGGGCGGAGGCGTCCATATCCTACACACACGCACACTTGCACACATACACACACATGATTTTACACACATATACTCACACACGCCTACGTGCATACACACAGGTCTACGCACACACACAAGCCTACACACTTACACACACAACTATGCACATGTAACCGCCCAAGAGGAGAGGCAGGCTTGGGGGGGGGGGGACAGGAGCCGTTTTTAGAAACAATAACTCCAATGAGTAGGGTCCTGTCGCAGTTCGTAATTGCGAAAAACATAATTTGAATTCAAAATTTCAGAATTCAAATTATTATTATTATTTCTTTTTCATCGCTGTCACACGTATTCATCGTACAGAATTGTACTCGTTCTAGAAAAAATCATGATAATTTAAAATGAAATCAAACAGTCTGAACCTTTTTTTGCAACATACTCTAACGCCATCCTGTGTCTAAGGTGATCTTCATTGAAAAAAGACAAAGCTACTAAATTTTGGAAGATGTACATCAAAAAAGTATAATTAATGCATCTTACTTATTCTCGTTGAAAATTTTTTAATACATTACTTTCCTCCAAAAATTTTATTTTCAAAACAAAAAAAAAATCCCCCCCAAAAATTCTGATGGCGCAACTTGCGCCATAATCCCCCCCTGTGGGCACCCCTGGAATGAACCATTTTTTACCCAATTCAGCGAAACAAATTCAATTCCTTGCATGATCGTTCGAGCACAGGGGCAATCGAATTTAACTTTTTGGGAGGGCAGAAATTTTTCAATTTGCCGAATGGAACTCCAAATTTCGCCAAATGATGATTTTGCCGAATATAACTCTAAATTTTGCCGAATGATGATAATTTTGTCGAAAAGTCAGACTGGCCGAATAAAGAAATTAATGGAAGGTCACAGTGCCCCCCCCCACAATTCATTTTCAAAAAAATCATAGCATCGTTTAAAACTAGCATTTTGCACATGACATTAAAGACATTTTTGATATGTTTATTTATTTATTTTTTTTGTAAGAAATGGAGAAACGTTTAAGGTTCTACATCATGCTTTTAGAAGGGTTGAAATAAAGAAAAGTGATCCACCCACTCCAGTAAAAGAACACCCCTAACAGATGGAAAAACACAGAATTTTCTTGTCGTTTTCCTTTTGGAAATGTATAGAAAGAAGTTACTACTGCAAATTTTTCCAAGAAAACTCTTTAAAACCTTTTTTTTTACGGGATATTCTTTCACTAAGGATGCTATGTTCATTTACTTGTCGTTTTGCCCGAGAAACTTAAAATTTAAAAGCTATTTGCCTCTTTATTATGAGCGAAAATGCGTGATAACTGTTGTAATTTTTTCGTTGACCTTTAAGATACATGAGACGTGCATGCTGCCGTGGGAAGGTACAGCGCAATATCTGCAATACAAATATTTCATTTAATTTTTTTAAAAACATATTTGTGTCTTCTATTATACTTATACCTTTATTGTACAAGCTTGCTCATTTGGTTTCTGCTGAAAAAAAGATCGAAAAAGAGTCAAATTCCAACCCCTGCCTATTGTTAGTATTGAACTAAAAACGCGTTTCTTTAAATATCTTGAAAAGGTCATTTCTGCAGATACTGCCGTTTAACTGCCCACAATAGTACAGTTTTCAAGAACTTTTTATTCTTATTTAAGCTGAACAAAAAGTATTTTTTTTTTTGAAAATAATTATCACACACACTAAGTACAATGTATTGTTCAGCCCTCGTAACGATAACCATACGCGCCCTCCAAAACTGTTCACAACGCAAAAACGAGAGCTGGAGAAAAATTATTAATTAAACGCCTCGGGAAAAACTATACTTACAGCAAATATCGTCTCCTCAGAGCAACAGTAAGATATCTAATCCCAGAAATAACACTAAGTTATCTTACTGTTGCTCTGAGGCGACGATATGTACTTAACTGCAAATGAAAAGGCCCTTTTGCTTGAGTTGTAAATTGCCGGAAAGCGCTTGCACGTTCTTAAATTTAAGGTATAAAGAGGTATAAAGGTTAAGAGGTAAAGAAGTGGGTAAGTAAGAGGTAAAGGTAAAGAGGTTAAGGTATAAAGAGGTATCTTATTTATAAAGGACTTTTTCTAAGAGGGACTCAACTAGCGATGCCCACTAATTTTGCAATACTATGATAAAAAATAATGCATGCTAAATTTGAGCTCATTCAGCCAATAGCAACAAGTGCCCTCTGGGACGTTGATATTTATCCATTTGAAAATGTTTCCAGAAATATTTATTTTTCAATATTATGACCAATATAATCTTTTACCTTACATTTGAAAAACACTTTACTAAAGGTTTTATTTTGAACAATAATACAATAAGAGCTTGGAAATTGCCTTATTTATATGCCTTTATTATTCTCTCTCGATTGTGTTTTAGATATTTTCAATAGTCGTGCACTCTTTATAAAACAAATTGCTTTTTCGACGACTCATTTTTGTAAAGTCGTGGTTAAGTTTTTCTATGAATTTGACTCCTTTCAATATATCATTTGCTACTTTTTTTTTTTAAATCTTGCATTTTCTTTTCAAGTAGATTTCTCCATTTCTTCAAGAAACAGGATCAAGTTGAATAGAATCGTTTGGTATTTGTAATCTCTTAAATAGTTTCGTTGACTTTCTAGGAGGAGGAAGAACTTAACTAAGCAAGTTTTTCGAATCAACTGCGTTCATTTGAAATGGTTTTATACATTCAGCAAATACCTCCTTTTCTTAAGCTTTTATTTAATTTTGGGGCCGGTCTCTATCTACTTTCTAAGTTCTTTGTTTATCTAAATACAAATTAAATTACTAATTTATTCCCTAAATACCATAAATGGTTTATAAAATCTTCTGTAGTTGCTTTGTTTCGACGACATTTTTGTTTTCTACTAATTCTTAGGGACATATCTTTGAAAAGGGTTTTGATTAAGTTAGTAGCTGGAAACCTTAGGTTTATGTAACTTAACTATTGTCCGTTTTCCACAAGAAGGCACTTGACTCCTCCCTAGTCACGTTGTATCCGATGATTCTATTTCGCTGTTTTAGGCAGAAGGTTTATTCGGATCATAGCATTTTGTTGTAAAAGCAGCAGTTTTTAAAATGTAAGATTAACTGAAATGACAACAGACAAGTGATGTAATGGACACTAAGACTTTTTTGCGAATTATAATGCAGGCCCAAGTTAAGGATGCCTGGTTGTCTCCTTTAGAAGCGTATGAGTTGTTTACCGATCACCCCCGCATAAAATGGAACTATGCGTTCGAGGAGGCGTGGCGAAGTGCCTTCTCGTGAAAAACGGACAATATATGGCAGCAGTTGCATCTAAGATAAATTTCAATTACTTTATTATTATATTAATTGGAACAAAAAATCCCTCATCCACTAATGTAAATAATAAGCTACAGGTTGCCGAAAAAAGGCATCCCTCCCCCTTTTTTTTTTCTTTTTTAAGTTAAGAGTTTTATTGCAAGAAAAATCCGATCAAGCATTTTTTTCGTGTAACGTTCCAGGATTTCCCATGTTTCCACCAGTTTCCGATGCAAACAAGTATTTTTGTGAAAAGTTTTCGAAATAGCTGCTAGTACCACGAATGCTGACTTCTGACTGGTGTGAAACAATATTTTTAGCTCCCAGTAGAAAGATATGCTCAGCTAATATATTAGGTGTTCCTCCTTCAGACCCGATATGACCATCTATATTGACTTAACCCCAAATGAGGGCGAAATACCGTCTCTCTGGATATTGTAGCCGTGCATGAGTTGTTGGCGAAAAAGCTGTTTGCAATTCTGACTTCGCTTTGGCTTTGGTCATATTTGCTTTTACAGGATATTTCCTGGTAAAGCATTACGGTGCCTAGTTGTTGCTGTAAACATACCTAAGTTTTAAGACAGTTCCTCATTTATTCCAGGAACATGACTGGCTTTTATTGAGAAGGTTTCTAAATACCTGCAAAATATTCCATGTTAATTACAGGATGGTTATTGACTCTTAACGGAAAACCACTATATATCCAGTAGGGTAGACCGGGACACGTTCACGAGGATTTTTTTCAATAAATTTTCTAATTTTTACGTTTTAACTTAGAAAATTTTAGACATTGCGGTTTTATGAAGCAGGTAATGGAGACAAAAATGGTATATTTAGTTGTTGCTCAGTTTTTTAACCATTAAAAAAATTATTTTTGAGCCCAAGTCGGTTGCGTAAACGTGCCCCTGACACGGGGCACGTTTACGCATATTTACTTTGACACCTAAAGTGGTTCTGTTAGTGTTTTGAACATAATGTCTTACAGTCGTTAAAATAAAGCAAAATTTATTACAGACTGATTAGTGTATGAAGTTATTGCTGAAGGGGCTTGAAAACAACACTATATGATTGTAAGCTATAAGATACGAATTTGTAAATTAATTAAAAATTAGATGGTGATTTTCAAAACTAAATAACCTGGAAATACTAAAATGGTTTGAGTCTTACTAAAACATACCTATTCATTACTTGCGCTGAAATAAGAGTAGTTGAAAAATCAACGGACATAGAGCTCAATTTATCAGCCATTTAAAGACAATTTATGCATTTTTAAAAACTTATTTTGAATTTTATTTTCATAGCCAAAATGTTTCTTGAACGAATTAATAAACTAATAAATGAATCCATTAGCTCCTTTACACTTTGTATAGTAGGCAGTATAAGATGAGAAATATTTTATCTGCAAAAGTTAGTACTTTAAATATATATATATATATATATATATATATATATATATATATATATATATATATATATATATATATATATATATATATATTAAAAGTGGAAATATCTGACGGTAAGTTTAAATACTATTACAGAACGTTGTCAGAAATTTTAATATTTAAACAGTTTCACTTAACCTTTCTGATTTTTTTTTTTATTTTCATAAAATAAATTGATTTGTTAAAACCTGGACTGAATTTCCGATGTAGAAAAATTCTCTTTCTTATTTTGTATAAATTTTATGTTGATTGCTATGGCATCTTGTTAAGATTTTTTCAACTTTGTGGTCGAATATTATCCTCTTATTCAAGTCATGGATAACCACATTTTCCTATTTGTGCGAACGAGGTGCAGTGGGATTAAATGTTTCTTTCAAAACCTTCAGTGATGCAATTTTACGCTCTGACAAGTATATTTAAGGATCACATTGATCAGAGAACACATACACTTTAAAATAACAATAGATACTTATGTCCCTTTTTAACTTTACTCTGCTGTTTAGAAACTAAAAAAAAAAGTATGTTTCGTGACCTGACTTGAGTTTTAAAAACATAATGCTTTTCTTTCATTGTAAAAAAATCCAAATTCTTATGACGTTGCGCAAACTTCAGGTGCAGAGAGAGTTCATCAAAAGAGGAGAAACTAAAATTTCAATCCATAAAATGAAAATAATATTAATTACGCGGTTCAACTAGAAAGCAAGATATGCGTGTAATTGTTTACATATGCATTAAGTAGAACTTATGGAACAAACGGTATGTATTTAATATACGGTATATACAACATTTAGCAAGCATAAAATGTTATAGTTATGATCCCAAATCATAGCTAATATAAAAGAAAGCCCGTATGAAAATGGTGTGTTTTACTAAGATAAATTGAAGTAAAAACTCTTGAAAAATTCTCAAGAAAGGGCAGTACCGGTCCTACTTCTTGGCCAAATTTTTAGAACAATGAACTATTTGATGTTTCTGTGGTGACAATTTCTTTGTTTCAGCAGGCGTTTAACGTAATTTTGTCAGTCTTTTAATAAATGTTTGAACTAAATGTTAAGCTAAACATAATTATTGCTAACGATTTTATGAACATTCAAGTAAATTTATGAAAATGTTTAATTCTTTTTTTTAAATGTAATTAAAAACTTTCTTTTTGCAAGTTAGTTCTAAGGTAGATGATGGGATGGGGACTCGGTGAACATAAGATGGGCCATATGGGAACAGTCACCATATTCTTTTCGTATTATTGTTATTCAAAAACATGTGTAAATATTTACAATTACAATTTTACAGTATTAAGTTTGTAAATTTATTGTTAATCATCATTATTATTATCATTATTAAATATTTATTTATAAATTTTTGTCTTTTATTTTTAAATTTTTGGTCACTAAATGATTGGTGAACAATTTAGTGAAACATGAAATAAAAAGACAAAATATTTTCATTTAATTAAAAACGTTTAAAATAATTTTTAAATACAGTATCACACTCTGTATGAACCTTAAAAGCAATAGATAATAAGAATAATTTTTACATGATAAAAGCTGGAATATGCTATGAAATTTTAAATTTTGACAGTGAGCAGAGCTCTATATCAGGGGGAAAAAATCTTTATGTCACATTGTACAATTTAAACTGATGCAGTATTTATTTAAACCCTTCAATGTAATTGGTATGTACGTACATGTTACACATTAAAGAGCTTTACTTTCAAATAGGATGCTTGTCCGGCAGATTTTATCGTGTTCGTATGTGCCCCAGGCATTTTCACATGTGAACATTTTTAAAAAATACCATTAATTAAAGAAATATTTAAAAAAATATATATCTTTAAAAAATTCATGACACAAAGAAAAGACTATTCAATCATTAGGACATTTTTGCGCTTAGAAATTGATAATAATTTTTTAAAAGTAAAGAAATGAAAAAAAAAAAAAAATGTTCGCATGTGCCCCTCTTTCCACTTTACGTAGAATCATAACAGTTATTTTTACAACTATATTAAAAATATTACTCTGTATTAATACGGTTAATGGAAATGTTAAAAAGGAAAAAAAAAAAAAAAAAAAAGAAAAATCAATTATACTAAAAAATGATAATTGAATAAGAACTATTTTGAGATACTTGTCTTTAATGACACATTTATATGTAATGAGTTTAACCGATATATTGATTAATATCCCTTTCTGAGAATAAAATGTCATGTTACCTATCATTTAGAGTCATAAAGATTTTTTTCCCTCGATGGCTAAGGTGTCGATTATAGACAGTTTAATCCCATTTAACACTTTGAAGATTGCTTCTTTCTCTTAGGGGGTTGTCTGCTCATTAAAATCACAATTTTATGTTGTAGGAGGATCATTCTACAGTATTTAGTGGTATTATTTTTTTACGACACATTTAGTGACCAATTATCGAAACATTTGATTTTTTGTTTTAATTGTAAAAATACAGCTATTGAAATTTTCAATCATTTCAAATTGTTATTTGTATTTTTATATTCAAAAAAGGGAAATATTTAAAAATTGCCCCGTACGTAGCCCTGAATACTGTCGAATGGACCCAGGAGTGGATTTTAGTACAGTTAAAAAGATATTTTTATTGCGCGGGTCCACATCTCTGTTCTTAACTTTCCTAAAGTGATAAATATCAGTATAAGACTTCTGTGTAACATTTTTTTTTTTTTTTTTGTGACGGAATCATGTTTGGCTGAAAAACATCGGAACGGAGGTCTTTACAGCATAATACCATGAAAATATAATAAAACTTTATACTTTAAAATTCTAATATTTTGCCACTCGGAGTAAGATTCCTGTTCTATGATCGAGCGAATCGTATTGATTCATCATTTTATATGTACAGTCTCGCTCGTTTATAGCGAAGCTGAAGAGACCAAATAGGAATAAATTTTACTTGGTTATAATTTCTTGGAGGCTCTTTTAAACCTTATTTGTGTGGATTTAACTTTATATATATATATATATATATATATATATATATATATATATATATATATATATATATATATATATATATATATATATATATATATATATATATATATATATATATATACGAGTATATATATATATATATATATATATACAGTGGCGTACCAAGCATAGGTTACACCCGGGGTGGTAATTTGTGGTGTCCCCCCCTGTCCACCCTACAGACGCAAAAGAAAACCAAAATTTTTTTGTGAAAATGAAAACCTGAAATTTATTCCTTTTTCAGAAACAACTACATTTGTGTCAGAACAAAATTTCAGGTGGACTTGTGTGCAAAAAAAAAAAAAAAATGATAATAATAATAAATAAAAGTGGTGGGTTGTAGTCTAAAAATGCATTTTAGCTTCATATTTTTTAAAAACTTGCAATTTCACTTAGGGTGTCACCCCCCCCCCCAAACGGGTGACATCCGGGGCTGACCGCCGCCGCCCCCCCCCCCGCCCTTTCTAGTGACGTCATTGATATATATATACAAAAAAGGAAAAACAAATGCTTACTCGCAGGTATTACGTGTTGCCAGTTGGGAGTGTTGGATTCTCTATAACGTTCAGCTTTCCCATTCGAGACTCCCTTTTTTTTCAAAGTTCATTACTCCTTATGTTCAGCGCCTTTCTCTATTAATGGAGACGTCAAAAATATCTAACGCATAAAATGCTGAATGTTGTTACTGCCCTCTTAACGGCAGATAATGACTGCTAGCTCTACCATTATCACTGTTGGTAAAATACTACGGTTTATCAATAAAAAAAAACTACGATACTTCATAGTATTTAAACGGGAAAGAGTAGACATATACGATTAAAACGAAGCCAGGTCAAGCCACATAAACTCGATTTAAAGAAACCTGTTTTACCTTTGAATTTCTTATTACCAAAGTGCGTCAGATTTGCTTCATTGAGTACGTCTGTGTGTGAAAAGCAAATGGTGTACTATCATCATATTTAATCTCTGAACGGATGATTTGTTGAAGATTTCCTGATACAAAACTGACCACATGTGCAGAAACTACGTTGTGTGATTCTTCCATCCAGTCACACATTAAATTTTATATGACGAGTTTTATTTAAAATAATTGGAGGTAAATGACACTATGCTTAACGCATCTATGGTTTTAAACAATTTCTATCCAGTTTAAATTGTTTAGGTATATAATGATTGCATACAATGATGTCTTCCTTAAGAGACCGCCCAATTGGACCACAAAATATTGATTTTTTTGAGAATTGATCTCTGAATAGGGGCAATAACTAAAACTAAGATTCATGCAATACCTACAACAATATATTATGTTTGCAGTAGTTTAATGTATTTCATATTCGTAAAGCTTTTCTAGAAAACTAAATTGCTTCGACTTTTACAATTTCTGTTTAAAAAAATTCTTAGATCTTTTTTAAAAATGTTTAAGAATCGTATTAAACTTGATATTCATATTTTTCATCCATGTATTGATTTCGACTGGTGTTTTTATATGAAATAAAAAGCATCCATTTCGGTCTGTTTTTCTTACGGAGACGAGATAGTGTAGAAACTTCCCCCATAAAATAATCGACTGAAATTTTACAGGGACAAAAGCTTTACGGGATTGGAGACTGAAAATATGTGGTCTTTTAAAGGGGAGAAAATGAACATGAAGTATGCAGCTAGAAATTTCTGACGGAAAATATGTCTTTGTGAGAGATTGTTTCGTAAAAAAGGTGATCTTTCTGTAAAGTGTCACTGTATATTTAAATACGAAGTAGTATAAATTAGTTTACACAACTTCAAGAGGGCTTCTTCAAAAGTTAGTCATCATACTATCATCAAAATTTTGAAAGATGTTGTTAGAGCATAATAATCATTTTATCCTTTTTACAAAAAGTTTACCTTTTTTTAAGGGAAGAAGATAGGGTGTGGTATTCTTATTCAAAGGATATGTGTCATAATCCGCACACTGCAATTGTGCAGTAAGTACCAAGTTATCGATACGACTCATGCAATAGTATACTGCCGTGTGAAAATTAGGAACGGATCTATATGAGTGGTCGATTTCATTGAAATGTTTCAAAATGTGGTACACATGTGGTTACATAAAAAAAATGCTCAAAAAATAGATTGATTTCATAAAAACAATTGGACTGCGATTTTGACATAATGATTAAAAAAAAAAAAAAACATATAAGTTTTTCTTTCCTGGCGTAAATGTTAATTTGTGTTTGATCATTTTTACTACATGAGGAAATAAAAATATCTATTTACGACCTATTTTTTCATTAAAAGGAATATTCCGGAGCATTGGAGAACTGAAATATATTTTTTATATTTTCTCTAATATTGTCTTTCCCCATGAAATTGCACGAAAAATTCAATGAGAACGCAGAAAGAAATAAATGGAAATAATTTTATAGTTTTCTGAATTTACACTCACTAATTACTTTATGCAAAACTTACTGATTATTATACCCGTGATAACATAACAATATTATTTCGATGTATGCTCGTTGACATTGCTGAAGAGGGTGGAAAAGTAGTAGATATCAGGATGACTGATAGTTTTTATATAGTAAGACATCGAATGTTGCAATGTGTCAGGAAAATATTTCCGCTTGATGTAACGTCGAAAGATTAATCGGTAGATACCCGACAAGTATTACCAGTACATCAGGTAGCTTCGAGCAACTTTGTTAATTTCTCGTCTTTCTTTGTGCGATACATTTGCAATCACAATTAAATCAGCTTATTTTTGATCATTTTGTTTTGCATTTTACACCTCAGGCTGCGTTGTACCTAATCATGAGAGTGATCAAAATTTTTGTATGTGTTAACTGTACTTCTTGTCTTTTTCGCTTGCTAACATCCAACTGTTCTGCGATCTTGCCGACAGATGATTCATGTGATATCATGCTCTAGGGCAATCTTTGATCTTCTTGATGTGTGCTAACACTGCTTTGAGTTTGTCGCCTGTTCCAAAAGGGGAACTACAACATGTTTGTTGTCTACGAAGGACACGATTCAAATCGGGAATATGTTTCTAGTCAATTTTCTGGGATGGATTTTGGAAGCCAGCGTGCGTAATTTGCACACCCTGCAAATATTGCAGATTTAATTTAAAAATAGAAGTAATTTTTAATGTATGCTATGTATTTTGTTTTACAATGTATTAAAAATACATTTCCAAAGGAAAATGAATTGTAATTTTAAAATTTTTGTCTAAAGTAAAGCAATATTTTCAAGTGTGACTAACGATGAATTTTCTGCATAGTAACCTAAATTGCGAAGACGACAGATATCAAGTATTAAACAATGTTCTGTTTGTAGTTTGATATCTATTTTACAATGCATTAGGCACTGAAGCATAAAATGGAGGAAACTCTAATGAAATTACTTGACTGATTACAATGCATATTATCAACATTATATCTTTGTGCAAATAACTAAGTAAACTTTTCCTTTTGACCACATTTGGACGTTTCGGTGAAACTATAAAAAATTCCGTAATGATTTCACTTTCATTGTTATCGTTTAGATGGTTAATATTAAGAGAAAAAAATGAAGATGAACTAATGGCATGCTTCCTTATCAAACTTTCAAAACAAATAAAAAGCAAGCACAATTCTGAAAGGCATTGTCGTCCTGAAAATTTAACACGATCTCATCTAAATCTACAACTTATCGCGTAGAAAGGAATCCAATTGTTCCTTCGCTGTTCATTATCGGCTCTCACGATTGTTACGAAAAGTAGTCACGAATAAAACTTGGCAAGCTTTTAAGTGCTATTGGCATCTACATTTACCAATACTAAACTGTTATGCATATGAAATGGCTTCATGATTGTAATTCGAACTACGGGGATGAACCTGTTGCCTTTGGCAAGGGTGGAGAAAGATGAAATCTTCATTTGTAGCTTTTATGCTGTCACTTCTTGAACTTATAGCATAAGAATTACCGGTTTAACGATCGTTGAAATTTATATCAGCTACTTTAGGTACTTGATAGCCAAAAGAACCGCCCTTGTAAATGAACAGCTCTTATTTGGAGAGGGTTTTTTGTGAAAAAATTCGAATCTGTACTTATTGCCAAGTTTTGGTAAAGTTTATACAATTGAAAGTTTAACACAGCATTACTAAAACCTCTTATGTTGTAGACAAAGAATCCAAATTGAGCAAGATAATCGTTTAAAGAAACAACGTAAATGCTTTGCAAAACATTTATTCCGGAAACATATTGAAATAACTAGTAGATGAAAAAAATACATTTTTATACGTAAGGTTTAAAGAAAAACAAGGTTATTTTATGCCGTTACTAATTGCATTTAAATAAGCTTGGCACAATTTTTAAAATTTAATATGAGGCAGTGAGAAGCAAAGGGATGCAAGTGGCAAAATTAAAAAAAAATAGGAGGTAATAACTACAAATGGTTGGTGAACCTCTGTCTTGGGGCAAGATATGGTACTAGCAGCCCTGGTAGGTGCTGCTGTACAGCATGATTTAGAAAAAGAAATCAATGAAAGACTACCGAGCCCCGCAACTTAAAAACGCGTTTTACTCAAAACTTGAAAATCTTCACTTACAACCCTTTGCTTCTCACGACCTCATATATATCTCTTTGGTGGCTCTTTTAAACCTCGTCCATAGACTTGCAGATAAACTCGCAAAACAAAATATGTTTTAAAGATTTTGAGACTCAAAACTTTGTTTCATCCTCACTTTTACTTCCAACGATTTGCTTTGCATGTCATATATGCTCTTATTTAAAACACGGTAAATATAATGTTGGTCAATAAGTTGGCTAATAAGCTGTTCAATCCAAACGAATGGATTTGGTAGTCATACTTGCTCTTGTTTAAAACACGGGTAATGTTGTTTAATAAGTTGGCAAATAAGCTGTTCGGAATTTACTTGCAATTCTGGCCAACTTAAATTATCAAGAGACAGCACTTTGCCCTCATTTGGGGCTCATTCAATCTATAAGGGCTGTAGCAAAGATGAAAGCAGATCACCTTATCGAGAAGTTTAGTATATCTCTAGACTGGTAGCTAAAACTATTCTTCTCAAGAGAGAGAAGTTTGCATTCAAAAAACCTGCAGTGGTTTATGAAACGTTTCACAAATATACTTTTTTTTCACTGGAAACTGGTTGCAAACTCGTCAAATTCCGGAACGTTGCACGCAAATAATCTGACGTTTCGAAAATTTTCTCACAGTACCGTAATTTTCAATTTCAAATTACGTTAATCGTACATCTGTAAGTAATGACGACATGAAATTACGTATAATAGCTCATTAGCAGCATTTTGGTGACTTTGCTCTCCTATTTCATGCAGTTATAGTGCAGCAATTTTGTAAAACCTTTCAATTGAATGCAGCAGTTTATTTAATAAAATACGATGATATATAAAAGAGAACAAGAGTAACCGTTAATCTTTGCAAAGCAAAGTTTTAATTAAATGAATGAAAAAAAATAGTTGAAACCGTTTTAGCACTTTTGCATAAATTTCTAATATAAGTCAATTAAAATAATTGAGTTAGGGACTTGTGTTTTCGGGAGTTATACAGCAATTTGCTTTCACTAAAAGCTTTCGATGTCTTGACATGTTCATTGCTTAGCAAAAACATTTTTTTTCTTTGTTTAATAATTAAGAATGCTAATTAAATTATATAAGACTAAACTAAATTATTCTAGTTTATGTACCGGTAAAATAAGTTTATAAGTGTTGTAATTTGCTTTAATATTTTTATTTCAAGTTTATTAATAACTCAATCAAAAACAAGGGTAAATATGAGTCGAATATTTTAAGTGAATTCGTTTGTTTGTTCAATATCTATCTGCATACTTGAAAAAAAAATGTTTAAAGATAATAAAATGTTTCCAAGAAATCATTTTGAATTTCCTCTAAACATCAGTATCTAATATGGAGTTTCAAATTAACTTACTCCCTTCTGTTTGTAGTTTTCATGTGATTAGTGATTATTACTTAATTTTAGTACTGGATTTAGCTTCACAAATGGATGAAGAACAAATCTAACAAGTATCTTTAAAAAATATTTGTACAATCTATTTGTTTATTTTTTTTTTATAATATTAATTTCGGAAATAATTAGCTATTCACAGTTTCTTGCTATCACATTTTTCTCACTTCTAGTCGAGAACTTTCGTTCGGTATTTTTATGGGTTGGCATTCATTAAGTCGTTGGAAGTTACAGCGTTTTGTGGCTTCTTGTTTTGGCACGTGTGACAATCGTGCTAACGTTTTCGGGATATTCTGTGGTTTGCGCTTTTACGATAGTTGAGAAAAATGCAAGCCTGCCGATTTTAAAGCGTAAACTGGAGGTTTTACTTCGAAACAGGTGAAAAGAAAGTAGATTTTAACGCTGAAAGTGTTTTAAGAAGGAGCTATTTCAAAATAATTTAACGAAATAGAAAGCACTAACTTTACTTTAAAAGGAAATAAAAAATTAACCCAAAAAGAAATGCATATTTAAAAAAAAATGCTTCAAATATGCAAATAATGCCGATGAAGTGCTTTATTTTTTGCAATTGTTTTGATTTTCAATGCGAACAAAACAAAAAAAGACGGATATGTAGGGGAATGTGGCGCAAAGTGAAATAGTGATGATCAAATTGAAATGTTTTCTGAAAATTACAGTATATAAAGAAAGAACAATATATTTTATACGTACTTGCATTGAAACTTAAATTTTTATTTTTGGAAATAAATTTGTACCTCCAAAAAAAGGTGGAACTTTATGGGGCAAAATGAAAAATAAAATATTTTTATAATGAAATATTTTCTATTCGATTATTAGAGATATATTTGATCAAATGAATGAGTAAATTAAAGGACGAAAGAATAAATGAAAAGAAAATGAAACAATGAACGAATAAATAAATAAATATATGAGAAAACATAAATGAGTGAATCAAATAGTGAATGAGTAAGAAAATAAGTGAATGAATGAATATACAGTGATGGCCAAATTATTAGACTAAAAGAGTTTTTTTGTTTTGTTTTTTGTACACTATTTGTACTAAAATACTATTTATTTTACGCTTAAAGTACAGTACATACTGTACACTGAGTATTACGTTATTTTAGCAAAATTTAATGTTGGCAACACTCTGCTATGTTTATGTTCTTTGTTTATCTACCTATCAGAAAAATAACCTCAATCAGCTTAAACAGTTCACTAGTTCTTTTTATTAGTGTGTTTTGTTATATTTAAAGTTAGTTTTAGGAAATTAGTGAGTATGTTTATGTAAGTATATATAATAGTGAGTATAAACAATTTTTTACTTTCTTTTTTAAAAAATTAAGAAATGGTGTAAACCTTGTGAAAAGTATGCCAAAAAGACTTTAAATGCTCATCAAGAACAAGGGAATGCACTCTAAATATGAAATGATTCCTTCACTGTTCGTTAATGTGTCTATAGTTATGTAATTAATGAAGAATTTGCTTTTAAAACAGTCTTAGTTTAATAATTTGGCCAGCACTGTATATGACAATTATTAAATGAAAGAAAAGAAATAAAGTAAGTGTTGTATGAATCCGCAAATGATTTGATAGAGGATTAAACTGAGCTATTTCACTTTGCCCCGCATGCACTTGACTAACTGTTCAAAGCATTTAAAATACAAATACGGTTAATATTGAACAAATAAATACTGTACCAAATATTAGTAGATCAGAATTGATATTTAACTGTTAATAATAAGAACTTAATCACTTAATAACAACAAAAATATTTTTTGACATATAACGAAATATTACAATTTTTTGAAAATTTCTTGTATTCTCGTATTTTATGATTTTTAGAGATAACTTTTTCTTGACTAGAATAGTCTACATGTGTTTACATAGTTAAGGTATTACCATATAGGTGGCGCTAAAAGCAGAGGAAATATTACAACATTTAATTTCGCTCCACATTCCCCTGCATATATTGTTAAAAAAAATGTGAAGCACCCTTGGAAAATGGCAATTAGTTTTAGAGAAAATATCTAAAGACAGACAAAACTTACTAAATGTGCAAAAATTTAATTTACAAGCTTCAAAAAACATCACTCCACAAAGCAAAATTTTAAAAAATATTCAATTGAGAATTGAACAGATAATTAACGGCTACAGTCACTCTCAATTACAATCAGGCGTTTTTAGAAATAAATCGTTAAAAACTGAATAGAAATACGTTCCATAAGCAAACAATAAATCAAAATAAAGTGAACACTTCTTACGAACAGATTTTTGGTAATAAAATGTGTAATTAATAGAAGATAAATCGCCTTTACTCCGTACCTTGCAATTGAAAATAATTTAATTTGTATTGATGTGGGTCACAAAGTACTATTCTTTTGTGATCTGCTAGGAGCTTAGCTTCTTTTGAAATTATATGGTTAAATTATGGTTCTTTTGAAGTAGAAGCTTAAACTCCCACTTACTCTTAAAGGCAATAATAAAATTTCTTTTAACAATGCGATACTCTCATTTATGGTTCTAAATGACTTCGGGAACTAAAGGCTGTTTCGAGTTTACTTTAACTGTTACTCCTTACCCAACCCGTAAAGATATAATGACTTTTTCAACATAAGTGGTAGACTTATACAGTTCAGGTTTTGAGTTTAAAACTGATCAAATATTTTGTGTTGCCTAGTTTTGTAACAAAAATTGAAAAATTGTTTTTCAAAAATCTTTTTTAAGTTTTTTCTTAAAAATTCCTTTTTTTTTTTTGTGAATATCGAACAAAATTATTTATCGTCAAAAGAGGCGTACAAATCTTCTCCTATTTGTGTTCAGCTTTTCATTAAGTGAACAGTTATACTGTATAAATGCCAAACTTTATTTTAATGGAATTAATTGTTTTATTTTCAAAAGTAAAACGTTCAATGTCTCGGTACTGCGCTTAACTGCTGCTAAAACTGCAGTCACGTCCAGGTACTGTCCTTAACGGCTCTTAAAACAGCAATGATGTCTAGGAACTGCGCTTATCTGCTGCAAAAACTGCAATGATGTCTAGGTACTGCTCATTTCTTAGAAGATAGACACAAATTCTAAAGAGAAACAAGCGGGATAACATGAAAACTAATGAATGAACTTAAAAAATTATTCATCAGTTAGATTTTTGAAACATTAATGCTAAAAATTTTAATCATTTCATCAGCCAGTAGCTTTTGAACAACTTTTTGTACTTCACCACTAGGTACCGAACATTTCTCGAGAGAGATACAGTAAAATTATCGGGGAGGTATTATGAAAGCGTTATACAATTACACAATTAATACAGGAACTACGCTGGATAATACTGAAATACGTTTTGCTTAAATAAAAGGACATCCGACAAAATTCTTTTATGTCTTTTCATCCATAAGCCCATTTCTTTTGCATTGAAAAAGGCGTTTCTTGTAACGCCGAAACACGGGTCTGCAGAAATCTGCAATTTGTGTTTTTTGTCGTTGTTATTTCTTATTTACTTTTTAGCACAAATGTGTTTATTTTTGAAACTTTTCTCTGGTTTAAAGAAAGCCTAAGAAATGATGTTACACACACTAAAGATTTTCTTTTTACATACAGAAAATGACATCTTTTATTTTATTTCTAGTTATGTATTCCAGTGCTTAATTATTTTAATTTCATCTATAATTCATTGGGGGCGAAGGGATGCCACGTGACTAGAGAGAAATACGTTAATTGCTTCGTTGTGGTTTTAAAAAAATCATTTATTTGCATTCATACTCCTGAAGATGTTCACTAAAATAGACGAAACTTATTTTCTAGTGGAACCGAATTTCGCAAATTAAACGGAAAACGAACAATAAAAAATAACATGGCTAAACGGGTTAGTGTAAAAGTAATATTATCCAAGCTGTTAATTGTTTCAAGTTTTTGTTTCCTCTCGAACAAATGCCACTGTAAAGGTATAATTGAGTTGGGACCCCATTTTATCTTCTTCTGAAGAAAAGGAAAAGAATAGAAGCTTTCTAAAGGCCTCACGGTGATGAGAGCAGAAGATGTAATTTTCCTACTTTGGCTGTTACCACTCCAAATAATAAAAAGCTTTCAGCGCCTATGAATCACTTTTGTCAGTACCTTTACCAACATAGAACAGATGCTTCGTTGTTCCAGCCTTAGAGTACTTTCGACTTCAGACGAAGAAAGGGTTTTAAAACCGCGCAAAATTAGCAATCGTAGTTTTAAAATTTTATTTATTTTTCACTAAAATGATTTTTTCGCAACGCATGCATCCCTGATTTGCTTCTTAGAGAAGCTTTGCATATATGGTAAACTTAACTGTCTCTTTTACCTAGTTAAATTAACAATGTAAAAATTAACAGTTTTAGTAAAATAGGCTTTTAAATGATAGTAGGGGAATCTGGGCAAAGTGAAATAGCAAGGCAAAGTGAAATGGTGAAATAGTTACTCCGTTTTTTGTGCCACCTATCTGGTAAATTTTGACTATGTAGTAACACATGTAGTCTATTCCAGTCAAGAAAAAGTTACAACTGAAAATCATAGAAAGCATGTTTTAAAAATTGATATTCATATTGTGATATTTTGTTGTAAGTCAAAACTATATTTTTTAATTATTAAATGATGAAGTTCCTGTTGTTAACGTTTTAAATATTAATTCAGATCTGATAATATTTGGTACAGAATTTATTTATTATAATGTGTAAAGTTATTCAAGTGCACACACATGCGGGGCAAAGTAAAATAGCTCATCTCGTTTACTTATTCAACCCTTTATCAAACTACCTGTGTATGTATTTATAAAGCATTTCGTTTACATTCCTTCACTTAATAATACCCTTATTTATTAATTAAGTCACTTATTTTCTCATTCATTCACTATTTTGTTCACTCGTTTATTTTTCTTGTATATTGATTATTTAATTATTTTTTTATTTATTCATGTTTTCCTTCTCTTTTATTTATTCATTCGAAAAAAATTTAATATTTAACTTGGCCCCATGGAAAAAAGTGAATTTCCTACCTTTTTTTGGAGGTACAAAGTTACTGCCAAAAATAAAAAACGTTTCATTGCTGGTTTTATTAAAAAATATATTGTTCTTTCTTTAGAACAAAATTCCAATTTGTTCATATCGAAAACAGTGAGTGATCTTAACCATTTCACTTTGCCCCACAATTAGCTATGTACTTAAAAAATACCCACGCAACGTGTGTTTTTACTGCGTTTTTATTAAACTCTCAAAATAGACCAAAAATACCCTTTCACTATAACGTGTCCAGTTCTCAAAATTAATTCAGTTAATTTCAATGCTAACTCAAGTGGTGTTATAATTTGTTAAACAGTTGGCGATATATCGCCAAGCTTTTGTCTGCCATGTTTTGTCGCCATTTTGGCGAAAAATTTGGCGACTTTTTTTTTTTTTTTTAAATTTTTAAATCTGGTTTTGATTCGGCCAATGTTGGTGACATTTAAAGAGTTAACCACTGAATCACATTAAAATTGCCAATAATGGGGCAATAAATCTGTGTAAAACGTTTTTTTTTTTTTTTGCTTCGGTTCACAAGAAACTAGGGGTGAAAATATTTAGTGTTTCCTCGCTTACTCCAAGGCGCCATTATCATTAAATTGGCGTAAAAGAAAGTCATGCTATGCACACATCAGCTCGTTTGAATTGGAAAACAAACATTCGAGATGTGCAAGTAAACTACAAATTTTTCAATTCTCTTTTTTTCCCCTCCTCATGCATTGTATGTTCGCTTTATTGTACAAGCTTGCTTATTTGGTTTCCGCTGAAAAAAAGGCGAAAAAGTATAATTCCAACCATTAAGAAGAGATAAAATGGAGGGAGTGAAGACTTTCATTCGTGAAGCAAAGATCCCAAGTCACATGATTGATTTTAAAGCAAAGAACTGGAAGAAATCAGAGGTTTATTTCGCTAGTTTCACGCAAAACATGTCAACCATTCGTCGTTGAGTCACATGACTTTGCGTCTTTGCCTCAGATTTTTGCTAAGCTAATGATTGGACTTGCTCGTTCCATTTACTAATTCCTGCTCTAAGATTCCAACATTCCCCTATTTTTAGTATTGAACTCAAACCGTGTTTCTTAAGACATCTTGAAAACTCATTTCTGCTTGCAGATTCTGCCCTTTTACCTGCCCACGGCAGTGCGTTACTCTATTCGTCGAAGAACATGAGTCTGAAAATCTGATTTACGACGAAGTTTGCTTGCCGAATTATTGATGCTGTGACGAATTGACATGTAACAAAAAATATAAATAACATGGAAAAAAAATTGCAACCTAAATGAAGGAAGTGAGATTTGAATGTCTTGATTTTTCATTGACAATGGCTAACGACTTGAAATACTTCAAAATTGACTGAATTCCAACCCCCCCCCCTTTTTTTTGAGATACAAAAAAGAAACTGCTGCGGTCAGTGCTGAATTTTCGGTTTTTCGGAGCCGACTCAAATCTTGTAACTGCCGTCCTTACCCATCTTCCTTTCAGTTTTAATATCGTATTTCAACGAAAAAACAACATACATATGATAAAATTTCGGTGAAGGGGGTCCTGAAGTTGCTGCCCGTGGCAAGGGCCCCGTCTTGTTCCCCCCAAGATTCAGCACTGGCTTCAATAATCTAAACGGTTCATAATTTGCCATCAGAATAAAAAAGCTTGGTTAACATGCAAATCTTTTCTTTCAAAATAAATTTTTACTGGGTTTTTATTGATTGTTTTGCTCATGGTTTTGCATTTCCGATGTGCCGTTTGAAAATTATAACAAATTGAAGTAAAATTTTTTGAATGGTGTCTGGCACTTAATCAATTTTTAACCAATTAACCTGTTAACTAATCAGATGTTTGTGACATGTTTGCGGATGGTTACTTTCACTTCGGCATTGAAAATATTGCAACTTCATAGCGTGAAGAAGTTTCATGGAAACCCTCCATAAGTTGAATGAAATGTGTTAAATGATTTTTTTAACCAAAGTATCGTTTAAGCAATTATTTTTTGGGAGCAAAAATTAATCAGCTGATCTGAAAATTTAGTAACATTGAGGAGAAGATGCTTAAAAGGCTATTTAAACAGAAAAAAGAAAAAGTTTTTTTTTTTTTTTTTGACGTAATGCAAGTGTAAGAATCCATTACAAAAAAAAAAAGTCGTATTTACGTTATGAAGTTGGTAGCGAAAGAAGGTCGTGATTTTTAAACGGTTGCACGTCTGAAGTACCAAGAATTAGAGTATTACGTCATAAACTAATTTTTAATTTGTATAAAATGTTGCAGTTTCTGATTTGAAACTAATTTAGGTATTCCAGTTAAATTCTGAAAAATAAATAAATTTTTAAAAAAGGCGCATTATCAAAACTTCACGCCGAAGAGCTATTTTTCTTCTTTTTCGTTTTTCTTTTTTAATCTCATATACCGAAATTAGTAGAATACTAATCTTTGCAAATTAAAAAAAAATGTCTTTACAAAAACCTCTTTACAGTTTAAAAAAATAATAAAGTGAGAAACATAGCCAATGATTTAGGATAATTACAGAAAAAGATTTTAAGAATGACATTTTATAATGAAAATATGTTTTGTTTTTACGAAATCAAATGTTTTAAACTAAAACAACATTTTATTTCAAACAGCTAAGATTTACTTTGTGTCGAGTTTTGGAAAATATATTAAACCATCCGAAGTTTAATTATAATCAGACTTCTGTTATTTATATATCTTGTACTTAACATTATACTATGGTTCTTTTTGTAAAAATGTTCTTAACAACTGCATTTATCTCTTTAAAAAGTAATAAATGATTTCCAATTGGAATTAAAACAAGCAATAAAATGCACAATTTCAAATTAATTTCTGAAAGTTATATTTTAAAAATGCCTTTGAAATTGCGCATGGACTATTGTTCTCTAGAATAGCATAAAATAAGACAAAACGCAAAGAAAATGCCAGATTGTTACTTTGAATTTTATTCTGCCCCTATGGTCAAAAAAGATTTTTCGTTGGAAAAAAAGTTCTGCCCCTCAATGAAACACATGAAATACAGTTTGAAAATGAGACGTCAAAACATTGTTCGTTCTTTTTATTTTATAATGCATGCAAGATAACTTTTACTTCTTAGATTTATCATTATTTGTGAATAAAGAAATTATATTAAATAAACTTATTTTGTGTTACGTAAATTTAATTCTGAAAAATAAATAAATAAATTTTTAAAAAAGGCGCATTATCAAAACTTCACGCCGAAGAGCTATTTTTCTTCTTTTTCGTTTTTCTTTTTTAATCTCATATACCGAGTAGTAGCTTCGAACTTAATAAATTACAAAACCATATTTTTAATGCAAAAAAGTGACAATACATTACATTATTAGTTTATACCTATAAATAAATAAGTTCCAACTTATTATGCGCGCATACTTATGTGCGTGTATATTTTTTTATTGAATAGATCTTTAACTTATTGATTATGTAGTTTAAAAAACTACGTTATTAGGATAAGAAATGCTTCCAAGTTGAACGTCATTGCTTCATGCTCTTTCTAACCACATAATTAATAAGTAACAAGAAAAAGACAGAGGAAATGTGAAAATTTATCTTTCAGTTTTGCCAAATTGGGCGTTATCGCCAATTCTTGCCACCCATCGAGATGCTATTTTTTTTTCGGATCATGCAGGGGAGAAACTAACACTAGGGGCCTGTTGTTAGGCCCACAATAGATCTTTTATTCAAAGGCGTTTTGAACTACGCCCTCAGCATAGCTATTCTCCTAGATTTTCAACTTTTATAGCGGTAATTTCACATTTGTCTCTTACAAACCAAATATATTAGAGTAGTATCAAACACTTTTTATCCCTCGTAAATAGTATGGAGAAAAAAAATGCATTTAACATCGTAATGCGCTTTGATTTTCTTTTATTATGAAGTATTTTTCATTGTTTAGTTTTCGGCCTGTTGCTAAGGTATCCTTTTTAATGTTTTTTCAACCTTCTGAGAATCAGAAGCTTTTGGTGGTAGTGCATGATAATTTGCGATGTTCAAAAAAAAAAAAAAAAAAAAAAAAAAAAAAAAAAAAAAAAAAAACGTATAAAGAACAGTTCTTTATCGCTGTACCCTACCATCTCTGTTCCGTTCACTGTGTCCTGTGCCTCTTCTAAGTTTATCTGCTCTCAGGGCCGCAGAGAGCCAAGGCGGGCCCCCCTGCAAAAAAAAGTAACGAAAGAAAAAAGGAAAAAAAGAGGGGGGAAAATATTCAAAACTGCTTACTAGAAAACAAATAACTCTATTTTAAGTGCCACAACAGTAAACACCAAAAAAGTAAATTTTACTTCATAGTAACGTTTTCGCTTATTCTGACTCCCCCCCCCCTGTTTTTTTTTTCTTTCTTCCTTTGTTTTTTTTCTTTCTTTCTACTTTTTCTTTTTTTTTCCTTCTTTTTTTATTTCTTTTTTTTTTTGCGTTGGTGTCGCCTGGAAAAGCAAAGGAATGTAAATGGCAAACGAAGAGTTTTGAGTTACACGAAAGCATTGTAAAATTATGTAAAATTATTTCTAAAACTTGCCACTGCAAATTTCTTATTGCCACAAAACAAATTGATGCTTCCAATATCATTTGCCTTAGTTATCTCAGAAAATTTCGCTGTTTTCCCTTACTCCCTGTTGGTTCTGCATTCCGCCGCACTTGAGCAAAAGCTACCAACAAATAAACGAATAACAAGTATAAAACTAACTCATTTTGTAATGAAGGTCAATTAAATACATAAAACTCTCATTTAGTTGGCTCTTTTTTTTAGCACACCGGAAATTGCATAATAAGGAAACAGAGCAAGAATATTTTTTTCTAATATGCTCTAATACTTCTAACAATACAGCTGATCGGCTGTTACTACAACTTAGTAACTAAATTTTAAAGAAATAATGTTGATGATTTTTTTTTTCGAAATATGACATAAGTAGGGGAAACCCGGCTAAAGTGGATACCCCGGGCAAAGCTAATTTTTCTTATAACTCTCAAAAAAAATAGTTGGCCGGAAGACGCGTTGTCACAGGAACGGTAGCCTGTTGCCGCTCCGTGTGCGGCTAACACGTCGAGACGAGTTCGCGCCACGCGACGCCAGTGAGCGAACAAAGTATGTTTTGGGGAAAACAATATTAGTTTTCAGAGGTTAGTGTTTCATTTATACCTTTAATACTTTGTGACAAGTTCTTTGTTATGAGTAGGATTTGATGTACAATTATGTAGCTTTCAACTCTCCGTAGATGACGCGTTTAAATGCTCTAGTTTTTTTAGTAATTTTTACTAACCTCAAAAATGTACCTGAAGGGCAAAGCGGATTGGGCAAAGTGAATACCATATTCACTATGCCCGGTCATGACGAGTCAATTCATCCGAACCTGGAAGTCCTTCAATTTTAAGATCTCAACACAATGCTACCATTGAACACCGTCCTTATACTCCCATGGGATATGAAACAACAGAATAAATTCAAGGCATTGATGTTCCCACCGCTTCACCCAAACCTGGATGTTCTAAGAACTACTACAGTCCTTCAGTTTTATAACCTATTCCTCAGCCTGTTAAACTAATAACAACGAAAGCAACAGAGATCCACACGCCTGACAAGTACTCCAATAAAGGACAATCAGAAACAAAAATTTGAAAAATCAAAGAAGACTGTCATGAATGTAAACTAGTGTCATGTGAAGTAACTAGATGATGTTTCGACTAAAGCTTCTTAGAAGACTGTTAAAAAAGACCACTACCAAAAAGACTAAATCAAAAATTTCTGCTACAAAACATAGGACTGCATAAGAGAACGATAAGAAGAAGGAAGTAAAGAAATTAGATGATGTGAGGTGCATTTTCTGTGATGAAATGTTCATTGAAGAAAATGATCAGTCAACGGAAAACTACATACAATGTCGTATTTGTACTCAGTGATGTCATAAAGAGTGTTCAGCTTTCGAAAATGGTAATGATTTTGTTTGTGATAACTGCAATGATTAGTATTGTAATAGAAAAATGATTTTTTTTAATATGCTCCTACATTTTGGATGTTGGCTTTTATTAGTTTAATTTCTTTGTTTGTTATAATTACTGCAGTAATTAGTATTGTAAAAAAATCTTTTTAATATAGGCCTTTAATTTTTGATGCCGTTTTTAATTTTTAAGTTTAATTTATTTGTTTGTAATAACTACAATAATGAGCATTGTAACAAAATAATGCTTTTTTAAAATGTCCCTTTAATTTTCGAGTTTTATTTCCTTTTTAAGTACAATTTCTTTGTTTGTAATATCTACTATAAATAACATTGTAGCAAAAAAATGTTTTTTGGATATGTTCCTTTAATTTTCGATGATTATTTTATTTTTAATGTTTAGTTTTATGACAAATAATGTTGTTGTTGGCTTTGCCCTAGTACCGAATCCACTTTACCCGGGGTGTAGGGCAAAGTGGATATTTATGCCATTGTTGAAAACTGGCTTTATATCTAATAGTGTAATTAATATTAAGGACAACTGTTACTGAATTACGTAAGTTCATTAAATGAAGACTGATTATAAACATTTGTTTCAATTTCCAAAGGTATAACTAAACGACAATCAAGAAAAGCTTAAGGTATTCACGTTGCCCGGGTTTCCCCTACTTCTAACAAAATAAAATTAAAAATTATAGCTTAATAAAATTTAAAACATAAAGTCGCATTTTCCAAAAACTCAGGAAAAAACATTAAATTACTGTTTTCCATGAAGCAGTATGAAAAACACTGAATTGTTTGTTACCTACTTGTAATACGCACGATATGAGCTTATAATTAGTAGGCGCTGACTCTTGTATTAATGTGCAAAATTTTCTTTTAACGGAATGAGCGCGTTTCAACACAGGAAAAATGCAAATTATATTTATTTCTATGATTAATGATAGCTTTACAGTGCAGTAAATTACAAGTTAGACAAGAAAAGTGCAATAAATTATGTGTAATTACTGCTGAGTAAATATTACTGAAATTAAAGTTAGCGAAAAGATCTGTCTTGAAATAGGTTTATTTTTTGTAGTAGGGGAAAGTTCAAAAAAGTTGTTCATATAAGGCTTTGTTTACAAAGAAACATGAGGTTATTGACCTTAAAATCTCCAAGTTCGCCGTTTTACTTTAATTTAATTACTGGAGCAATGCTTTTTCCATTTTCATATTGCATTAGTACTGCACACGTTTCTTGGGTATAATTTTATCTTTCTCGACTTGTTTCTGCATTCCGCAGATGAATTTCTTTGATGTAACTGGAGTGCAGATGAAGCGTTTTTGTCGTCACTCCATATTTTTTTAACTGCAATTTTTCCACATAAGGCTATTATCGTACATTAAAAAAAAAACTGTTTCTTGTAACACTGAAACACGTGTGTATGCAGGTTCCACTTATTATTTAGGGGAATTTTATACCTCACACCTGTACACCGCATGCTGGTTATTGACGGTGTAAAACTTCTTAATTTTCTATATTGATTGTGTACAATTGCAATTTTCTGCCTAAATCAACCTCACGGGGATAAATCGGTTTCTATTTAACCCGTATTATCTCCATAGTAAAAGGTAGCATGCTGGGGTAAATGTAAGCATAGTTTCATTCGCTAACAAACATTCATAATTATAAACTTTTCATACCCAATTATTCTCAGAGGCTCTTTGACACAATGAACGAAATTTTCTCTATCAGTTAATCCACAAGAAACGGAAGGATCTGAAGTTGAAACACTGGGAGGAAAAAATTCCCATTTACCCCAACTGACCTTTAATATTTGTAATCGAATTACCTAATCTGTGTCACTTATCTAAAATCGTCTAATCAATCTTAAGTTGCTGCTACTTTTCATTAAAGTTGCAAGTACTTGAAGAGTTAATGAAGAAATTAGAGAATGAAAATACATCCTCTTCAACAGCTCATTATTTATAATATTATATATATTCAGTTACATCAAGAGATCAAATTATTGACTACTAGTTATCTTCAGGGGACAGTTTATAGTTACGTATTCCTTTTTAAATTTAAATATTCAACACCTTTCGAAATTTTGAAATGTAAAAGCAATGCATCGGACACATTGCATTGTTAAGGCTGGCATTTTGAAGATGTAAGACTGATAAGCTAAAGTGCTTGAAGTTTGTGTTGAAATGCTTTCTTTAGTAACTTTCTGGCATCAGACATATCTGTTATCTAAGTGATCCTTCTTATATTCTTTCTGAGAGTGATCCATCATACCATGACAGTGGGTTAATTGCTACTGACGCTCCATTTCTGGACTCTTTTTAATTAGTATGAGAGTAGCTCGCTTGGGTTATTTGTGTCAAATATAATTTATGTTCCCGCAGAAATGAATCCGTAAATTATTACTTTACTGGGACTCAATCCTGAGTTTTATTCAACTTCTCCCTCACTTTCTTCTAAAGTTAAGTGCCCTTCTAGACATTCAATAACGTAGGAGCTCTTACGTTAAGAATTACACGTTCGTGGAAGCAGTTTCTCTTTCGAAATACCTTCATACTTTCAAAAAGAGAAATGACGTCTCGCCAAAGAGTAACAAAAGTTGGTTTGCAAAGGATTGATTATATAATCGCTCATTTCCGGATCAAAATTCTCAGATTTTGCATTAGCAACACTTACTTCATCATCAAGAAAAAAAATAGGAAAATTTCATATTGATCTTTTTTTTTCTTTACTAGCAGTTGATTTCTGTTATCCGGCACATCTACAAAATTCTGCCTATACACTTAATTTTTTTCTCATGAATGATTCCATCAAACTTGGGTTTTTCTATTTATAATCATGTATGGACTATAGAAAATATGTGTCCCTTAAGTTCAAAATTTATTTTATTATTATCAAATCCAAGCAGTTTGTAGGTTACATTTTTTTTTTTTTTGGATCTTATTGACGCATCTTAATCTTAATATTAGCAAAATAGTTATTGTGTAAAAATATATAATACTTTTTTTTTTTTTTTTGAAAAACAGCAACTTTTTCTACTTGACTACAAAGTTTGATCCTCAAATGGTTAAATGATGCGATATATAATAACAGCAATGCAACATATTACATTACAATTACGCTTAACTTAGTGTGCAAACAAATCCATCTTGATTTTAAACTTTGCTCTATTTTTATACTTCAATTAACTATTAGTGAAATGTCAAATGAGAGAAAATTTACATATTTTAAAAGTATTTTGCTCCTGTTATCTTTAAAATGAATGCAAAATTAGATTTTTAAATAAGTATAAAAGAAAAACCCTTGCAGAAGCAACTGATTTCAATTTCATCGCTCAGAGTCGGCACTTGAGTCCTGTTTCCTTTGCAACCATTTTAAGCCAGCAGTGTAGCAACTGTCATCACCTGTGATTATTCAGTTCAATTCCCATGATTAAAATAGTTAACACGCTATTTTATAAAATGAAACGTTATAAAGTGCATTAAAAAAAAAAGAAAAAGAAAGAAAGAAAGAAAGAAAGAAAAACTGTAAATTTATAATATTAACTCTATACGTAAATCTTTGTGATTTGCTTCCCTTTTCGTAAAATGTTTATTTGCTTGTTTGGTATTGTGATAGCCGTTCCTGCTATTATTTCTTGTTATTACAAAATACCGTCGGGTGTCAATTGCTAATAACTACGAGAATAACTAAGGCGCTAATAACGATTGAGGTCGCAATTTCATAGAGCATATCTGTATGTATTTGCAGTGCGGTCATAGTTTTGTCTGTGATACCGCAGGGTTAGTTTAGGCGCATACATGCGATTGTTGCCATTTAGCATTGTGTAAATTTATGATTAGTTTAGTTTGAAGACGCTTTTAGCTGGCGTTTGGATCAAGTGTCACCGTAAAGAACTTCAAAATCACTGTAAAGACCGTAAGTGAGTCAATAAACTTGTTCGCCGGAATTTATATAAAAATCGGTATTGAATTGAATTATCGGGAAAAAATACATGTATAACAATATGTCTTCACATTTGATAATTAGAAACGCATCATCAAAAAAAAAAAAAAAAAAGCTCCAATGCTTTGCAAGTGCACCAATTATACGGTAGTGTCAAAAATAACGTAGCGTACGTTATAAATAAATAAATAAATAAAAAAATACACGCTACTTTGTATTACCATTGTATTTCAGAGGTTAAAAATTCAAATCCATGTTAATACGAGACACATTCGAAGTTTTTACGGAAAATCTACGGCGTGGCACGTTGTCTATGCCTTTTTTCATTCATTTATTTATTTTACTGCTGAGGACTTGATCTTTCTTTTTTTTTTTAATTTAAGCTGTCCCTTAATTTTACGGGAAGTAAAATGACAACGTTGTTGCAATATCAAAAAGGACTGAAATTGTTTAATCAACTATTACGCATTGCACTTGAAGCACATTATGAATATCTATCTGAGTACCACAAAAAATATACAACCGCAGACATCGGCTGGATCATCAAATGCGTCCAACAGAGCGACTACGTGACTTCAAGTTCAAGTCCAATACATTGTAAAAAGTAAAGTTAAGCGGCAGTTTTTTGCAGTTAACCTTATGAACACTAATGCAGTAATTTGTGTTAATGACTGTAATTTATATAATGTGGTTAAGTGTCAAAATGTTGCGCTATCGCTCCGACAAAAGTAATGATTCTTACGCAATTAGCACTGACCGCCCCTAACATTATAATTTTCATCAGTCACCCCTTCAGGCAAAAAAGGGAAAATAAATTATGGTGTTACTTGTCTAGTCAGCGAATCATAATTTTTAATTGGAGGTGGTCCGGGATGCAATTTCATGCAGTGAATTCTAATGAAAACGCTATACCAAGATTATGATTTTTGTGTGAAAATGAAAGACTGAATATGAATGTTTACTGTGTTGCGATAAAAGTTGTAAGTTTATGTACAGTAAACGAACTTCCTTTTACTAATGACCTTTTCTATTTTTCTGAGGTTCAGTATTTGTTCTATAAAACCTCATTTATTCAGAAAAAATGTATTTTTATACTCATCATGTTTATAATCATATGTATATAATTATCAATTTCGCAGAATTAAATACATGAGACAGCAGCCCCCGACCACCTTCAACTAAAATTTTTTACTTTTGTCTGACTTTGCCGATTCTCCCTTAAAAGAATTAGAATTTTCTCACTGCACCCTACTCTATTTCTGTTATATAGATATTACGGTTACCGTAAACGCTTCGCGGCACCCCTAACTTCTTTTTACGGTACTCCAGGGGTTCTCAGCACCTAGTTTGAGAGCCCTGTGCAGGACAACACACAGTAAAAAATTCTGAAACTTAACAGGTTATTTCCTTGGAGCGTTTCGGGATTTCAAAGGTTTTACCTATTTTCCCGTAAAATCAAATATATTCGCAAAAAAAATGTCCTGAATTGCTACAAGTTACACGAATGCAGACTTTTCACTGTTGCGAAAAATATTTTTAGCAACCAGTTTAAAAATTGAATGAGCGTGTTTATTAATTGCATCGTCTAAGATTCGATTACTGCCCGTCCAGAATGACTAAGCTCCCAATGGGAGCTAATAGTGCCGTGTGCAGGTATAAAGGGCAGTAACTGCAAATTTTTCAATTTTCATTTTTTTTTTTTTTTTTTTTTTTTTTTTTTGCATTTTTGTCATATATTGTTCGTTATCCTTATTGCACAAGCTCGCTTATTTGGTTTTTCGCTGAAAAAAAGGTTGAAAAAAACGTCTAATTCCAACATTTTCCTATTGTTAGTATTGAAACCACCACACATTTCTTCAAATATTTCGAAAACTGATTTCTGCAGATAATGTCGTTTACCTGCACACAGCATAATAAGTCACTCTTACTTGCTATTCTTGCATAGTTTTGGCCACGGTTGCTTTCATGTTTCTGGAACTTTCTTGGTAAATCAAGAAGTTTCTTATTAACTATCTGGTGTAAAAATGTTTTAAAGGATTTTCAAGAGATGGCGTCACTAGTATTAAATCGAAACGGACACTGCAAATAACTACATTTTATAATATCATCGTTAGGCTCTCATTTTCAGTATGTGACATTTCACTGAAGTGGGAACAATATAGTTTTACTTCTCTGCTTCCATTTGAAGATAAGTGCAGCTGAACTCGATCGAATACTGCAAGAATCTTACGGGGAACATGCTTTATCGATTTCCACATGTGAGTTTTGGTACAGACGTTTTAGAAGTAGTGATTTTAATACAAATGGCAAAGAGCGCGATGGACGCCTACAAAAGATTGAGTATACCGAATTGGAGGCTATATTGGGCGAACCGCACTTAACTCATGCGTTTAAGACGAGCACTGCGGGAAAAAAACGGCCACAAAGTAAGTAGAGGCACGAAAAGGTAATTTTGCAACATGATAACGCTCGGCCGAATGTTGCGTAGCCGGTCAAAACATACCTTGATGCACTGATATGGGAACTACTACCCCACCCGCCGTATAAGCTCAGATATTGCCCCTTCAGACTACTATTTGTTTTCGTCGATGATGCATGTTCTTGAGGATCAGCACTTCTCTCTTTTGAAGAAGTCCAAAATTGGATCAATTCGTTGATCCAAAAGACGCATCGTTTTTTCGAGATGGCCTCCAAAAATTGCCAGAAAGATGGAAAAGGGTAGTGACCGGCGATGGAAAATGCTTCGAAAAATGCACATGAAACCAATATTTCACAATAAAGCGTCAAACTTGAACAAAAACTCCTTTAAAACATATTTGTACACCAAATACCTTAAACTTACATAATTTGTCTTGAAGGTTTCCGAGACATTACTGACTTTTAGCAGGGGAGATTTCCCAATTCTTCAGAAAGTTTCAAGGAAAATTTCAGAAAGGTTACTGACTTTTAGCGGAAAACGTTCCTGGTTTTTGCAAGTTAGATTACTGATCTAAATTGGGCACATCAGTTGCCTTATTATTTTCCAGGAACGTTTTTGAATCGTTTTTACAGTGCATAGGAATATTAATATTTAGATCATATCAGTTTAGCTCAAATAAAAAAAAAGTTTTTGTTTTGACAAAAATATGTTTGTACGATGTGTTGACGTCAAACTATATATTGCATTAATTTAATGAGAAAACATAAGTTAACCTTAAATTTTTCTTCAGATGAAGAAAATTCTTCAGATAGCTATTTCATGGCTGAGCTGCTTGATCAGTTCTAAAAGTACTCAACACACAAGCAATGTTGGGAACTGCTCTCGGAAGGTAAACAGCAGTGTCTGCAGAAAAGAATTTTCGAGATATTTGAAGAAACGCGTTTTAGATTCAATACTAACAATAGAGAACTTTTGGAATTAAAAGCTTTTTGCGCCCTTTCTTTTCAGCGGAAACAAAATAAGCAAGCTTATACAAAAAAAAACCTAACGTACAATAGATAAGAAAAATGCAAAAAAAAAAATAAATAAATAAATAAATAAATAAAGTAAAAATAAATAAATAAATAAATAAAAAATTGCAGTTCTCTTTACCAGCCTATACAGAACACCTCACGCCTTTCTTATAGGTGTTCCCTCATGCATTTCGTGTTGGGTGTTGAGCATTTTTAGCTCTGGTAAAAGGACTTGTAACTTTGAAATAGCTATTCACATAAGAAATCTTAAAGTGAAGCAATAAATGTACTTAATTATAGAATTTTAAATAAGTTGACAGAATCCTATGCGTTTTTTCACCGTTTGGTGGAATGCGTTACAGTTACTTTTGGTAAATTGACACCTCGAACTGAAATAATTTGTCACTATATATGTCTGAAAATGCCAATCTTTTCAATATTTCCAAGGGAAGGGGGAGGTGAAAACACATGTATTTCTATGCCTATGCACATAAATGTATGTATTTACGCTATACATTAAATTCATGAAGAGCAATTACCCCCTCTTCATCCCTCTTGATGACATACCTGACAGCTACCTTTAAATAACGGCCAGTAATCACTAGACCCATGACTGGACTATGTTTGGAAGTCGTAAATCATACTTTCCACTTCCCAATTAAATATATTACGTGAAGAAAAAAAATCCCTACCGTTAATTGTTTTATCTTCTTCGCATTCATAACATAGAAATTATCGACGTGGCGAAAACAGAAATATATTTAGATCATGTTTCAGAAAGCAGTTAAAAGAAAATACAAAAGCAAAGCAAGGGGTTTAAAATGCTGTCCTTCTCCATACATGGCACCATATATAGGAAAAACCTCGTGATGATGCAAACTTACAATAAAATTGTTTTAAAACATTCATAGGTGTGAAGAAGTGTAATATTAAAATTTAGCCAATAAAAAAATGATCAGTTGATTTGTAGGTTTTCCTGTATCAGAATAGCCAGCTGGTGGCGTGATGGTAAGGCACTGGCCTTCTACGCCTTGGACCCGAGTTCTGACTGAGGTGGTCCGTCAGTGGATTTTCGAAATGCAGATAATCAGCAGCGCTCATGTCGTATGATTATGTGGCGTGTAAAAGATTCCTTAGGTAATCATTTGGCTTTGAATTCCCTCAGCCAAATTAAATTCCTAGTGCAGTTTCGCATCAAAGAGAGCCCAGGTGCCTCCATCTGGTGGAAACTGGGCGTCAAAAACTACTAGTGTCATGCATCAGCGCCTTAATGGTGTCACGTGAAAGACACCATTGCTGTTTTTCAAACATTTAAATTTGTTTCTAAATTATTGATTTCAAATTTGTTTAGCAAAGCTAGTCTGTAAAATAATTACTGATCTGTTTAATACATATGTTCTTTCGTTTTTTTTTTTAATTTTGTTGTTAGTCTGGTGTTTATTCTAGGCAAAAAAAAAAGATTCTTGCAAGTCGTCAGGCACCATTTTTTTTTTTTAATCAGACGGAAATTACTTTTAGTTAAGTCTTGACTCCTTCCATCTGGTATAAAAATCATTATTAATGATTATTTAGAATTCAGGATTTGTACTTTCCCCCGTTTTCGCAAGCACACACACACACATAACAGGCTATTTTTTTTTTTTCAAAATAAATCAACTTTTTGATGAAAAAGTACTTTCAGGGGAAATTAAAACTTATCAAACAATGATTTTTTATTCCTTAAAAAGAACTCATCAAATATTTGAGCTAAAAGAGATCAATATCATAATTAAGTTGTCCATTTAAATGTGATTAATTTCCATTGTAATTTAATTCAGCAACGTCTTATTTAAATCTATTTATACAGCGGAATTTTCATAGCTTACGATTCATCGTAAAGTCTTCTGGGGTTTTATTTTTTTCTGATTTTGACAATTTAAATAATTGTTCGTTACGTAATTTTGAATGATAAGCAAGGGTACGAAATATTTTAAATGATTTATGGTAGATAGATTACCTTAAAACTTTGTTTCTAAAATATTACATTTCTGTTTCTTTCATGACGTAAAAATATAACATACAGGAATTGCACATTTGAAGCAATACTGTAAAAAAGCAACTTATTTATTTTATTTAGCGCTAGGTGTGCAAGGTATAACATATTCATGGAATAAAGTGGGAAGTTTTCTACTATGCTGTTTTGGTCAACCATTAATTAATCTTGACCCTAAATACAAGGACTTTAACAGCATCTTAACATTTTCCTGAAAATGTTTTTAATAATTAGTTTTCAGCACAAATAAAGAATACTGGTTGGTCCAAAAGAAACTTAA
The DNA here is from genome assembly GCF_026930045.1 of Uloborus diversus. Lineage (NCBI taxonomy): Eukaryota > Metazoa > Arthropoda > Arachnida > Araneae > Uloboridae > Uloborus > Uloborus diversus. The sequence continues at coordinate 78,033,477 of NC_072740.1, forward strand.
CAGATATGAAGCCATATCGCACTATGCGCTGAACTAAGTTAATTGCGCTGGTTGCGCATAATTGTTTGAAAGTATGCGCTGAAGATAGTTATCTTTTTAAACATGGCAACAACGCTCTCGGTTATTGATACATGGATATAATTTCAAAATTTTTGAGTTAAGACATGGCGTTGGAACGTTTGGCGTGTGACGAAAATTTACAGGAGAAATAAATCCGCGAACAAGACCATTTTAAGGGATTATTGACAACATAAAAGAGAAGGATCTTTAAATAAATTTGCATAATTTACATGGTTTAGCGATAGTAAAAGCACCAATTGCAGAACACCACGTGCAAAGCATTGCTTAATGAAAAACCTTTAATACGCAATGTGGAAAGTGTTGCTTCAGTCAGGCATTCGAATGAGCAAACAAGCAAGCTTTGTCACACGCCAATTGTTTCAATGCTTCAAGGGGCTGTCTATAAATGTCACTTTTTCCATTATTTTTTAACCCCCTCCCCTAGGGTTGTTCAAAAAACTTTTTTTCAGCTAGAGTCTAGGACACCCCCTATTTTTTTGCACTTACTAGTAATATTATGCTGTAAAAGTTTTAGCTTCTTACTCAAATTTTAAGAGGGTGCTCACTGCTCAGTGACCCCTTAATTTAACATTAGCCGTAGCATTGAAAATGCCACAAATTTAAAAACATTTGATTTCCCCAGCTGTTTTTTTGGTAAATAATTATTTTATTGCAATATATATGCATGTTAGTGGTGTATATTATAATATGTAGCATTTCTTTTTCAGTAAAATGTATTTTTTAACCCCCCTCAATATACAAATGAAGTTTGGGGGAGGAGGTTGAGCACCCTCTTTCAGTTGAATTAGGAACCTAAAATTCTTCCAGTATATTACCATTCCAGTCATGACCATTCCTGCTTCATGTAAAATGACCTCCTGAATTCAAACATGAACACCGTTTTCCCCCATCACTCACCACTTTTTGAGGATACAACAGCCACGTTTTTCAGCTTTCGACTGCTTCATAGACATTGTTTTGATTTGGGGGGGGGAAAGCAGCGTTACGCAACCGTTAGTATCCTTCTGAAAGGATAGAGGGATGAAAGGCTAGAAGCCCTGAACATTTTTTTTTTCCAATTTTATCATAAATTTCTTGGTGTGAACGCGGAGTATCAGCCACATGTCAAAAAATTTGTTCCCGTTGGGAAAATAAAAATTAAAAAAAAAAAGAAAAAAAAATTATAATAATCTTCAAAGCGACGCATGTGGCATTCAAGTTTCAGATAAATCTCTAGACATTATATGCAATCTAGACACTGATAGAATGTAATAATGTACACAATGTTCTTGAGTCACATTAGAAACATCATGTCAGTCTACACGATAAATAACTGAAAGAATATGTTCAAGAAACTCGTTTTACCAAGTAGAGGGAAACAAGGGCGACCACATCCAAAATTTTAAGGGGAGGGGGGCCTCAGATATTTTCCTCATAGAAACCGATTTCAGTACAGATTAGAGTTATTAAAATTTGATATTTTTAATAATTTATTCATTAATTGCTGGAGAAGAAATGTTTTTACATTTTTGCAAAGAAAAAAGTACTAAAAGCAAGGACGTTCTAATTTCAAAGGGGGGCTCGAGCCCCCACTTGCATCCCTATATGGGCGCCGTTGGAGGTAAATACTCTTCCTTATTCTGTTCTAGAATTTTAGAACAGCAAACTTCCACAATCGGCTAAACCTTTCTCGGAATTTCCTGCGGAACAAAACTACCTTTACTGAAGAAAATTAAAAGTCGACAAGCTAAAGGTAATGTGACAGTGATTGTGTCTTGAAAAGAAAAAAAAAAACATAAAACAAAAAAACCTGTATCGAATACTTCTTAGAAACGACCACTTGGGAAATTTATTCCACAATAACCGAAGTTCCACTATTCCTAGTCCATCATTAAAAACGTACACCAAAATAATCATATCTGTATACCTCGAAACTTCTCTATTTTGAGCTTATTTCTTCCTCTGACGAAGTTTTAGGTTAATATTTCGCTTTAGTTTAAGCAAAGACAAAAAATGTGTTGCATGAACAGCGGCGAAGTGGATTTGATAATACAATTTAAACATAATGCCAAGAAATATTCTTGTCAAGGTTCTCAGCTCTTTTCACTCAAAACCAGCATTCTTCCCCCCTAAAGTAGGCCAATTTTCTAGGCTTAGAAAAAGCAATGCGTATTTCTCAGGACAAAAGTAAATGCTATATGCACCTGGTGTGTGTGGGGAACAATAACTGCCTTTTCTGAAAGAGTAAGTGGGGTGCATTCCAGTTTCTTTTGTTCGGCTATACCAAAGCAACCAACTATGGAGTGTTTATGCTTTTTTTTATATTTAATGTCAAATCGTGTTTTATTTAACTTACCCAGTAAAATAGGTATAAGAATCGGATAATGATGTATGATTGTATGTAATGAATTCGTTCAAAACTCGAAAGATCTGCTTTGGATTGAAGATCCAAGGTGATCCAATCTGTTTTGATGACGGTTTGGGGAAATGTCGTTGCTTTTACATTTTTAATTAAAATAAGATATGAGAATCTTTTACTTCTTCAATTTAATTTAAGTCAGAACTTTTTGCTTCTTCAATTTCATTTAAATCTTTCTCTTCCAGTTATCGTAAATAATTTTCAAAGACGTTTTTTGAACAATAACGAATTGCATATTATTTTCAATTGACCGTTGAATAACGTCCACGCCCTTTGATTTTATTTCTCCATGCTTATAATACAGGCATCCATGTGCCTAGGAATCGAATTATTTGTAAACGACCTTCGCGACTTTGCACAATCCTTTTTTTACGCGAAAACAGTATCCAGCTAATAACATCCAGCATCCGACCCTCGACATTTATTTGAATTTTCAAATCTTGAATTCAAATTATGCCTACTATAAAAGTCTTTAGTAGAAACAAGAAACCCAACGGCCCTATCGCAACTCGTGATTGCGAAAACCATGAAAATTCGACCATTTTGAGAATTCAAGACCTCAAAATTCAAACTAATTTGATACATATATATGGGTTATTTTTCAAAAAGTGAAACTTTTCTGTCATGCCTTTTACAGTAAAAACTTTAAGGAACAATTCATTTAACAATGATTTTTAATTTCATCAAAAATGTATCTATTTAAACCTGCCAACAACTTTTTAATAATAATTTTTATTTTAGTATATTTTTGGTTCACAACATGTGAATTCTCACTTCCCTGGCATGTCACACACCTTGTGTGACTGTTTATGTTGCTTAATAACTTGTTTAATTAAAAGTATTTACTTATTTATTGATTATTCCTTTCACAAGTGTCTCAAATACTAATTGTTTAGGTATATTTAATTTTTAAATGTGTTTTAGTTCGTTTTAGTACGATAAGAAGTCGTGTTACACAATAAATTCTCACCACCGTTACCTAAACACAAAATGCCATTCCTCATTAACACGTGGCAGTAATGACATCAAATTTTGTCTTCCATGATACAAGGGAGCCAGCCCCCATTTATTTTCAGCCATAGTTTAAATTGTGAGATTTTTGTCGAAAAACAAAAAGATAGATTTTGCTTTAAAAACGTAGTATGGTTATTCTGACTCCTCATCTCCGTGAACTTAAATTTCAGGGATGTAAATTGATGTAAGAAAAAGAAGTGAACATGTTTTCATATGCTTAACAAGTGCAGATTGTAGCAACGAAGAAAAAAAAAATTCCCTGAAAAATTAATCTATTAGGCCTATATTAATGGAAAATTCCTCACCTCCGTGACAGACCTTATCAATGTCATTATTTCTGAGGTGAAAATGAACGATGGAGGGGAAATACATCAATAATAGGCATTCTTCCTAAACTATAAATTGGCAGTATATCCTCAAATTTACTAACTACTATTTTTAACATATATTTTAAACTACTAATTAAGCCAAATTTTATTAGGAGAGCTTAATATCATATTCCCACTAATCATTAAAATGGCTGATTGTTTGCACAATTAACAAAATTACTACTTTGAAATTAAATTGGCCTTGATTTTGTATAATAAATATTATAAGTTTTATTATTTTTATTTGTGAACATGGCATTTTTAAAAAAAAAAAATTATTTATGAGTAAAATAATTGGAACTTAGCTAGGTCATTGTTTATGGTTACTTCTAGTAGGTAACACTTTCATATGAGAATCGTTCAAAAGTTACGTTTTCTGGAGAATGACCCATATACATACATATTTATTTTAAATCGGTTAAACCGTATGATTATTTTCTATAATTAAAAGAGCAATTTTCGTTACCCTTGATCTCTAAGTCCAGTTCCTCAGTTAATTGCAACTGAAGTTAATTACTTAGTTAGAGGTCGCTATATTTAAGTCAGCTTTCCTTTTTAGAAATTAAATGTTTTTTGTGTCTGCAATGATGGCATCTCCGCACCGGATCATTATTTTTAATTTCAAGGGTTATAGAGTTGATTTTCAATACTTGTATATTTAGTGTTTAATTGGATAAGAAATACTGATATTTTAAAGGTAATAAATAATAGAAATATATTTTCTTGACTTCCCCACCCCCTCTATAGTGGATTGTTATTTGAAGTTTGCCGTATTTTGTAATAATTTGGCCTTAAAAAGTAAAGGCAATCACTAAACTATTTTTCATGTTAAATAATAAGGCTGTTCTTAACGTCTCTTTTGAGTACTGAAATTCGATCCATTTTTACTTCCTTTTACAAAGTAAAGGAAGTATTGTATTCACGAAAAAAATTTAAAACGAAAAGTGGCCTTAACTTTCCTTTTTGCTCGCTCCCGAATGAATGTTGAGTTTTTTTTTTCAACCCGACCACACGTGGATATATGTTTAAGAACGTATACACACCCGAAATATCCATTTTGACGATCCCCGAATTAATTACAACGAGTTTTCTCGTGACGTCTGTACGTATGTATGTGCGTATGTGCGAATTTATCTTGCATAACTCAAAAACGGTATGTCCTAGAAACTTGAAATTTGGTACGTAGACTCCTAGTGGGGTCTAGTTGTGCACCTCCTCTTTTGGTTGCTTTCGAATGTTCCTAAGGGGGTCTTTTATACCTTTTTGAGGGGAAATCATTGTTAATATCAATGCAAACTCAAGTGGTGTTATAATTTAGCAAACACTTGGCGACATATCGCCAATTTTTTGGTCTCCAATTTTTTTCGCCAATTTAGCGACAAAAAAAATTGCCTGTTTTTTTTTATAAATTTAGTCTCATTTTGGCCACCATTGGTAATATTTAGAGAGTTAATCATTGAATCACAGTAAAATGTCCAATATTGGGAAAAGTAACCTGTATAAAACGTTTTTTTTGTTTTAGTTTGCAACAAACTTGGAGCAAAAATATTTAAAGTGTTTCTTTGCTTACTCCAAGGCATCTATAACTATTATCATTAAATTGGCGTGAAAGGAAGTCATGTGATGCACACATCAGCTCGTTTTTAACCTATGACGGTCACTAGCATGACACTACTTTATAAAGAACATATTTTTGATTGATCAAATGTTTGCTTTTTTTTTTTAATAAACGTAATATTATTCTTACGATGTGTTACGAAGACTTTTTTTGTCTTTTTGAGGATCTTTCCTTATTTGTTCGCACAATAGCGTAGGTTATTTCTACTGTATTTTTAGAGTGACGTCTAGCTTTTTCGAAACGCCAGTTTAAAGTAAAATCTTAAGTTCTTAAAACTTAAGAACCCGCCTATATTAAATTTTAAATGAAATCCTTAATTAAAAGGAGAGTCACTGTTCTTAATTGAAAGAATCTTTATAGGTGATAAAGGAATGTTCCCAAATTATTCTCCGTCTTTCATTAAGACAGCATGGCACATTTGAAATAGCAACCGTCGCCATGGAACTGATATTGATTTATTAATCAGAAATTGAATCTATACATGAAAGCACCGTTTATACGTTTTTGAAGGGACTGTATGAAAAAAAGCGCACAAATAAAAAAACGTATCAACGAGAAACGTATAAACGGTGCTTAACTGTGTGTGTATATATATATATATATATATATATATATATATATATATATATATATTTCTCCGCTCTTAATTATATTTTTGTTGCATAAGTATCGACTTTGTTAATGTTTTTTTAAGCGTCTAGAAATAATCAAGCGGATAAAATTATCGTTAATGAATACATTTCTTGAATGAATTATATTTATCGTCGTGTCCCTTTTGTAACGAACTCATGAATAAGTGCTTTGTTTATACTTGGGACGTGCACAGAAATTTTGGGGCTCGTCACAAATTATTTTTTTCCATATTGTTTACCGTAACATCTCAACAGAAATCTCGTACCTTATTTTAAAAATTCGGGCCACCTTCAGGCTCGAGCCCGGACCAACAGGTGTCTCTTCTCCTCCCCCCCCCGTGCACGCCCCTTGTTCAGATTAAATAAAAATCAGGCTCATTTGAAATATACTACAAAACGTAATAAGAAAATAAGAGTAAAAGGGATAATAAAGGAATAAAGGGGAAAAATAGCGGATCATTGCAGGTAGAATGTTGAACCTATTCCTTACCAGGTGCGAAGCAAGATAGTTCAGAGGAGGCATTGGTCAACTGCAAATTGTAATGCATTAAACTTATGCTTTCAAAAATTCCTGTTACGTGATGAGCTAGGATAGATTTATAAAATGTAGAGTCTGGTGGGGGAAAGTGGTCAATGGGGTAAGGTAAGGCCCCTATAGTGGAGGAGCCGACGCATCCGCCATTTTGGAGCAAACTTGATCCAATGCTTCATAGCAATAGCATAGCTGCTGGTGTTTGCATTTCTTTAGCATGTCTTAAATTGAGTCAAATGGGTGGTTGTTCGGCTGTCAATTGTGCAAACAGCTCCATGAAAGTACAGTGCAGAACCTTTTATCCGGGAACCAATAAACCGGGAAACCAGAAAACCGGCAACTTTTTCCCTACTTTCCCGTTATTTTTTTAAAATAAGCAATTTTGGCAATTTTTGAAAAATTAAGCTTTTTTTTCTTTTTTTGAAATACCAAAAAGAATATGAACGATTTCTTAATAAACAACATATTACTCACGCATAACTCGAGAAAATGTTTGCAAACACTAACTTAAAATGGTTATCCTTTATGCGGGTCAAAATTTCCGAAATATTTTCTTGAACTAAAAAGTACATTCGTAAGTTTGAAATTTTCGTGTTTTATTCTAATTGATAGCTAAGGAAATGAATATTGTCGCATAGAAAGCGAATTTTTTTATACACATAGTAGAAATTTGCAGATTTAGGTTCAAAAACTTATTTTTTGCCCTTCCCTTCATTTTCTTTCGTTTTAAAACATCGAAAAGTGGTGGATTTTTTTTTCTTTTCCAAACAGAATGTGAGGGTCTCATGTATTATGAATAACTTAAGTTTTTTAGTGTTTAAATTATTCTCACAATAATAGTTTTTTATATTTCGATATTCATAAGCATTTCTGAACTGTTTTCTTCTTATTTTAATATGCTTAATTACTTATTATATAGTAATTTAAATTTTACAAACAATCGGCCAATAGCGCTTTTTAGCAATCCAGAAAACCGGGAAATTCAGATATCCGGGATAGCGATGGTCCCGAACTTCCCGGATAATTGGTTCTCTACTGTATTTCAGCTCTTCAGATTTCCAGCAGATGCAGAAAGAAAAAAGAAATGGATAATTAATAGCCCGCGAAGGACTGGCAGCCTGGAAACGACGCCAACTGTTTCCAAAATTTCGCCAATGTTCACCTTCGCTTTCCGACTCGCTCGTTCCCTGTTTGGCGAATGATTTCCAATAAATTTAGCTCTTCCCTGTTGTACGCTTGCTCCAAAATGGCGGATGCGTCGGCCTCTCTAGTTATATGGGTTATTGGGTAAAGTGTTCATACGTCAAATAAATGGCTATAGCTTAGAAATAGATGTTCGAATGAAAGTGAAAATTTTATTTTAGGGTCGGGAAGTTGGAAACTACGTTTTAAATATAAAATTTTTCATCTGGAAAAATTTTATTTGGTAAAAAAAAAAAATATTTTGCATAAATATGAAAAATTTTAAAATCTAAACGCCTCTTTTAACTTCCTTGGGGAAATTTTGTTTGTTTGAGTTATGAACAGATTGACTGCGCAGGAAGCTTCCTACATGTCTCAAGAACTCTTACTCATTAGCAGTTAGCTGAATCTATTTTGGATTTTTTTTTAGGACAATTTCAGTAAGATGGGGTAATGCGGTCATAATATCAGGTTTAACGAATATTGTTCTTCTAAAGTCACTTAATCATCAAGTATATGGCATATATGAATTAAATATTGATTTCCCTTAATATGTGTTGTTTTTACAGTATACGGGGTTGAATATACGAGTATATGCTTATGCATGCGCATATACTTGTGTAGGCGCGTCTATATTCGTATTCACATAAATGTACCAATAAACACGTACACGGATATGTGCAAGTATTTTTTATCTTTGCAAATATACGTTCGACTATACGCGTATATACACGCTAATACTCGTATATATATGAACACTCATATACTCAGGTAGATATATGCGTACGTAACCGAGTAGACACTTAAATACTAGCATATGATATACATGTATACAGGGTGAGTTTAAACTCTTCGGAAAATTATTAAAACGTGTTAGAGTGGAGGATAAGAAGAAAGAATCATAAGAAACATATGGTCACAAACACAACGCTGACGCACTACATGCACGCAAAGTCAGAAAGTGATGGATGCAAAAAGGTTTAAAATTTATTACACAAAGACAATTTTACACAACATTTTAGGTCTTAAGAAAGTTTTAAAGTGATTGATGAAATTTGCGGCCTGTAGCTGTAATACATGCGTCGCATTCACAAAGCACTCTCTGTTGCAATAACTAAAAGCAACAACAAATGTTGTTTTGAAAACCTTTCATCAGTCGTTGCGATGCGTATATTAGAGCTACTACAGGCCGTCACTTTTAACAACTGCTCTAAATGTTTCTTTAAAACTTAAATGTTCGGTAAAATCATCTTTGTGTAACAAATTTGTGACCTGTTTCGCATCCATCATTTTCTGCCTTTGTGTGCATGTAGTGCGTTAGCTACCATAAGTTCTTTACGATTCTTTGCTTCTTATCCTCCCCTATCACACCCCTTAGATTTTTGTCCGAGAGCTTGGATTCACTCTGTAAGCATAAATGCATATTAGGGTATGTACCCGTGTATACATACATGTACTAATGTATACACGTAAATGTACGTCTATGCTAGTATATAATCGCGTTACACGTTTTATATATATATATATATATATATATATATATATATATATATATATATATATATATATATATATATATATATATATATATATATATATATATATATATACGTGAGTAGACACGTATATATATATATATATATATATATATATATATATATATACGTGAGTAGACACGTATAAACACGAACTGGATGTATCCACGAATTAACTCGTGTATACCTGTATGTGTATGTGCACTTATATATGCGTATATACGTCTACTATACACGTATATACTCAGGTATGCAAGCATATACTCGAGAGACAAATGCATATACGCATATGATACGCGTATAAAGTGACACGTATATACTCGTATATACACATGACACGTATATACTCGTTTAGATACGTATACACTCCTGTAGGTAATCACGTATGCATGCTTATATACCCGTGTATACACGTATATACTTGGTAAGGCACATGCATGCATGTATCCGATGTCTACATGTATCTAATCATATATGAACGTGTTTGCTCATGTTTACACGACACGTATATACTCATGTATACCCGCATATACTCGTGCATATACTTGTAACTATAAAAATAACCGAAATATACAAATATTAGGATCATTTCTAACGGTTTTGCATCTATTTTTAACTATGACCACTTTACCCATGTTTGACCATTTTCCCCCAACCTGTGGGGTAAAGTGGTCATAAATACATAGGGGAATGAAAGTGTCGTAAAAGTACTTAAATCAATATTTTTTTTCCTGAAATTCAATAACCGTATTTTTAATAATACAATGTGAAATAACAACAAAAAAAGTTGAAGTGTTTAAAGAATTTATGGTATTTATTATGCACCTAAATTGAAAACGTACAATTTTATGACCACTTTACCCCACCAGACCCTATCAAATAATTTCACTCCAAGAGAAATACCTCTAAAACCCTCAATCTTCATCAAAAGTAAACTATTAATATCGACCAAGTTGTATTTCATGTACGTAAGTTATCTATCAAAAATATAGTTAAACCTATTTTCAAACAAAAAACCCTCAATCTTCATCAAAAGTAAACTAGGAATGTAGAACAAGTTGCATTTCATTTACTTAAGTTGATCATCAAAAACCTATTTTAAAACCATTAGTCCACAAATAGGCACACTTACTATAAGTTCTAAATGTAATACAGCTAAGCCTAAGCGAATCTTTAAATGCATTATTAAAGTCGAAATTACCAAGGTTATGCAAATATTTTACAGTCTAAATTATCTGCATTTGTTATATTTCAAACATGAAAACAAAAAGTAATCATGGGCAACGTTAACTGCATCAAAATAATACAAACCTTTGGATTGTAACTTCGAATTCTGCGCTGCGCCGCGGTAAGTAAATAAACATGGCTGCCCGTGAGTAACTTCATTTCACTTCGTTGGTTGAATTGAAGCTGTGAATGGCTGACGCTGAAGCAGAAGATAGCCCCTCATTTACGTGTTTCATGTTTTGCTGAATTTGAACCGAAGCGTGAAACGCAGCGGTTGAAGTGAAACACATTTGAACCAAACTATGGTGACATCAAGAGTGGACTTTCAGTTTGAACCGTGTTATGGTTTAACGTGGAACAGATATTTTATACAGTGAAGTTACAAAAATTACTCATCAACTGCAGTTCTCATAGGATAGTTAGCTGACAAAACGTGCTAGAAATTATGACATTTTTGAGCTAGAAGTTCTTGGCATTTTATAGAAAACGTATGGATGTATCGAGAGATATAGTTTGGTTTTCTGTATGGATAAGAATTGTTGTTTTGTCCATTTTGTAACTCACGGATAAACGCAATAATCATGTAATGTTTATTGATTTTTGTACTGGTATAAGTTGGAGGTATTACTAATCAACTATATACGAGAACTACTGCATTGACTGGACAAATGTACTTCAACTCGTATGCACTCTTCAAGAAAAATACTTATACACACGGCAACCGTACGAGCAGAAAAGAACTCTTTTTATAATATGCTATGATCGTGCGAAGCGAAAATGCATGTACAATCCAGGGACCGCACTTGGGGTAGGGACCTAACTTGAGAGATTTCGACAAATTTTGTTTTGAGTGCTAGTACATCTGTCGGTATTCCACCAGTAAGGAATAAATAGTTCGACAGGATAAATGAATAGTTATCAGTTGAGCTTGTATTTTGAAGTATATCAAGAAAGTATGCAATTTTAAGGTATTTGAAATAACTTTAGTTACCTACATTCACTAAGCAGAATCGATATAATTTTCTTTCACACCTCTCGGCCATGTACCTTGTGCACATTAATTTCCACTTAACTTATTCACTTTGACTTATGTTTTCATAAATTTAAAAAAATATAATTATATGCTCTAAACTTAGGACACTATTCCAAGTTTAGGTACAAAGGCAGAAAAAGTGTTTAGAAATAATATTGAGAAAAAATATTGTTAAAAACATTTATAACATGACTATTCTGATGAAAACGTGTCATACCATTGTAGGACAAGAAATTTATTATTGGTGAAAAATCGGAATATGATAATGAACAAAATACGTTTTTACAAAGAATTACAAATGTTAGTTCTACTAATGAAAATAATTAGTACTACTAATGAAATAAATTCGCAAAAAATGACTGCCTTTTGCTGCGAATTTCATTTATAATGACGGACTAAAAATGAATGTTAAAAGTTATTTGTAGATAAGGTAACCAAAATGAGGTACACAGAGATAGCTAAGAATCAGCTGTATAAGGAACAATTTGTGTTCACTAAATATTTTAATGCTTTTAATGTTGAGGGCAACATGGAAACATTACATTCTGAAGATTCATTGGAATTGGCAAGAGTACATAAGTTGGTTCAAAAATACATGTAAAAAAGATTTATCCTAGATAACAGAACACCCATCAATATTTTTAGACGTGTGGATAGAAATATACTGGAAGAATTTTAGCTTCCTATTTCAACTGAAAGAGGGTGTTCAACTCCCTACCCAAAATTCATACGCATGGGGAGGGGAGTTAAAAAAATACATTGAATTTAAAAAAACAATGCTACAAATTATGATATACACTAGTAATATGCATATACATTGCAATAAAATAATTATTTACAAAAACCAGCTAGGGAAATTAAAAGTTTCTAAATCTGTGGCATTTTCTATTTTACGGCTAATGTTAAATTAAGGGGTCATTAAGCACCCTCTTAAAATTTGAGTAAGAAACTAGAACTTTAACAGCATAATACTATTAGTAAGTAAAAAAAAAAAAAAAAAAAAGTGGGGTGTCCTGGACTCTAGCTGAAAAAAAAGGCTTTTTTGAACCACCCTAGAGTACATTCTGAAATCTAAGTTCACAAGACTTTAATTTCTATCTAAAATTACTTTTCTTTACTTAGTGGTGATTCTTTTTTAAGGATAGTAGTTGTCCCAAATTATTCCTATTGCTCCATACATTAAACAAACATCAAAATGTTAACTGTCCCAATTTAAAGGACAGGATCAATAATTTAGGACAATGAAACTGTTTCTATAGTTTTATTTTTAAAGGGCATATATAACCATCAATAACTTGTCTTGAGGTAAAGTACTAAGGCTCTTCAATAAAATAGGATATTTTATTCAAATTGAAAACACGAGAAGTACATGCTACAGAAATTAGTATAAAAGTACTGTCCCAAGTATGGACGATTTTTTAATCCTTTTATTCAAAACAACCAATTTCAAGAAGGAACCTATTTAAAATTAAAGTTAAAACAAAATATACCAAAAAAAAAGCAACTAAATTCGAACCGGTATATTTTTTTTGTTTGCAAACTCTATATAGAATTTTCCTTAATTTTATTCCATAATTGTTTAGTTTTCTGTTTTCGTAATGATTCAGAAAAGTTCGTTTACAAAGTTGGAATATATCTTTTGAGTTATTCGATCTTGTTTCAAAGCTGAATGTATAAGTGTGGGGAAAACGGGGAAAAAAAAAAAAAAAAAACATCGTCTGGTCTTGAACCGAATGATGACTCACGAAATATTGAGTTCAGTGACGGTTTCTCTGGAAAAATGCCAGATCTTGGCATATTTCCAGTCATTTCTGACGACAAAATAATTAACAGTTTCGATGTATCGCAATTCTTGAGCATGTGTAATTCATGCTACGAAATCTTGCAAGTTGATTGGATTTCTCTCTTAGTTCAAAATATGTATGATTCATTTAATATAGATAACGAGCATGTACGACAGAATATCCAACAGTGAATTTCCCTTTAACTGTGTGCATAATATTGCACTTGTGTATCGGATAAAGTTTAATTAAAAATAAAAAAAACACCATACAAACCTTACTAAATGTCTTAGTTAACAGATCTTTTATTTTTGATTTGTTTGTATGTTTTCAGTAACAAAAAAAAATTGATTCATTTTATTTAAACTCTATTATTACTTAAGAGCAGATAAGCTAAAGTCTTCTAACCTGTTAAGAGAAACCGTCTGAAATGAGCTTAATTTTTTAATTTTTACTTCCATGTTGCTAAATTTTTAATGTGTTAAACACAATACAAAACCAAACCAAGAGTTTTACAGATGGCAATGTTTAGGGGAGCGGGCAGGTGTAGGTAAGAATAAGGAGTAATAAAATTCGTGCACACAAATTTGTACGTGGAAACATTTATTTTTAAATATAGTTGATACTAGTTGCAAATACACCATTTAAACTGTCGAGTCTAGAAGATGTCTCTTCAAGGAATTTTCTTGAATTTTTTTAATCATGATCTTAAGTCAGTGAATACGAAAGCTGTTTCTGTATTCCGGGGGAAATCATTTTGCCAATTCAAATGAAAAGAAGGAGAAATGGGACTGAAAGTAGGTTAATTTTAACTCATCCAAACCTGTTTTTGTGCGGTGGATAGGGACCGCACAAAAAAAAAAAAAATACAATGAAAAAAAAAATTGTTCGAAACTTCACGAGTAGCTATAAAAAATTGTTTTGACAACACAGTCAAGAAAAAAAAATTTTTTTTTAATGCGGTGGATAAGGACCGCATAAAAAAAGTTTCACGTAGAAAATAATCGAAGAAACTTACGAAATAACTAGGAATTGCTTCTTTAAAGGAAGTCAAAATAAACCAAGTGATAACTTTGCCGAATCAGACAAAATTTCCCGAAAAAAGAAATTTTTGGGAGGTCACAGTGACTTTCCATCGGGGTGCCCCTGTGGTCACTTGAAGATACTTTCTCGCCACTCGTTTAATAAATAATTTCGTCAATTGAGTCCCAATCTGATTGAAATTTTCAATTTCCGCAAAAAAAAAAAAAAAAAAAAAAAAAAATCGCTCAAAAAAAAAAAAAAAAAAAAAAAAGACCGCATAAAAGCAGATTTGAGTGTAATATTCCATTTCCGTTGTTTATTTTCAAGAAAAGTTTCTGATCATGCGAAATGTCAAATCAGTAACTAGTCCGATGATCGAAGAGTCATTCTGTGCTTTAACAGAAATCGAATTTCAGAAACGAATAAAGGCGTCGAATATTTTTTATTCGCCAAAGAATTTTAAGCACTTTGCAAGTGCTTCAATTTATTCATCTGTAATATCTGACTTTAAACGAAGTGGTGTGTTGAAAGTCAAGTAGTTAACTTCAAAGTAGTTTGAATGCATGCCTTTGAAATTCACTATAATGCAGTTTGTTATCTAAGTGGTCGCTATATTCAGTATACAATGCATGCAATATTTTATCCTCAATGTCCTACCACTTCTCAATTTAGAAATTGAGCTTGGGTCGTCTTGAGGAATCTCACTCACTAGACAACATCGGACAATATCACTAGCGCAACCAAAATTTATTTTTTTAAGAAGGTATTGGTCACAGCAGGTCTTACTTGTAGTACATCATGCTATATTAGGATTGACAACCTGTTTTAAAGCTAAGTGTCCTGGGGTTTGCCCTCACTCTCTTGAGCGGACTAGGACAGAACTAATACAGTGCAAGTCTATAGTAAGTTCTCCCATAAATAATGCAAATATAATAAGATAAACACTACCTGCATTCTCCTTTGCTTCAAATAAGCTTTATAAGCATTTTTATTCATAACAAAGAAAAAGTTTGTCTTAGTTTGATATATACGTGCATCGTGCTCTGAACTGGGAAGAATTACATCTAATGTAATTCTGACCTTTGCCATCTTCTTCATATTTGAGTTTACAACTTGTCAAGTGAGCACAATAAGTTGGCAACAAGACAAAACAATAAAGACTCACAGCTACATTACAAGGGCCATCGAACTTCCACATTCCACATAATCCCTGACATAAACCCTGAAGTTTCTTGGCTAGATGTTTCCTTTAAAGCGCCTAACCCTTTTCAGATAGCTCACGCTTTGTTCCGCGCACGTTTGAAATGCGGTGTGAAATTACGTTATGGAGGGGAGTGCGACCTGTAACCTGTTGCCAGTGTCACCATCTTTTCTTACTCTCTCCTTTTCGTTTAATTCAGCTTATGTTTCATTCATTCCTTGTTTTCGTTTTTGGATAACTGAACTTGTTAAAAAGGCGCCGTAGAAGAAACTTCTCTAATCTTTGTTCTTTATGCAGCACAGCAGGGGCAGTGTGAATCTTGGCGGATTTCGTTTTTTAAGAGTTTGCGACACTTCTGCTCTTGTTCTGTATTCCTCCCTCCCCCACGCTTCATTTCATTTCATTTCCATCTAGATATTTCTTATCTGATGCTCTTGCTCTTGCAAGAGCAAGATTTAAGTTTTAAAGGGTCAAAAAAATGCAAATTTTAAATTATTTTGTATTCAGCTGTACACCGAAAGACAACTATGTCAAGTTATTCTTAGCTCCTTAAATGAGTCTAACATTATTTTCCTCAGAATCTTTTGTTTATAACATTCCCCTACATGCACCTTTTTCTTTTTTTTTTAACTTCAGAAATATAATAGTAGAATAATTCTTTGAGAACAGTATATCATCAGTGTTCTTGATAATTATCCACTGCAAGTGCATAAATTAAAACCTTTGCATGAAATTAATATTGTCAGTAATCCGTAGAAGAATGCTTGCTTTTTACTTGATTAACTTGTTTCGTGTTCAGATGAGAATAAAATTGAGTTGAACTTCCGTCCATCGCTTATCAATATTAACTTTATAAACATTAACTCAAATGCACTTTTTTGAGTAGGACATTCCACATAATTTGGTTAAAAAAATATAATTTTTTTAACTTGCTCAAAATTACTGTTTGAACCCTTAATGATTTTAATCAATATGTCTTTTGCAAGTATTTTATTTTTAATGACTCTTCAATTCATGCATTTGTGGAGAAATTTTCCTTCATGAATGAGATGGAATTATCAATATCAGTTATCAATAAAGATGGAGATTTATTGGCAAAAGCGTAATTTCTTCCGAGACTGTAGTTTGGCTCGAGTCTAAGGCAACATACATGTCTAATTAGTCAGCTATATTGGTTAGTTAGAATAAGATCAGGGTTCTCAACCCTCATAATCGACCCTTATTGTAGAAAAAATAATTTTTAACCTAAGAAATGTCAGTAATATGTTTCTGACTTTGCATGAAAAAACTCTTAATTACTGATTAATATTGAAATACATGTATGTGAAGTTCAAATTAATTATAATTTTGTTCCCTCCAAATGTTACTTCATTTCTCAATTGAGAGAGTTATTTCAAATGAATTCATTATTTCTTTTTAAAAAAACCAGGCCTCTGATTTCAGTGCAGACAATTTGCGATTTACACTGAACCAATAAATCATCATCATTCTATAAATAAATAGAACAAAGAGCAGTTTATCAAAAATAATAATTTTACCACTTCCCAAAACGTAATGAGTCAAACTTAGACAGTATAATTGATGCAATATATTATGGATTTAAAATTATTATCCTCTTAAAAGAGTCATCATCTCTTTCGTACTGGACAAAAATTAGAAAATTTCAAATTATATCTGAAGCTTCGAAACTAACAAATTTGCGTAGGTGAACCTAAATGTACATTATTAATCATACTATTATCCATTAGATACTTGACAAGCCTAAGTAAAGCACTTAAGTATTATATATACATATTAAAATGATATAAACAACATAATTTATAATGTGATTCTTCTGTCAGTTGTTCACTTTAATGGCGATAGTAAAAGGCAGAGGTGAGAGCAATTGACAATCTAAAAGAAAGAAACTGCATGTCAATTTTCTGGAATGGTGATGTAAAAAGAGCGAAACATGATCTATTTCATTTAACAACAGTTACGCCCTTCAATTTTCTAAATAATAGTCTCTTCCTCATTCATTAAATGAGAAAAAAATTACTATTATCGATTTTCGGTTGAAATTACTGAAACAGAATGAAAAAACCTGTACTTTGCGAGGCCCGGTTTGTTTCTTTACTTCAAATGTAAGCTGTAAACCGGTGGAGGCCCGATAGGGCAATTTAGGGCGATGTTTATACAGAGGCGTCGGATTTCTCTCTTTTGTCGGTTGCTGTTTTTGTTAATTTTTTAACGTTTCTTCTGACGGTTCTTGGGAACTCATAAGGGGCGGTATCTTGATTGTCAGATGCCGATTGTAATGAAAAATAAGATCAGGTGTTTTCTTACACCGTTTTGAACATCTGACATGAAAAATAGCTCTTAATGGCCGTGATTGAACCCCTAAGTAATGGTTTACGAAAGCAATCATTGCCGTAAACGTTAATTTTCTAGATATCAAGTGGTTATAAAATTTAGCATTATTAAAGCGCGCCAAAATGTCTGTCATAAAAATAGTTGCATGTATAGTAAACCCCCGATTATCGGCGGTCGGATTATCCGTAGTTCGGATCATCCGCTGGTGTTCCACATTTTTTTTTTTTTTACTTGTTATTTTCTGTTGCTTATTTTTGTTAATTTTTTATCGTTTCTTCTGACGTTTCTTGGGAACTCATAAGGGGCAGTCTCTTTATTGTCAGATGCTGATTGTAATTAAAAATACGATCAGGTGTTTTCTTACACCGTTTTGAACATCTGAGATGAAAAATAGCTTTTAATGGCCGTGATTGAACCCCTAAGTAATGGTTTACAAAAGCAATCATTGGCGTAAGCGTTAATTTTCTAGGTATCAAGTGATTATAAAATTTTGCATTATTAAAGCGCGCCAAAGTGTCTGCTGTGAAAATAGTTGCATATATAGTAAGCTCGTGATTATCGGTGGTCGGATTATCCGTGGTTCGGATTTTCCGCTTGTCTTTTCAATTTTTTTTTAAACTAATGACTGTATTTACTAAGTATCATTTTTTTACCTATTATTCGGATTATCCGCAGTTTTCGTTTATCCGCGGTTACCGTGCCACCCCATTCCGCGGATAATCGTTAGTTTACTGTAATGTGTAGATTTTGCGAGAAAATAAAATATCAATTTAAATGCGTAAATGTGCACTATCGAAATAAGGATTAAATAAATTAAAAACCAACCTTCAAAAAGCCGAACTTACTACTGTTCCTATAACAATTCGTGTTGACAGAAGGAGAGAAACAAAAAAGAAGGTAATATTAATAATAAATAAATTTATCAGAGATCGGAGCAATAATATTGATCGAATTTCAAAATGTTTATGTGAAGTTAAAAAGCAATCATAGCATCTCTTTTTCTTCTACCATATGTGTGTTTACTTTTTTCAAACATGTAAATTGAATTTGTCATTTTTCAAAATCATTGGACGAATAAAGTATATTTATTTTAGAACCGAACGAATAATAGTAATTGAACTTTAAAATGCATTGTGTTTCTGCGAAGTTAGAAAACAAACATAACATTTTTTTTTTCTTCTACTATGTGTGTGTTTACTTTTTTCAACTAATACGTGTAAAGTGAATTTTGTCATTTTTCATAATCTATGGAAGAACAAAGTATATTTATTTTAATATTTTTTAACACAAAAAATTAGAATACAACTGTGTTATTGCATGTTCGTGCATATTGGTAACAATGCATTACATTTAATTCATCAATGTATAAAGAAAAATGTTTTTAAATACTTCATAATAATCCTATATGAAGTTGGTTTTCCTTTCTGAATAAGTTTGAAACATGATGTTTTTAATGTTATGCGAAATAATACCTTCAAAACTATAAACATTGATGGCATGAATGAATGTAAGGTGAGATTTCAACTTCAGAAATGTTTCGAAACATTTTTGCGTTGCCCAAATACCTTGCGTAAAGTTTGGACCTTTTTGAATCAGTGAAAATTTGTTTAACTAACTCTTTTCGGAGGCTAAAACATTTTTATTAATTTTTGTGAAAGATAATTATGCTACTTGCATCTATATATACTCTTATATTTAAACGACATGAAATAATGCTCGAAAGAAAGGAAAAACACAAAAAGAAATTTGAAAAAAAAAAAAAAAAAAAAGAACAATCTGGACAAAATATTATTAATGTATTTCGTTGAAAAACGGAATAAAGATAATGAAATCAAAATAGGTTTCTTATCTTTGGATCTTATCAAAGTTGTGATTATAAAAAAAAAAAGGAAAACGTATTTAATTTCTTCTTTGCTTGCCACGCAGGTTCTTCGGCAGTTTCTCTCTTCTCTTCGGCTGTTTTAAAGCCGAAGAGAAAGGTCTGTTAATTCTTTAGGCACACTTAACACAAATCGAGCAATTTGTATGTCCTATAAATTGAAGGATAAATGTACTTTATAGAATTGTTTGCGGTGAATGGTCGCTTCGATCTTCTTGTAATATATTTGTTTTTATTAATCCTTTAATTGAAACAATTTTGCGGTGCGAATCGTCATTTTTATAGTTATCTTGGAGAGAAAAAATCTCATCACTTAGTCTTTCTAACAGGATTTTCTCACCAGGAGAGTGCAAATAATTGTGGGCTTGCTAGATTGAGATTTAGGTCGTAGAAAGTAGGCAAATAGTTAACTCTAAAAACTGAGGAAGTAACGTTCAAAAATGGCTTAATCACAAGCCAAGAATGTTTTAGTATAATCAAAAAAAAATTTTTTTTGAAAGGTGTAAGCAGCAAATTATTTTCTTTCTAAATCTTTTTAGTTCAATAATTATAATTTTCCCAATATTTCTGCTAAAACATTCGTATAACATGAATTAATGAAATAAGTTGCTTTTGAATTATTAAGATTAAATGCTTCTTAAGTTGACCTTACAACAGATTAAACCCGCTTTATACGCCACAAATATTACTAACTATAAACTGTTACAATACCGTAAAATAGGGGTAATTTTGGGGCACTTTTCAAAGTTTTACGCTGTTCCTATCTTTATTTTCAAAGTAAAAAATCATTAATATGTCAGTTGAGTATTCCTCTTACAAGATATGGCAAAAGAATAACTCTAATTGCTACGGTATTTTGTAAAAATAAATTTTAATTTCTCCCAATCTTACCCCATTGATTGGCGTAACATTGGTACTGATTTATCTTCGTTAAAAACAATAGGAAACATTTGAACCTGAGAGCGTGGGGATATAAGGGCACCAGTATCAAGACGATACCTACTTGGCTTCGCTTACTCCTATTTCAGAACAATACACTTTTGTTCATTTTCTTACATTAATATGTTACATTGTTATTCCTTCAATCTATAAACTACCCCCTTCCCCCCTCAGAACATATTATACTTTTTAAATTGATGGATTTATATGGTAAATGTACTTTTCTCACCAGTAATAAAGTACATATTAGCTGTTCAGAGGCGGTAAAATAGCTTACTGCGAAAATACAAACTTGGCGAATTAGATTCTAAGTGAATTATCATTCCCTTATAAAGGAACGAAGAAACAACATGCCTTTATAAGGGAACGATAAATAACTTTCATTAGATAATTAATGAATCGCTTTTTCATTGTCACTCGATTATTTTAGAAAATCGTTTCAACTTTTAGCATATTCGACATTCCGTTCCACTATTTGGAATGAACTGTTA
Source organism: Uloborus diversus (assembly GCF_026930045.1). NCBI lineage: Eukaryota > Metazoa > Arthropoda > Arachnida > Araneae > Uloboridae > Uloborus > Uloborus diversus. The sequence goes on from NC_072740.1 coordinate 78,054,763, forward strand.
TTCTCGTCTTTGCTTATCTCAGACTACAACGAAAATATAAATCAATAAAAGGGTGAACGCATACGCAATAAAAAAGAAACCATCTTTACGAAAAATAAATTCAATTGCTGAATATAAAAGAAATTCCAGAACTCCCTCCCATAACTGAACTCTGAAGTGAAGTGCTTTAAAATCTTCAGTTGCAAGAGCATTTATGGCGTCATCTTTTTACATGAGTTCACTCTTAAAACTTTCTTTGTGATTCCTAAAGCCAACAAAATAGCTACAGTGTTTTAGACTCCATAAAAATGAAATATTCATTTCATGCGACTTGATGCTTTATCCTGTCATTTTTTGAAAATTTTGAAACCTTTACTATAGATGTAAGTTGACATTGTCTAAATTTACGAAATGTAAACGGTTTATTGACGCTTTATATTACGAGTGTCATTTGTTTTAACTTAACATTATCAAATTTTGACAGAAACTCAACCATTGTTCACTGACATGACGCGGGACACCAACGCGTACAAAGTGTTCATTCTCATATATATATATATATATATATATATATAGAATATATTTTATTTAAAAAAAAAACTTTTCAAACTTCATTTAATGATATTTCAGAAATATCCAACACAAACTAGGCACACTTAGCTTACTGCAATGCATAACGATCATTAAACTTGATGTTAAAGTCGATTTCATGAACGTTAGCCATTGGAGAATGAATCGACCATACTATTTCTTTGCTGTAGAAACCCCCTGCCTTCGACGCTCGTGCGCAGAGTTATTTATTCCGAAGCTAAACAGATTTACATACATAGAGGACTGAGTACAAAATGCCTTGACTCCGCGAACACAAGAGAAGGAAATGACAGCCTGGGCACCGGCGGGAATCGAACCCACGACCTCCTCCTTAGTAAACGAATTTAGTTCTTTGTGAAAATAAAACCATTTAACAATTTATCTGTAGCGATGCCTCTGTTTAGCAATCGATTTGCGCAGCAAACCGAAAGGCTGATGATGGTTCAAGCCGACTTCGGAGTGATGTGTTTTTTTATCAGATTTTGTGTTTCTTCAATTTTTATGTACTCCTATGTGTACCATCTACGTGAAAATTTGTATACATACTGTAATCGGCATACTATACTTTAAACCTGTACAAACTTATTTCATAAATATGCTTTAATTAAAATTTTCAATTCTTGTAATTTGGCTTAAAAAATGACAGACGTGGACCTGGCCGACAGAAGATATGCTTTCATTGAATAACAGAAGCTCATAATGTTGAAGTTGCTGAATTGAGAAATTTAACTTTATTTTATGAAATTTAATTCTATTTTTTTGTTTATATACTCCTTCAACGCTTCAACATTACAAGCATATGCCACTCAATAAAAGCATAGTTTCCGTTGACCAGTCCCACGGTTGCCATTTTCCCCTGCATACTCGCGAAGGCTCATCTGTTTTAAAATTGGTGGATACCCTGCAACTTTCGAAAAAAAAAATATCCTAACAGTCCTTAAGAAATTCCCGCATATTTGTGAAAATACTTCTCCTTCTGTGAAAATACCTTCTAGTTTTTCTCCTGAATCTCCTTATTTAATTTTTCTTTGTTTGTTCTGTTTTTTGTTCATAAGTGTAACATACTCATAAGATGGTGTCTGAGTCGATTCAGAAAGCATCTTAAAGTTCCTTCATCCGTAAATTGTAAAAGGCATTTCATATAACTTCGAAACACGTGCATGAAATAATTTGAAAATTGTTTGCTTCATTCATGTGATTTATGTCACTTTAAATGTTTTATTTCCTAAAATGTTTCAATAAGATCAAGATGACAAATGCGGCCGAAAGGGAAAAAAAAGCGGAAGAAGTTTTGAAAAAAAAAATAAGATCTGATAAGTTTAAGCTTGTACTTGATAATTTTTACATTTTGGAAAATTCACAGAAAAATATTGTACGTTGTCGGCTCGAATTTGAGTTAGAATACTTTCACAAAACTAATTTAAAAGAGTTAACTCAACACCAATCACCTTTCCCAATTACCCCAGAAGGAAATTTACATACTCAAGGTCAAGCTTCAACTTATCAGAGCCGCACTAGAAATAATGAGGAGATTATATAAACAATATTTTAAACTTTGGCTTGGTTTTGGGGAGGATGCATAATATCGCCTTCCCGCGAAATAGATTCTTCACTCTTAATTTATTTTGTTAGTATACTAATTTGATAATGTGTTGTAAATCATTGTTTAAATATTAGTTCATCAGTTTGTTATTGACATTTTATAATATTCAAGACAAATAATTGTTTTTCTTTTCTCTTTTAGGTAAGTTTCTTACTTAATCTTGTAAAATGCTGCCATCTTTTCAGTTTTAAACGGTAAGAATTTTGTTTCGTTTTCAGAAAAATATACCGAAAGCATGCTAACAGTTGAATTTACAGAAGTACTTCAAGTTATGCTTCGCTCAAATGTGTATTTTCCTTGTTATTTCTGAAGAATAATTTGGAAAAGTCAATTAAAATTAAAGCAAGAAAGTGATTATTAACTAAACTATAATTGTATAATTTTCAGAAATAAAGCTTTAGTAGTTGCATCGTGACGAGATGAATGTTGATTGTTACTGTTGAAGGAGAGGGTGGGGGGGGGGGGGGGTCGAGGTAAAATTCAAAGCAAGCTTGCATCTTTGATCACATCTATGGTTTAGAGTAGAGTTTTTGAAATTAATAAGTGGTTTTTAATTTGTCAAGAGCTTAAAAACTCGTCAAAATCCTCCCAGTGTCAACCGCCCTTATAGGTGAATGAGGTCTTGCTAAAGAAACATATGAAGTATGAGCTAGTAACGGTAGTCATATGTTGTGATAAAACTTTATTTTAGTATGTTTAATTAGCTAGCCTTGTAGGCAATAAAAATTAAGGTAAATGATAGAATTCAGATCCATTTTACCAACACTTACGTTTGATGCGTCTGCACAAACACTTTGAGGATTTTTTTCTTGTCATATTTTAAAACTGAAGTAAGTTAGCTTGCATTTTCGGCTTAGTTACTGTGTAGTAGTACTACATTCTTTTTAACAAAAGTTAAGAATGTGAAGGATAACTATGCATTTTATACTGCCGTGAGCAGTTACCAGCAGTATCTGCAGAAGAAAGTTTACGAGAAATTTGAAGAAACGCGGCTAAGAACATTGCTAACAATATTAGACGTTCAGTACTAACAATATTACGTTTTTTTTTTCCTGCGCTTTTTTCAGCGGAAACCATATAAGCAAGTTTGTACAATAAAGGTAACTTACAATAGATGACAAAAAAAAAAAATGAAAAATGAAAAATTTGCAGTTACTTCCCTTTGTCTGCCCACAGTAAAAATAGAGGGACTAGGTTATAATTGAACTTTTCTATTGTAGATCTTCCTGTATGCATGTTTTGTGTAAACCATGTGGAGCATTTTGATGATATGATACAAGTTTGTTAGGAATTTGTTATAAAGCACTGTTTTGATGTGGAGAGGTTTTACCGTGTTATGCTTGAAAGTATGATTTTTTTTTTCATTTGGTTTTAACATTTCGAAATTCAAAATAAACATGTTATCAAACTGTTCACACTTTGCTTGCATAATATTTTCTTTAAATCTTTTACCCTACCCTCGCCTTGTAGTCACCCCGCAGCTGAAATTGCGAAAAATAGCTTTTACTTTCCTGTTAAAAATTTGCTTTTACCAGTTTTTCCGAAGAAAATTTCTTTTCAGGCGTTTATAAATAAAAGCAAGTAAAATGAATTGAAAATGTAATATGTTCAAGATCATCTGTTTATACTAAAATAAACTATTGATATCACGATGATGTAATGGAATATTAGAATAGAACCGAATTTGATACTTGGTACGCGAGATATTCATCCCTTGTAGACAGAAAAGAAAACAGCAGAAAAAAAAAAAGGGTGAAGCGAATATATTTTAAAGCCATTTATATTTCTCATCAAACTGAAATTCCGTTAAAAATAAAAAGATGCTCACAATCCGCTTGACGTTTATGAATCATGAATATCTTAGACAGAATATGACACTTTGTTCGCAACTGCTTTCAACTCCCTAATTACCATAGAAATTGGCTGCTTTGTCAGGGGTTGTATATTTATCTCTTAAAGACTTTAGGACATTCAAGAACAATGCATTTTCTTCCTTTTTTTAAGTAAAGGATTTGAAGTTCTAGGTTTTAGAGGCAACTGATGAATAATTCATCTGAAAGTGCTAATGTTTTTTTAATTTCCTGCTGTTAATTCTTGTTTTGATTTACAATGTCAATCATGCAGGCGGAGAATGTATAACAGATTCTGAAAAACTCGATAACCTAAGAGATAATCTTTCAGTTTCTGTAATTTTCGTTTGGTTATGAAATTTGACGCCTTTGCTTGTTATTTTTTACGTTAAAAAACAAGCAAATAAAACAAGCAAATAGGTAAGACATGTTTATTTATTTTCAAAAACGTTTAAAGTATTTGGGAAGAATGTTTTGCATTCTATAATGTAATCCATTTTCCGATGGTCGAGTAGTGAATAATTTTTATGAAGGAACAACTGCAATTTTATGCCTTTGGACTTTCAATCTTTTATGTTCAGAAACAGGATAATATGTGAGGCATGTTTACATATCTTTAAAAACCACTGCAGCATTTGAGAAGAATGCTTTTCCTTCTATGAACCATTTAATTTTCATATGTCAGAGGCAGTGATCGGAAGTAGCTCTCTACAAATAGCGACGCTGATGTATTAGCTACATTTTTTAGTAGTTTGTAGTGTAGCGCTTAACTTAAAAAGAAAAAAAAAATAGAGTAGTGAGTTGTTCGATACAAAAAAATAGCTGTTAGTAGCAATTTCTGGAAACTATTTTTAAATGTCATTAAAAAAACATTTTATCAGTAGCATAAGAAAGGAGGTGGTGCTCAGATCCAGAGCCCTAGCTTGAAGTCAAAAACTAATTAATTAGATCCTACAAAATATAAGTTACTATAAAGTTAATTCGATTATAGAAAATTAAAGTTTTTCTCTTCTGGTTTAAAATGTGTTTTCCACATCTAATCAATTTCATGTATATGTATGCCGATGTAAATTTTAATATGACGGCTTCTGTTTACTTTTTTTAAATAGACGAATTGTAAAAAATTGAATCTTTCGACTTTTTAATCCTTTCTTGCAGCGAATAGTTGTGAAAATGTTTAAATGGTTTAAAAAAAGAAATTTAAGAAAGAAAAGATAGTTCTAAGTAATATTCCACGTTCAAATGAGCTAATTTATCAATCCGAGCAACTTTCGAATTTTTTCGTGCAATCCTCAAACGGTGTGTTTGTATGCTTTTTATCCTTATATATTATTTCTGTAGCCTGTTTTTGGTTTCTACGCCAGATTTTCATCAATTCTTGATCGATTTTTTTGATTTACGCCTTATTTTAAAGCTTATGGTGCTGGCTACTGACGAAAAATAGACCCACGGTCTAAAAATTGTTTTTTTCAGCCGAAAAACCTGTTTTAAAGAACCAGAATGAGTTTTTCGGTTAAACTTATAACTTTAATTTGCGCTATGACCGACAGAGCTGAATAGCTTGATCGGCAGAGCGTTCTCTTCGTAACCAGGAGAATGCGTGTTCGGACCCACGTCCGGACAATCTGCAACAAAAAATTAGAGTAATATCGCGCATTACATGAACACTTAATTAAGTGCATAACAACTATGAAGGCATAGAATAAATGAGAAGGAAACGCTCCTTGCTGATACGAAAATTCGAAGTGACTTTGTACTAAATTACTTCTGAATTGTACGTTTTTTTTTTTTTTTTTTTTAAAGCTTTGGCTCTCGTAAGAAAATTAAAGCATAATGTAAACGAAAATATAAGTAACAGGTTTAAGATTTCAGACGACAAATTGTTTTTTGTTCAGAAAAAAATAATAAACGGTATATTGAAATATCTATTCTTCTATATAATGAGTTTTTGACTCTTTGTACAAATAAAAAAATTACTACCTCAATTTGAAGGGTAAAATATATTTTTTTTCGTCTTTTTGCAAAAAATACAAATAGCTTATTACATTTTTACTACATTCGAAAAGCTACGCTTAAAAAAGAGCATAGTTCAATTTATTTTGTATTTTAACCGTGCTGTTAAATGATGAACACGTGCTGCCATCTAAGTTATAACGGTTCAAGCAGCCTGCGGTAACAAATTATAAAAATTTTCAAGAATAAAAAAATGTTTCTTCAATATCTTATCTTATATATTATTCTCTTCTCATTTTAAAACTTATCAGGCTGGCTAATGAAGAAAAATAGACTTACGGTCGAAAAATCAAGTTTTCGAAAACGCCCCTTGCTGTTTCAAAACCTTGATGCTGCCTGTAGTTCTTATGGTTTTTTTAAAAGCAAAGTCCTAATGCAGTTTTGCATTTTTTACGTCGATTTCGGCAAAAAAAAAAAAAAAAAAAAAAAAAAAATAGCCTGTGTGTGTGTTCATATTTTAATAAAGCTTAAACGCACTGGACTTAGTCGTTCGGTTAAAATGATAAGTTTTTTCGGTAGAGCATTCGGCTATAAAATATCTGAACTTCGGGCAAGTTTGGGCTGTCCGATGTAATATCAAATTTAAATTAGTATTACGCATTACATGTACTCATAACATACAAACGTAATAAAATAAATGCAGCGGGAATGCTACTTGGTGTTTCGACTCCTTTATGCAGGCCACAGTTATAATTCGGATAAGTTGACTGTTAATCGAAGGGTGTTCTTCCTTTTTTTTAAAGCTTTGACTACATCCAGACCACTCAGCATAATGTAAGCATAAAAAAGTATTAGATTTACCTAAAGGAAATCCTTTTTGTGCAGAAAAACATTTTCATTGTATGCTGAAAGGTAGATGTTTCTAATAGCAGTGTTCGACCTTTTGTACAAATGAAAAAATACTACGTCAAATTAAAACTACGAGTTTCAACCAGTAAACCTTTAATTTTTTATTCGCGCGAATACGATATAAAGCATTAAAATTATTATCAACTTCATTAGCAAGAAATCATTTTCTACTCCTCTGCTTTCTGCTGAAAAAAAAAAAAACATTTTGTCTACGTTCGAAAAATTACACTTAAAAAACCTACTCAGTTCAACTGGTTTTGGTTTTGAATTTTAAGTGTTCGGTTAAAAGAGAAACATGTGCAGGCATTTAAGCCGTTACTGTTAAAGCAACCTTCTATGTGAAGTAGTTCAATATTCAAAGATAAAAACACTTATTTTCAATCTAATTTATTACTTCTCTAGAATGTTCGTTTCAATCGCTACGTGAGATCTTTGTCATTCTTCAATCAAATTCCATGCTTTTCGAATAATTTTAAATCGTATCATGCTGGTTAATGAGAAAACATAGAAGCATGATCTTATTATTATTAATATTATTATTATTATTTTGGCAAAAAGCTTTTTTGCGGTTTTTTACTATGCATTCCTTCAATGAATAGCTTTCGAAAAGGAAGGCGCAATTGCTAGGTTTGTTGGGGTGTCGGGCTGTTAATCAGAATGGCGCCAATTCGAATCCGTGCGAATAAATATCTCTTTAATGTTTCTTTTTTCCCGTCAGATGCTCATATGGGCAGGACTGTATTTGCCACAACCTGTTTTTTTACATGCACAATTATTGCTTTTTCACGAGTCACTGCTCAGCCACACTTTTAATGATATTTATGTTTGAATTGAAAATATGTAGGACCAAAAGGTGAGCGATGATCAAATTATCACAACGTTGTATTTAACGAGGTTTTGTTACTGATGTCTTTAAATTACATGCCTTCTCTTCTGCGCTTACTTTTTTTCGGTTCTTTTTCATAATGTTCTTCCTTTGAAATTCTTAAATAGCGAAATACCTTATGAAACGATTCGAAGCACAGTGCGGAGTTCCGCACGGGTCGACTAGTTATTATTATTATTATTATTATTATTATTATTATTAAAGTAGCGAAGTAGCGACTACATTTCAAAAGTAGTTCATAGTCGCTACATTTAAAAAAAGGTGTAGTTAACTACAATTGTAATTAAATAGTTGCAGTTCGCTATAAAAAAAATGTAGTTTTTTGAACCATTGATCAGAGATAAGAAATAAATAAAGCGTGTTAAAACATGAGGTGCAAGCTAAAACGCAAATTTAATGCCAATTTGCTTGTTATAGTATTGATATACGGTAACTATCGTGCATAGTGAGAATTTATATTTATCTTTTAATTCCGGAAAGGCAAATAAGAACAATACCCTGTCTCATGTTGAAGAATGTTTGAATGTTTAGTTTCAGACATAATTCCAAAAAAAATTATTCATTTGTTGCATTTTAATATCTATTTCCTTATTTTACTTCAAAAAAGTTCCATCGTACGCACAAAATCTGTTATTTCCTTTAATCTAAAAAATGTAACTCTACAAGTAAATTTTCGTTACCAAATTTATGTAGGAGTGATATTGTTTTTGTAAATAAAAGATAAGTTAATTTATAAGACCTACGAAAATGAAACCGATCTGGAGAAAGTGACATTAAATACCTATAAGCAGATGCTCGTTTGTTCAAAGAATTGTTTTGAAAAACGAGTAGACGCCACGCGCGAAGCGGCTAGAACAACAAGAGTTCTTTACCAAGAAAAATCTAGAAATAAACAGTCCTTTATTATTGAAAAAAAAATGCCGTTCGACATCAACAAAACATGATTTAGAAATATGAAGCCGCATATTTAAAAGTTTAAATAAATGTGGCTTCTTTGCAAGAGGGGAACGGGGCTTTACTTTGTGGTTGTTTTTATCTGCAGTGGAAAAACATGTTTTTCGGTTGCTTTTTAATACATTCTGGAATTTTTGCCTTCGCATTGTAACTTTATATTTCTCGAAAAGTCGTCTGTCGAAACTTGTTTGTTTCCAATAAATATATTTCTTTCCTAGAAGAGCGCATGCACACACGTGTGCATATTTATCTGAAATTTGTTGAGCAAAAGATAAAACTTGAAAAGTTTATTTTTCTACTTGCATATTACAGTGTATATCATTATTTTGATGGAGATATTTTATTTGAAACTTTCAAAATTCTTTCTTTTTTTTAAGGAAAGTTAACTAGTTTTTTTCTTTTATATTATGGTTCGTCCTATGAAAATCATGAACTCGATACAAATTTTCTTCATTAAAAAAATATATAATTTTACCACTGATTTTGTAACTTTAAAATACCCCAAACCTGTTTTTGTGCGGTAGATAGGGACCACATAAAAAAAATCGCATAAAAAATCGCTCAAAATTATTACACTATTAAGCACTCGATTTAAAGATAGTTTAGTCAATTGAGTCCAATTTTTGTGAAATTTTCATAGACCGCACAAAAAAAAAGGCAGAAAAAAAAGCACAAAAACAGGTTTGGGAGTATTCCTTTTTTTATTTTTAATGTACGTAACCTTTTGATTACACTGAGGGAAAAAATGTATTTATTTATACAACTACTTGACTCCATCTAATTGCGGTGTGAGGATTTTAAATCTAAAATTACTTTTACTCCAAAAGCTGCCCTTTTTAATGGCGTTTTTAGTTTAGTTCACATTCTTCTTTTTTTTTTTTTTTTTTTCTTGAATGCTGAAGTTCTGATCTATCAATATATTGTACACAGGACCAGGGGCGTTCACAGAAATTTCAGAGCCCGTCACAAATGACTTTTCCGGGCCCCCCGCCATATTGTTTACCCCTATATTTCACGCCTAGTTTTAAAAATATTGAGCCCACTTCAGGCTTGGGCCCGGGTCAACAGATGTACCTTCTCACCCCCCCCCCCCCCCCCAATGCACGCTTCTGCACAGGACTCATAAAATAACACCTCTGCTTCCCAAAAATATAACGTAACACCAAATTTTTCTAGAAGGTCATATAGCAGCTGAAGCATTAAGGTTTTTGATGTGGCCTCTATTTTTCTTGCTAACCCTCCTTTTGTTAGTCATGCAAAATTTGTTTCATTGTAATATTCTACGTTTTTTCACCAAACCGTAAAATTTATAAAAGTAAACCTTTTTGTTTAAAGGAATTGTCAAGACTCTTGATAAGGACTACATTATTTCTATGTATAAAAATTCACTAGCTGAAATAAAGAAATTGCAGATTTGAAATCAGTGATACGCGAGTATCTAAACTCTTTAAAAAAATTTCGTGCAACAGAAAAAAATAATAGTTATCAAAATTTTCTACCCAGTGTTTACTTTCTCTCCTCAGCCGTCTCACAATTGTAAACGTTATACTCCTGTTATGCAGAAAACATTAAAATTTTTAAAAAATGCTATAAATGTGATGTCATTTAATTTCCCATTCATAGTCGTTTGAGTTAAACGTACAAATAAAGCTACATATTTATGAGAATAACATTTAATTTCGTCGAAAATCATTTTTGCATTTTCCAGTCTTCCATTCATGAACAGTCAAACATTTATTGCCTACACCACCAATGACCAAGCACATCGCGTTCACATTAAACTTTATATTGCACTTTGTAAGTCAATGGAATCGGACGGGAATAAATTAGGATTAAACAATGACCAAAATTATTAATCACTTCATCTCTGATTAACTATGCGTTTTATTGTTGTGCATATCCAATTAATTGATAATGAAAAATGAGGTAAAATTGAAAGAAAAACAAACAAGAATGTAAACAATAACCTTCGGCGAAATTCTACTTTAGTTCCAATAGTTTCTAATGTTGATGCTATTGTTAATTTTTTTGTCAGTGAATAATTTCTCATTGCTGCAGTTGAAACTTATATTTTAATGTAATCAGGCTCAATGTCATTTAAAAGGTTTTTTTGCTACATGTTAGTGGCCAATTTTCTATGCACATTTATTTAAATGTTCGGCTGATATTTTCAAGATTTTTTTTACTATTGCCTCCAAAAATAGTTTTAGCAACAGTAAAAACTACTAATTGTAGTAAAAATAAAACCACCATGTGCATGTTAAAGAGCAAAAAGGATTTAACAGAATTTCTTCTTTAGATGTAAAACAATTAAAGGCACATCTAATTCATACGGGAATACCGAATTGTCAGAATTGTAAAGCATCTTCCAGGAGCTCCTAATATCATACTAAATTGATATCAATATTCATTAGTCTAAATAGATTGGCTTCTGTTTCTGTGGATGAAGAGAAACGTGCGTAATTAAATTGTCGTTAACGACCATCAAGATTGCCATGCCATATTTACGAAATGTACTAGTTAAAACTACGGGGCTGGGCACATATGAACGTGAGGTTAGCTTTGAGGTGAGGATCTAAATCCTCTTTATTGCGTACCATTAGTCAATGGAGGAAGCATGGTTCCGTGACGTGCATTTGACCCTTGAGGTCGGCCTGCCGATCTGTATCATAAGCTTTTGGAGGGAGTGTGTAGAAGGAGGTAAAATGGTGCCAATTTGTCGTCCAGTCTAATGGTGTAGATATAAAAATACCTTGCCCCACCTTTTTCTTTTGGAAAAGGGCAAACTTCGCATTGCCAGTAGTTATCCGAAAGGAAAAATTGGCGACAGAGATGTTACTAGCTTCTTATCCCATTGGATCATTTGGTATTCCATAAAGGTTTTTCAATTCAGGCTTTCAAAAGTGAAAAAAGGTTCTTCTGAGGTGACTAAAGGTTGACTGTAATTTGATGTTTTTCCTGCTGTTTTTCTTTGTGTTTAGGTTCAGGTTACTTGTCTTTGATGTGGCTTGTCAAGAAAAAAAAGCAGAGTGTTGAAAGATGGGGAAGTTTCCAGTAATTGAGTGAAATATGCACTTCATAACTTAAGATTTTTGAAAGTTTTGATTTAGTTATGAAATTCAACAAAAATAAAACATCCTGATTTGCAATTCTTCGGTTAAAAGAGCTCATGATTGTTTTTCATATCGTAAAACTGACAGATTGTTTTTTCCTTCATTGTATATAGATTATTTTACTACTGATTTCATGTCACTCGAATTATGCTTCCTGTTTATTTTGTTTGAGTTGGAATCTTATAGATTTTAATTTTACTGAATGATTCAGTGAAAACAGTAAAAACCAACCTTTTTGAAGTTTGGTTTTCCATTCGTGATTGCTTATTAAATATAAATAAGTTCATTTCACCATGAGACTTTTTGCCACTTAGAGTTTTAAGTTAGCAAAATCTAAAAACAGAGCTGCCACTGGTGACTAAACATTGACTTTGGCTACTATTTTGAAGCAAAGACGTCTATGGCGATTAATTTAGTCAGAATATGACCAAAAACGACTATTTTGCAATCAACTGTAATAAATGGTGACTATTTCAGGGAATAAGCGAAAAAAATACATAGAAAGTCCGTTCTTTTTTTTCGTAGGGCGAAAAAATAGGAAAAAAAATTTGCTCTTAAATTTACCTTCTATACTTTCAGGGGAAAAAAATCAGGAAGTTTTGCCGCCTTTATTTTTTTGTAAATGAGTGTTTTAAAAAGTAGGAAAATGAAATTTGATAAGCATATGCACGATAAGAAGAGGGTGACGTTCATACTTTTGCACGAAAAAATTTCTTTTTTACAAACGCAATTTTTGCAGTATATTAGTTTCCACTACTACTATTTTTATTAATTGTGATTTGCATTCTAAGTGAATGTCGATAAAATTTTGCTTTCTTGTAGCCTTATTACATTCATTTTGTGAAAGCCAGCGCTAATTTTCACTCGTTGGAAAAATCGCAAATGCGGCGTTTCTATTTCATTTTATGCTGTCAGTCTTTACCGTTATTTTTTATTTACAATCGGCAATGAGAAATTATACCAGAATGTACTGGTATTTGTTTGCTTAGTGCTGATTTGTACTGAAGTCTGGAAAATGTTTGTTAAAGCTAATTTTTTTCCAGGAACGTTTTGGGGGAAAATTTCGAATAATTTGCCCTTTGTATAGGCTGTTGCCCCTGCTGTGAGCAGTCTTGCTCAGATACCACGCAACCAAAATATGTCTATTTATTGAAGTATCATTGCGGCCCAACCTACGGCCCGTGGGTCAAATGAGACCCGTGAAGCTGATTGATTTGTTTATTGTTACAAATGCAAAACCAAGTGTTAAAGTTTCAAATCGAAAACAACCAATGCCACAAATTTGCAGCAAAATGTTCAGAAATTGGTTTCTGGAAGTCAAATGCAATAAAAAATAAGCATTAAGTAATGATAATAACAGTTCTTGGTTTGCAATTTTCTTTCCTTTTCGTGCTTTCTCACGGTAGAGGAAAGGGTGTAAATATGGGCACCCACTTTTGTTTTCGATTTATAGTTACAATCGGTTCAAAAAATTTTAGAGTTTAGTTTTGCCTTTCATCAACACTATAATGCGTTTCTTAAGTGCGAGAAGGCAAAATAATGATTAACATCAATTATTTAAAACAATTTACAAAAAGCTTTAAAAAAAGCACCAGAAAAAATGGAGGGTAAATATGGACCCTCTTTAAAAAAAGTATCCAAAAATAGTTTAAAACAAGATAAATTCTCTACTATTTTGCATAGTTTAATCTATTACAGGGAAAAAAACAGTATTTACAGTAATATCAAATATAAGTCGCCCTTTCAGCTCTGGCACAACCTAATGTACTCACATTTCAACATATCACATTTCACCCACACTACTCCCCGAGCGTCTTCAGAGAACTTTCCATCCCGAAAGATGCAAAGTAAATCGCTTGAGAAATAATTTTGTTGTTTAAAAAAATAGGTAATATAATTATAGGCACCCTTTGACTGGGGGGTGCAAATTTAAAACAAACCCCACCTAAGAAAGATGGCCACTTTCGCATGTAACGTGCGTGACTAAAGGTGTGTTTAAAAAAGTGGCTTAAGATCTCCGCTTTCCGGATATCACTGTGAGCTGCAGTTTGTAGAAAGTCTTGCCAAGTAGATTTATGAGAAACTTTAAGAGCAATTAAATGCATACATCCAGCACTTGAAGATAGGAGTTGCAAAGACGAAAAAGCTCCTTAAGCAATACAATATGTGTGTGTATCTATGAATACAGAGGACAAATTGCATGTTATTCCGTGTGACGTAAAGTCAACAAAGAAAAGATTCTGAAACAATACAAAATACGCATGCATCTATTAACACATTTTACCGCATTAAATTATCTGTCTCATTTACAGCCCAGTAGTTCTTTCATTACACGATTTTTTGCCATCCCCATACGTTGCCCCAACTGAAACGCTGTCCACTTCAGCTGGGCTGGATGATCGGCTCAATCGCGGCGTAATCAAAACTTACAACTGATTAGCGCTGATCTTAGCTTTTATCAATCCGCTGTAGCAGTAATCAATTGTTTCACGCAAGCTGAAACGCTTCCTTCTGAGGCGAAGGCTAGATGTCAAACACATCATTAATCCTAAACACGGAAGCCTCTTTCATTAATCATTCCAAACACCAAGGGAAATGATTTTTGAAGAAACTGTTGAAGAATGATTCTTGGTGGAGGCCTTTTTAATGCTGATGTTTCGGGTGCAGGGAGCATGTTTCTCAATAGGTGGGTGGGAATCTTTTGGATCATCAAACGGAGGTTAAAGACTTAGAATAATAATTAAAACTTTCAACTTTATTGGTAAATACAACACATATTTAATTAAAAAGAATATTTTTCAAATCAAGTATTTCAACCGAAGCATCTCTCTAAAATTTTATCGAGTAAAGGTTCATTAAAATAATTTATTAATAATTCCAGTAAAGGTTGATGACCCAAAAGAAACATACACCATCCAAGCCATGGGTGGAACTTGAGTCAGAAATAAATTCCTACTTTGAATAAACTAACCGTAAAACTCTCATTTCCTGTAAACATTTTAAATCGTGTTTAAATGCAGCAAATATTTCTGTTTTTTGACCGATTCTCCAAAGATGTGAAAAAAAAATATACACAAAAAAGATTATAATTGAGTGGTTAAGGAATCAAGTATTTTATTAGTTGTGTCCAAATTTTCTACACATATTTCAGAGGTTAAGTATCAACACTGGCTCAATACGTTAGCTTCGAGTTTTTTCTTTCGTAATTTGATACCTTATAGTCAATACCATCACACTACATAATAATTTAAGACGAATCCTCTTAATTTGGTAGAAACCCACTGCCAAAAGCCAAAAACATTTCAAAACCAGCTAAATCCATGCTTCTTTTGAACGGCCACCTTAAAAATGCACGGGCAACAACAACATTATTATAACAAATAGCTTAATCAACCCCCTTTTTTCATTTTACTGCTAAAACATGGCATAAAAGTGAGATACCACATTAATTTAATTGGAATCCTAGCATTGACAAGATTTTCACAACGTAATCAAGTTTCCGAGAATTTAAAATTTACACCTACGTGCTTGTAAAAATCCGATATCGCTCTAAATAATACATAAAATAATAGCTTGAACAATATTTGAAAACTTTTTTTCATATATATCAATGTCATAATGATCGGTTTTAATTTTTAAGCATTTTACGTTTTTTTTTTAATTACATCTTTATTTATTTTAAAGGAAATTACTCAAGAAAAAAAAACTTAATCATACATATTTTTACGTAAAAATACGTAATACATGTCTTTTTTTGTAAGAAACCTTAACCAAAATATTTTTCAAAAATTTACTGACTTGCAACTTAAAACTCATTTTGAAAAGTAATGAAAGATAATATCAACAGAAAAAATAAGAAAAACGCAGTTTGACATTTAACTTTCAACATCGACAGCATTTCAGCTTTTATTTTCATGTAAATGACATTCAACAGAACAAAAAAACATATTAAAAATTGAACCGTTTTATGTCAGAAAACATTCAAATGACAAAATTTTTAATTTCAGGAAAACAAATCTTATCAAATTGTTCAACGAGAGTTCAATGATTTTTACTCAAAGAAATGTACCTGGATGTGTATCTCTTTCAGTTTCCAGTAGTGTAATCCTTATCAAAAAAATTTAATGTGACGGTAGAAATGCTTTTACAAACTTTCTGCCTGACTAGTTTCTGAAATAAACGTTATACTAAATAGTCATAGTATCCAGCTTACAGATGCCTCACCAAAAAAGCAAGTTGCTTTGGCATTGCTATTTACCTCCATATCCTCTACTAACTCAGCTGCTCCTCCTATACCTCTCTTTTTCAACAAAGCAACTTAGCTCAAGCCCAACTTACTACAACGAATTTTTCTCCAACTCCCCAAACAAGCAAACAACCAATCACTTGGAAAGCATTTTTCACTTTAAGTTGGCATTAGTTTTCAGACCCTGTGCCAGTGATCAAAAGCCAATCTTTGTCCATTTCTAGTTTCCCAAGTCAATCTTATGTTTTAACGGAAGGGATTATCTTGCTTCTGACACCTAAAGTTCTAGAGGTCATCACTGGCGCTTTTGCAATGACACCTAACCTTTAGCCGGCGGGGGAACAGCAGTTATCCCATCTTATAAGTTTGAAAAACATTGTCATGGGATGTATCACTTTCGAAGTTTACTAGCCATTTGTTGCAAAAGCTTACAAGTTTTCCTGTCTGAACTGGATTAAAAAGCATTAGGTCACAACTGGTGATTAAGTGTCTCCACCGGGTAGACTCGTGATATAAAATGCGAATTTATTATTCTTTAAAACAATGTGATTGAGCTTTAGCTAAAAAAAGCCCCGATTATTTCCTTTGGGCAGTACATTTTTGCATCCTTTCTCTTGTAAAAGATATCGTTGAACTAGTCTTCTGGAAACAATATGTTATTCAACACCCGCGGAATTTTCTTAACGGAAAACTTTGTGATCTTATTTACTCGGCAATTAATTATCTAAATTTTACATGCATCACTTCTAAAATATTTGATTTTAATTTTAAAAAACATTAGAAGGTCAAAGATAAGAAAAAATTGTAATATTTGAATCCCTTAAGTTACTGAAACGTTTTTTGGGACGGACAAAAATAATTTTGTTTTAGAGCTAGGAAGGGAAGGGATGATTTGCAAGAGATCTGTAGCGAAGAAAAATGCTCGTATTAATATAAAACTTTTATCATGTTATGATATATCCTGTAATTATTAAGGAATCACAAGTAAAATTGCCAGTAATAATTATTTTCTTAAAATACACAGCGAAAGTTACAATCAATGAACTTGGTAGTTCTGAAAATGTTTCCAGAATATCTGTTCTATTATTATAGCTTCTAAAATTTTTAATTGGACTTGAAACTTCCGTTATCGTCGACTTATTTTAAGAACGTTTTCAAGTTTTCTCGAAGAAGTTATTTTGTTATTGCTTCTTGTAAAAGTATATTTATCGTCGTTAAGGAGTTTAATTCCTTTATTGTTTGCTTTCAAAAGAGTTCATCTAAGTGATTGTGATTTTATAAATCCCTTAATAATGTCTGTTTAGCTGCTTAAAACATTAATTTTCATTTAATAAACTAAACATTTAATATTTCGCTGAAAAATACCTTATTTATCACCTGTAAACGCAAATCATAAAAAATAGTAATTGTGATAAAACTGTTTTTGTTTTAGTTCCTTGTTACCATTTACTATTTATGTTGAACCATTTTGTTCTTCTGGCTCCTGTTAAATTTGCAATCTTAACCGAAGAAAATAACGTTTTTGTTTACTGCCATCATATGAAAGAGTGCCCAAAATTCCCCCGCGTTGTGTGTGTGTGTGTGTGTTTTGTTTTTTTTTAAACATTTTGCAATTTTAATCAAGTTTTTAGTACAGTAGGAAAAATACATTCGTGTTCTATTTTACTTTTAATCACTCTTCAATTTTCATTTTATTTGCCGAGAAGATAATTGTTTTAGACAATTCGTTCGTTTACCTTGCCTTAGAAACATATTTTGAAAGAAACTAATTAAATGTTCCCACATAAAATTATACTTATTATTGCTTTAGTTCTTCATAAATAATGGAGAAAGCAACCATTGTTCCATTACCTTCACGATGCTTACCACGCGATGCCATTGCTACTACTGCAAATGGCACATATGCAGTTATGTGTCGATACCACTTCCATTACCGTATCACCATCTCAACTCACCCTCTAAATGCGGGAGGTTAATATGCCAGACCCTGTATTTTGGTTATAAATCTTAATTTATTGCATTTGTTTCATCAAGATTTAAGCTAATTCTTATTTTCGTCATCTAATACTTATTTCATCAAGATTTAATCTAATTCTTATTTTTGTCAACCCAATTCTTATTTTCGTCAACTCAGTTCTTATTTCTGCCAGATTTAATCTAGTTCTTATTTTTGTCAATCTTATTCTCATTTCATCAGGATTTGATCTAATTCTTATTAATATTCTTATTTTCGCTTTGACAAAGGCGGCTTTGCTATAATTTGTACCGCAGTTTATCTGCTTTAATTTATCTTCTTTTTACTATAATTGTATTTTCATGCAGTTTTTCGCCTTGTCTTTCCTGCATTGAATTTTGAAAAATCTTACTTCAATATTTAAAAAAATAACTATCATTTTAGAATTTTATATTTTTTCGCATTTTTAGTCTTGACTTGTTGTAAAAGATAATAAGTCCACAACCGTAGATATTCCGCGGGCTATTAAGATTAAGTGTACAAAACTATTTTTGTTTATTGCCAAATAAACATTTTATCAGATATTTTCGTTAAGATATAACAATATATATACAGTCGAGCCCGCTTATTAGAATATCGGTTAAAAGAATATCCCGCTTAATATAATACATTTTTAATGTACCAAACCAATGTAATGTGTTCTTTTGATCCCGGTTAATGGAATATCCCGCTTATTAGAATATTTTTTGTGGCAAAATGGTTATTCCATTAAGCGGGTTCGACTGTATATGAAGATATTTCCACAGTTCCTCTATTTTACTATTCAAAAATTTTCTAGTTTATGTAAGTTTTCTAATAAATAAACGTTACTAATTTGTTAATACCACATAGTACTTAATTAATGGTTGGCTAACTTAGTTTATTCTTCTTGAAGTACAAAACAGTTAAATCTTTTTTCCTTTTTTTAATTGATTTTTGTCCAATAATGCGGCGCAGATTTCGCGAGATGGATTTGTCTGTGCAATTGAGTCCTTTTTGTGAAAATTAAGTGGATATCGAGTTTAGGACGCGTGTTACAGACGAACAGTTGCATAACATTTTGTTCCAGTATAATTTCTTTATCGGCTTCTGCGTGGGTTAATTCATTTTGCATTTTTCAGATAAAGCATTATCATTCTACTATGTCATCATCATTCAATTTTTTGTGTCTAGCCAGAGTTTTTTTTTCGTTTAATGAATCAAACTCTTAACCATTACAGCATATTCTAAACAATTATCGTAACCATGTATAACTAGCTAGCTTAACAAAGCATACTCTTCAAACTAGTAAGTATAACCTTTACATTTTTTTTTTCAAAGCACTATTTACAAATTCGGGAGATATTCATCATTTCTTGGAAATATTTTTAAAAAACATCTCGATTTACAGTTTTTAAAAAGTTTTCTTACGGAAATAGTTTTAGAAAAGCAGTTGTATAGTTCTAAGTTTGTGTTGTACTCTTTTTCAGTTTTTTGCTTTTGCGCAATGTTGTAGTAATTTGAGGAACTGTTTTCATGCCTCGTCTGCTGTTATTTCGTTCTGATATCAGTAGACCTTGCTAATTTATTTATTTTTTTTTTTTTGACTTCGACGGGTCTCACCACGCCACTAGAAAAAGGAAAACTTTGTTTTTAGGAGAGAATAGCTCATTTATATGTCTCGTTTATTGGTTTTTTTTTGGAGATGGCTTATGCTAGACGTTCTAGAAGAAGTTAAGAAAAGTTATTGTACATTTGAAATTTTATCTGCTGTTATTTCGTTCCGATGGGAAATCCCTCAACTTTTTTGTCATAAGAGGATTTTGTCGCACCGTTGAAAATAAGCTTATTAAAAGATCTAACTGGATAAAGAAACATATCATGTTTATAGGAGATTCTACCATTTTTAGCTTCACAAAATCTTTCTTCATCCACTTGAAATCACTTTTTTCAACTCAACTTTTTAATCGTTCAATTATTTCTCGGTATGTTAATTCATATAGTAAAGTATAACCCCCAATAGTACACTCATACTATTAAGTTAACACGTGTTTATAAAAAAACAGTAATAACAGAAGAATTTACAATTTTTTACAAAAATTTTAAAACATTATAAAATGGCGCTTAAATTTGGCAATGCTTATCAGCATAGAATATGCTTAAGCATATTTTATGATTTTTTGGAGAAATTTTTTCTTGTCAATTTGTTTTTCTTAATAACTGTCAACTACTATTGCGGATGTCATCTACTGATGACCTTAGCTCATTTATCTGTTGCTTTTATAACTTTATTGGAAATGGCTAATATGTATATAGCAAATGTCTGTTATTTACTGCATCAACCTGGCCGTTTTATCGATATTTTCGACAGTAGCTAATGTTTACAAAGCTTTCGATAGGTACCCACTTTTTTCATGCCGAAAATGTAACGAAATATCTGCTTTCATCGATCATAGTTAACGCTTAATATAACACGTGACAGATCCGAACTTCTCAGATTGCAAGAAAATAGCATCCTAATGTATTCCACTTACTCTGATAAATGAAGAAGTCGTTTCTAATTCCAGAACAACTGAATTGTTCCCTATTCACGACGAACATATTCTTATTTATTATTCTGAGATATTTCCTGACAAGTCTTATTGTAACAGCATTTTTAAAATCTCTCGTGACCTCTAAGGAATTGTTTACAATTCGGACCCTTGTTTGTTGGTTTTGTCACAGTAATTTGTTATAAGTACGTTCCCTTACTACAGTACTGTACCCCCCCCCTACAGTAAGTTCCCTTACTTTTATTAACAGGCCTTGATGCTTTTAGGTTATGGTTTAGGTTATGGTGGGAGCTTTTACCAAAGTTGTTCCCTTATGTTATATGGATCATGATTGGCAGAATGGGGGCATGATGCTAAAAGCTTTTTGTTTTTATCATAGAAAATGTTTATTAGATGTCATATATCATGATATTGTAATTAAGTATGAGTTTCCTATGAATCTTATGAGAGAAGCGTTATTCTTTGAAAAGCATATTTATGCAGTTCAAGTGAAATATTATCGAAGTTTTCATATATCGCAAAGGATATTCATGATTCATCGTTTCAATCACTCAGATAGTCTAGCAAATTTTTGTTGTTATATTATGGCCTACAAACCTCAGGAATAATTCAATGTGTTCTTGATAATAACTTTCAATCATTTTAGCCGTTTGTTTCCGAAACTATTCATACGCGAAGTTCTAAAAATTTGAAGCAAAAGTGCATTTTACCGTCATGTTAAAGCTACATCTGAAGGAGCTACACATATACGTATGCTTTTTTTTTTTTTCAGTAAGAAGCATTGTAATACCTATGAACAATCTCATATAATGATTTTTTTTTTTTCTCTGAAATCAGAAATTATGGCGTGCGACTGTTTTCTGGAAAAAAAAGAAGATTTATATCATATTATTCAGGAAAACTAGAGTATTAAATTAGATGCTAATTTGTAGAGACTAATTAAAAGATATTTCGTCCATTTTTTATCTCACGACTGCCCGAAAATCTCTTTAAGTCTCTAGTTTTTCTTTCTTGTCCCTTAAATGTCATATGCAGATAAAAATATTTCCTCTGAAATTATAAACTTTAGTTTGTGACCAGTTTCTAAAATAAAAGATTCATTTTACATTTTTTTCAAAAGTTAGAGTAATATGATCATTGGTAGGGACTAATTGAAAAACATATCGTTCGATTGTTTTTCTCCTAACTACTCGAAATTCCTTTGAAGTCCCTTTTCCCTTGAAGTCCCTTTTTAACTCTCTTGTTCCTTAACGTCCTTTTTTTTTTTGGCAAATTCTTCCCGAAGTTCCTTTTTTCAGCTTAAAAAATATATTTCATTTATTGTGAATACCTTTCTTTAAATTTTATTTTTTTTCTCTATTTGTATTTTATTTACATATTTATTCACCTAAATATAAAACGGATCACAGTTAAAATCGTAGACTTATTGGTCATTATTTGCATCTCCATCAAAGTAACAATCTCGGATTGCAATGTATTTTTGTGAAAAACTATTTCAAATGCACGAAAAGCTTTTGTTGTTTTCATGAAACTACTTCAAATTTGATAGCAAATTTCATTTATTGCATCGCAACTCAAAATGTTCAAAAGGTTTTCGTAAAAATACTCTAACGAAAGGATCAAAGTACAGCACAGCACCCAAATAATACTCTTTATTTAAAATCTGGACAACTGCGGTTGATATTCGTAACAGCAAAGAAAATAATTAACATTTTGAGGGAATTTGGCATGAACATTTTGAATCTCATTGTCATGATCTTTTTACTTGATTTTTGTAGTACTTCTTTGACAGGTTTGTTAAAACTTTTTAAACAAACACATTATTATTGTGAAAATAAAATTCAATGCATGTTCTTTAACTCATTACGATTATTTTGGACAGAACACCACGAGGAAGAAAAACCGTTTTTATAATAGAATTATAAAGTCAAGTTTGGAAAAAAAATATTGAAGAAATGGAAAAATATAAACATGCTCTTTTATATCATTTTGATCAATAGCTACGCATTAATGGTTCTTTTCAAAAATCACCTAGATCCATATTCAATTTTATGAAGTGGATTTTTTTTTTATTTGAAAAAGTCAATTTTCGCTTAAAAAAATGTTTGAATTTCTATCAACTTCAACGAAATGTTAATTTTTAGCAGAAGAAAGAGAGCCCCGGGAAAATTATCTGGCCAAAATTATTCTTGCCCAAATTCATCCTCGCCAAAAATAACTCCGAGTGTATGCATAGTAACCTTGTCGAAAAAGCTATTGTGCGAATTTTCTTTGAAAACAGGAAAACAAAATGTAAAACTAGCACCAAGTGAAGTTCGTCTTTATGACATTGTTAGTCTTTCAAAAACTCAGCAATTGCTTACAGCACTGTATTAATATATGTACAATGTGACTTTAAAATTGATCGAAATAAATAGGTAAACATAGTCACTCATATAAATATGAAAATTAATTTTTCTCTACTCTCTCTTCATAATTGAAACATCTTGAATCATATCACTGTTTTCAGTGTCATTGCAACAAGCATTTTATATAACCGGAACTGTCAAATTTATGCAAATGTGTAAACTGATGTTCTGTTTCTAAAATGCATCCGGTTAATACTTCAAAGAACTTTCCAACTGCGAGGTGAAACTAACCCCAAAACATTTACCACTCCATTGGTTGTCGTTCAACAAGTAATTTCTTTGTTCCTCTTGTTTTATGTTCCACATATGAAGGACGCTTTGTGTTTCTTGTTCCGGGTAAATTATAAGCATTGAGGCTCCAAGTCCATCCATTTTCGAACGAATGCCCGACGTTCTATATTTCACATTCACACCTTTATCACCGATTAGGTGAGAGTACCAGACAAGTTAAGTTACGGACTGCCGTCGCATTGACTTGTCTATTTATCTTTTTGTCCCATTTTTAAGAGCATTCCGGCGAATAAAGTGAAAAAAAAAATCGTTTTCTTTTTAGTAGTTCATTCGTTCGCTTGAAAGGCTTGCGTCTAAATACTAGTTACTTTTTTTAAAAAATCGTTTTACATTTATGAACAGTTCTAGTTTTGCTTACTTGCGTTTTATTCCTGTGAAGTAAAAGTAATTTTAATGATTTCTGACTTTACCGTGGAGATATCATATCGTTGACATCCAGGCAAAAATCATTAATCCAAAATTCCTCTTATGAGATACTGTTGATTTGAGCTTTCGGATCGTTGTGAAAAGTAGCGAGTCCTTTTACAGACCCATAACTACTACAGTACTGCCGTGGGCGGGAAAAGGGCAGTAACTAAAAATTTTTCATTTTTCAATTGTTTGCATTTTTTCCAGCTATTGTGCTTGCTTTTTTGGCTTCCGCTGAAAAATGCACGAAAAAAAAAAAGCTCTAACATTTCCCTCTTGTCAGTATTGGATCCAAAACGAGTTTCTGAAAACTCCTTCTTGCTGATACTACAGTTTACCTGCCCATTCTAGAGTAGGTTTGCTGATGTACCTTTTAAATTTTGTAGCTGCTTTATATAAAAAAATAACTTATCGCAGTTTTTTATGTTCTGCTGCTGTCCGTCAAAATTATTTTCGAATCTAGTGACTTTTGCTTGAACGATAACGATATAATGGAAGAAATCTTTTCATTAAGTCATTCTCGATAGCTTCAATTCAATTGCTCTTTCAACAATTTCTGTAAAAATACGGTACATAAAGTATAGTACATGCAAGGAAATCTCATTATAAAGTCACCCTCCAAAGTTTCAATAAGGTTGCTTTTATGAGCAATGCTGAAGCAAAACTCAATTTTCTAGAGATTTCACTCCATGTGCAAGTATGTGATCCATATTTGAATAAATGTTCGTCAAATGTCGTGAAAATATCGAGCAGCTGTGCGTATTCCGCTGGTGTGAAGCCTGTATTACAGCTCTTGTGGGTAATTTCTTAGAGAATGTACCAATTACATTCCAGTTAATAAAATATTTTCTGGAGAATCTCCTCTCCTTCTTTTACTAATATGGCTTGAAATTATGACAGTGGAAAACTTGACTTTCTACTTTCTTACCACGTGCGTTCCAACCACACATTCTAAGTCGAATATTGCTCAAATACACCTGCGCTAAACTGTCTTAGCCATATTCGTCTTAGAACGTATCTTCTATTACTTAGTCCAGATTGGCCTCCTTTTTCATATTTTCCCTGTATACAAATATTAATAAAAATTTCATGAAATTATGAAAAGGGAAATATTTTTTTCCACCGCTCTCTATCTCTCTTTATATATATATATATATATATATATATATATATATATATATATATATATATATATATATATATATATATATATATATATATATATATATATATATATATATATATATATATACATACATACATACATACATACATACATACATATAGATAGATAAAAATAAAAATGTGTGCGTGTGTGTGTATGCACATGCATACCTTTGCGCTTATTAATAAAATAACAAAAGAAAATGTTACTCAAAACTCATTTATTTACGAAAATCAACACAGAAGTTGTTTTAAATACTCGGTATGATCAGTTTAAGCTTTTTCTGCAACTGAAATCTATTAGGCATTTATTGATTTTTTTTTAAAAATATTTTTAATATTATTGTCCTGAAACCCAACGCGAATTATAACTATAATATTAGTTTCTTTTCCATGCAGTCATTTTTTCTATGTCTATCCTTAACATTGACCGTATTGTTAACGTTGATTCGCGAACGGGTAAATGTAGGTATGCAAAATAGAAACTATTTTTAATTGGATTATTAATCATCATGCAGTGTCATCTTAAATGTTTTCGTAAAAGAAGGCCTCTTTTCATTCCTCAAAACGTTCAATTACAAATTAAAAGTAATAACAATGGCCGAAGTCGCAAAATTAAATTACGACTTTTTAACTGGCTTGTTTCCCTCTCACTTGTAAAAAAATCTTTTAGGGATAAATCATGATGTATCCTCTAACTCATTTCGACCGACACGCGACCTACAAGAATAGGTCTGGAGCACAGGAAAAAACTCAGAAAAAGTAGTTGACCCTACTTCTTTTCACGCTTAAAATTCATCACTAAGTTTAGTTCATGCATCCATTCTTTAGGACGTCCATATTCACCTCTTTAATCGCATTCTTAACCCTAAACTGAGAGATAAACAGCATTGTTTTCCTGATCTTCAACATAAGTTTTTTTTACCACGTTGTTTTTACATCGTTGCTGGAAGGGAATAAAATTAAGCCGTAGCAGTTTTTTCTTATGCAAATCACGGAAGACTGGAGACTTAGAGCACTGAAGAATTTGCTGAAATGCTCCAAGAGGTCTGATGTCAAAGGTCACTATTTGATGAGTTGCTGCCTGTGGAGTTATACCTTTTTGAACCATTTAGGCCATTTAATGAAGTGAATTTTATTTTGGATTTTTTTTCCCGTTACAACGTTTGACATTGCCGCAGTTTAGAAGATATGTTTCTTGCACTTTTTTAATGGATTGTTATTGCTTCTTGTCGTTTTTTGCATTTAGTCGTTGCTCTCGTAGAACTGTACTAAGTCACAAGCGTTGAAATGATACTTTGAATGAACTGTGAGCATGTCAGTTGATTATCTTTTTTTATCTACGGTATCTAGGCAGTTAAGTATTTTTGTACCAGGTGATAAGTGTATCTAATCAATTAAAAAACGATTTTTGGTTAACTCCATCTTTAACACCCGTTTGACAGTGTTTCGTCAATGCTTATTGATTATTATTTAATCATAAATACACTTAAATGTTATCTATATATATTTCAGTAAATTCAGTAAGTTAAATGTATTTTTTGCTTTATCGTAATATTAATTTCCGTTTTAAAGAATTTCTACAAACTCAAATTATCTCTTCGCTTTGGAGAAGCATCACCCAACGTGGCGGTAAGATGTCATGCCCATTTTATATATATTACGTACGTTAATTAACCATAACAAACTAAATGACCTTACTGTAATTTCTCAATTGCACGTCGCTTCTTTTATTTAGATTTCTCAGTTGTACATCGATGTTCAAAAGTCTCTACCAGTTGTATAAAATCAGCGTAGTATTTGAATTTTTTTATGTGTCAGATTCAGTTATTTCTCAGCAAGATTTGTACATCTTACCTTTATTTCCCTTATTCTTTTCCAAACTTCTGTTTGATCAAAAGAAAAATCTACGGAGCAAGAGTAAAAGTACAAAAGGGCAATACTGCCGTGAGCAAATAAAGAGCAGTAACTGCAAATTGTTCTTTTTTTTTGCATTTTTGTCATCTATTCTACGTTAACTTTATCGTACAAGCTCATTTATTTGGTTTCCGCTAGTAATTGAATCAAAAGCACGGTCCCCCCCCCCCCTCAAACACCTCGAAAACTCATTTTTGCAGATACTGGCGTTTACTAGTCCACAACAGAGTAGCACCCTTTATATAGAAGGATCAGAACATAGAAAGACGTGTGAAACTCAAGGCGATTTGTTATCCGGATTCGGTATCGTTTTTACGCGATTAAATTTCGTTTTCAGAATCCTACTAGATTTATTTTATCTGGACGAATCAGCTTGTCAAATTATACCGCTCAAATTAACAAGTAATCGGATTGATCTATTTCCCTTTATGAAAATCATTAAGATGTCAAAAAGCCCAAAGAAAAAAAAATTGCTCAAAATTTTCTTAACAAAACATTAAAAATTCTAGAATATCCGAAAGAAGTTGCGTACCGAATCAAATCGTAAAAGATGAAGTGGGAAAAAATCATTTTATTTTCTGTTACCCTTTTTTTCATAACCTGATTAAACAGATGACCTTAAAAATAACCACCGGAAGGTATTGAATTTTTTGTCTTGAAACTTTCAAACAATGTGCAACTTTCAAACAATGTTCAAGTTATTCCTTACCAACGCAAAATCAACCATTCCTGAAAGCATTTTCTTTAACGAATTGAACTTAAGAACAAGTTAATTCAAATTTATGTTTAACTCGTTTAACTCATTATATTACTTTTCACGCATTGCTCTGGATGAAACCTTTATTCATTTATTTGAACTTTAATTGTTGACTCTCGGCAAGAATATTATTCATTGCATATTTTGAGTTGTTTACTGGGAAATTTTAGTGTTTCTTTCTGTGATCTCGATTTTCCACAACTAGTCACGTGAATAGCACAAAATAATAAGAAAAGTAAAGTGTCACTTTTCTTTGAAAAAGTGTTGTTATTTTTGCGTAATCAATTAAGTTTTAATTAGCGGTTTTTAATTGGACGTTCTTCAGTGGCGCTAATTACTGAATTATTGTGGAATTTGTGGTTTTGCTGAGTGTCTTTGATTCATTGAAATTTCAAAGAAAGCGTTCCTCTCTAATTACGGAATTTTCTATATGAAAACTCATGTTTCTTTTTTTTCTTAAGGAGAGCATTATTTTATTTAATGCATGACAAAAATTAGGCAGCTAAATTTGCTCAATAAAGAAATGTTTTGTTTACAAACACCCCACCTCACCATTTACGTTGCAAAAAACAAAAATATATAACCTCACCAGCGGGGTTACTAAATGAAAATTAAGAAAAATAGCGAAACGACTTCCTGAAATTAATCAAACATAGCCAACCTGCAGAAAAACCTCTCTCCCTACTAGACATGTTGGAAATAGTCAACTGCAAAAACTTATAATAAAACATAAAATATTTCCTGCGTTTTTATGTGCAAGATTTAATATATATGCATGATTTCTATAATTAAAAGCTTTTTTTTTTAATACTATGTTGCTTAAGTAGTAACTTTAACATTTTTTTATAAATGTTTTGTTCAATAAATTTCAAATTTCTTAGTCTTAATCATAATATACATGATAAATATTAAGCGACATTTAGATTGATTTGGCTAATGCTTTCAAATTTTGTTTAACCATTTGTGATCAAAAATAGCCAAAATGGCTAATATTAGCCAAACGTAGCAACCCTGCTCCCAAGTTAAGGGTAAATTATTATCAAAGTTTTTTTTTTTTTTGAGCAATCACGATTGCTTATTGCTTTCATTTGACTGTTTTGATGTGCTATGATTTTATTTTCCCGCCAGCACCCTCTGCAGCACCACCGTCGACCGGCCGCCTCACGATGCTGCTCCTCTAGCGAAAACAGTCTCGAGGTTGTGTCAATATCCTACACTTACACGCATACACACACGCACGTACACACACACACAAACACATACACCTATACACACATACACAAACAGATACATACACACAAACACATACAGATACCTACAAATACACACACACACAGTCGTGATTGCGAAAAACATAATTTGAATTCCAAATGTTAAAATTCAAATAAATTTTCAATTTTTTTTTCCCCCAAGGCGTGAAAGTATTTGTTGACATTTTTTGAAAGGAGTAAGTTTATTTTGGAGGAACAATATATACCCTCAGGTGTTCTCAAACTTTTTCAACTTGCGGATCCCTTTCAAGATTCAGAATTTTCTCGCGGCACCCTAGTCCATCTCTATTGCGTAAACAAATAAGTGGTTATTTTCAGGAGGGTTTTCACACACCTACGCACTGTTCGTGCACATATGTGCAGAGTATGCAGAACAGGATCATATTCTCCTTCCAAATACTCCGGTGTTATTTATATTGAGAGAACGGCGGAGTGTTAATAAGACGAACCTTGGTCCTCGTACTACAATCTCCTTTTCTAGGTTATCAAATCTCGGGGGAAAATGACGGCACACAATATTTTTCCTTTTGAATTCGTGAACTACAAAATTTTGGTTTCAAGAACAATATGCAACTTTTTTTTATTCTAGTCAAACTTAAGGGAACCATGTAGAAATAAAATATACCGTGAAACAAGATCAGTTGCTTTTGACATCACTCTTCTGCAACAATTTTTGCTACAATGTTGCACTTTTGCTTTATAGGTAAAAATAGCTTGTTGATAACGCTTTATCATCAGTTAGGCACTTTGGTTACAATGAAAGGGGATCTAGAGATTTTTTGTTACACTGTATCAAAAAATGGAGGATTTTTTTACTGGTCAACCTGGCATTATTTGACACACTCATCTTACGTATATATTGATACCACGGTGACTTCGTGGAACCCCACAACTCACGCCACGGCACCCAGTTTGAGAACCCTTGATATAGGGAGGGTGGCCCAAAGCGGGTAGGTTTTCGAAGAACGCTCGAAAATTGTAGTTTTTGGATTTTATTTGCAACAATATCGGTTTTATTTAATAGCAGGATTCTTGAACTTCAAAATAAAAAGTTATTTTTGTATTATTTCAAACTCAATATTTATTTATTATCAAACTTAAGAAACATGTGAAAAACCCGCTTTGCCCTGCCACTGAGCCCAAAGCGGGTAAACTTAACTAATTTTGGTTTGGTACATTTTCCAATCACAATTAGTTAAGTATTTTTCCAATCAAATATGAAGTTATAAATGATTAAAATAGTTGATTAGCTACCTGCCATTATATAAAAAAAATGTAAAACTGTTGTACTTATTCAATTTAAAGTCAGTACATTTTTTTTATAGAACATAAAGAAATAACTGAGTTAATTAATAGACTAATTAATCGCCACCCTAAAAAATAACTTTTTATAGTTATACTTATCCTACTGAAAGAGAAAATCTAAGTCAGCACACGAGTCAAGAATTTTTAAATAAATATATGATTAAATCCTATATCCGCTTTGCCCAAAGGCACGTTTTTTATTTCAATAATTATAACCTTAAATTAATAATTAAAAAAAACGGAATGACCATCATAGTTTATAGGTGGATAGTGTCAGAATAAGTTATTATTATTGACAACAAAAAATAAGCTGGACTTCGACAAATCACAAGTTACAAAACTTCATTTTTTTAAAATCTTTTTTTAATGTATAATTTTTTTTTAATTTTAAGCCTGGTTGCTCCATGCCGTTTCACTGCTGCTTCGTTGGGACTGATAATAACTCAGGGGTGTTCGGGTAAACAGGTAAACACGACATACGTATTCATCGCCGCTAACACACCATGGAGGGCATACGAAGGCCTACCCGCTTTGGGCCACCCTTCCCTATACGATAACGGTGCAGATCATAATAAGGATCAATTCCACATAAAACCGTTCTTCATTTTCTAATAATTAAATTGAGGATGGCAGAAATGTAAGGGATGTGTATTATTTTGATTTTCAATATAAATAATGTTTGGTATTTTTAATTAAAAAAAACAACTAATATATAAATATCGTTGCCTCTGATCAACAGAAAGATATCTAATCGTGAAAACAACAGTAAGATAGCCTACTGATTTGAGATGCTTTACTAAATTTTTGTGGCGTATTTTCAATTTTCAAAGCGTGAAGTACGCTTATAGAGACATTAAAAAAGATGTTTGCGAACGACGATAGTGGAGTCGATTTTGATAGTAATTCGGCCTTCGATACT
The DNA here is from genome assembly GCF_026930045.1 of Uloborus diversus. Taxonomy (NCBI): domain Eukaryota; kingdom Metazoa; phylum Arthropoda; class Arachnida; order Araneae; family Uloboridae; genus Uloborus; species Uloborus diversus. The sequence goes on from NC_072740.1 coordinate 78,085,811, forward strand.
GAAGACGGTACATAATTTGATAAATTTTAAAGAACTTCGTCAATATTTCCATGTCATTATCTCTTAATTGTAGGCGAAGAGAACAGAAAAGACTTCTTAATTTGCATTGATAAGTTAGTCTCAGAATGTGGTAACCGAAACGAGAGGTACATGTCACTATCCTTGGCTCTTTGAAAAATTGGCTTCAAAACTAGCTAATATAGTTCGTGATTAATGAGTCCAAATAAGAAACAGCTTGAACTTAAATCACAAATTGAAAAAAAAAAAATATTTTTGATCCATTGCTGCGTTTTTGTTAATACCGCTTTTCTTACACTTTACGCTTACCTAATGATGAAATGTTCTTTTCTTTCTTCCTTTTTTTTTGTATCGCAAGAGAGCGAAATGTGGTGTATGTAACTCGAAAACTTCTTGTGCGCTCCAAGCAATTTAGCTATTAGAATTGAGAAATTTCTTTTATGATTTTGTATTCCTTATTATTTTAAATACAACTGAAGCAGTACCGTAAGTGACCTACATGTATACATGTAAAACCATATATGAGGCAGTGAGAAGCAAAGAGATGTAAGTACACTTTTTTAAGTTTCGAGTAAAACGCGTTTAAAGTTTAGATCCTAGATAGGCTTCTATTGATTATTTTTCTTCTAAATCATGCTGTATAGTAGCACCCACCAGAGCCACAAGTAACATTTCTTGCCCCAAAACAGATGAGATGTTCTCCAACTAGTATTTGTATTTATTGTCTACAGATTTTTTGTTTTGGCACATACCTCCCTTTGCTTCTCACTGCCTCATATTTAAACATGACAAAATCTTTAGATGCAGCAAACCAATTCTTCTGGTCTGTAAAACGCCCCATTTCAACAGTAAAACAGTTAAGTCCCTTTCAGTAAATCACGTAACTAAATAAGTACTTTTTACTAAAATAACCGCAGTTAATCCTCATTAAACTTGTAAATTTGGAAATCGTTCCAGCTAAGTGCTCAAAATTTCTTTCTGAAAGGGTAAAGAAAAAAAATCTAAATTAATCTTTATAAAATTACAGTAACTTAATATATCTTCAGTGTTAAAATGAATTTATATTAGTAGTATGTTACGCTAGAAACGATTACCTTTTGTTCGCTGACTTAACCTCATGCGGGGAATGTGTAATAAACTTGTATGTAACAATATACCCTAATGGCATTAAATGCATTCATCCATAAATTACGCGTACAAGTTCTACAATCTGTATTATTCGCGTTTATGGTATTATTATAATATGTCTAGCACTTTGGCTGTAATAATTGCTTATAATGGTAGATGAAAGGGTAATTCGAAGGCTTGTTTCAAAATGCAAGGCCACCAAAAGAATATTTAAGGTCCAATTTCCTTTGTTATGTTGAGAATGGTACTTATCAATTGTATTCGCTTCTTCAGGCACCTTATTAATATTTTAAACTCAAAATGCTAGATTTCTTGTTTCAAATATACACTTTAGGCGTGCACTTTTGTCACTTTAGTGTTCATCAACTCTCAGCTTGTATATTTCAGAAAAAATTCTCTCGGCCGAATCTCACTCGAGGTTTTATTATTAGAAGCTTTACATCATTATTTTATATATTTAGAAGGCTGATGTTAAATCAATGTACATACCGTCAAATTCGCTTATAACGACCTCTTAATTAACGAGAAGCCGGATTTAACAAGACAATCGGAAATATCTCAGAAAAATCTGGTACAATCTATATATAGCTTCAAAATCCGTTTAAAGCAAGCAATACTTTGTGACTCATAAAATTTCTATTGATTTCAATTATAGCCAATCCATTCTTGGGAAAATTACTTTAGCCTTTTGAAGTCAACCAAAGGGTAGTGAAGAGACATACTGAGACCAAATGATAGCAACCAGTTTTTTTTTTTTTTTTTTTTTTTTTTTGTTTTTTTTTAAAAACTTACTTGTGAGTAAAAAAGCATTTTAAAATTTCACATCTGTTAACGCTTTATGGTATGTCCTCTGAGATACTTTAAAGGATATTTTTCCTCAAATTCAAGCTAATGCAGATGAAAATAAAAAAGAAAGCGTCGACGATAGCGAAATATGCGAAGAATTTAAAGCTAAAACATCTCCAGCAAGTTTTGACTGGGCGAAAAGAAATGTAAATGACGTTTTTTTTTTTCTCGAAAAGCAATAACGCGGTAGAGATATCTTTTAAGACAGATATGTCATTTTTTCCACGAACGCGGTTTTATGAGCACTTTGTTATAACGAGCAAATATCGCGATTCTTTCGTGCTTGTTAAAAGCGAGTTTGCTTGCACTATAATCGACACAGTATGAATCATATTTAATGAAGATGACTGAAGATATGCGTAACGAAAAAATCATACAAAACAGTCCATTTACTTTAAAAGTATGCGATGTTTCCAGGTTGTTGTTGTCTTATACCAGCTGCGCTGATAATTTGGAGTACGCTGCTTCACTTTTCTAACTGTACATTAATTTGGTGTGAAGTCTGACGTCAGCAGTACCCACATGCCATAAGGACATGTTTATTACACATTCAACACAAAGAAAGGATAACTGCAGGAGAGAGAAATTACATTCATGCCCAAGCGGAGATTCGAACTCAGGACCTCCCCATCCCTATTTAGACCCATGTGAACACTGGACAAAGTAATTATAAATATGTATTACATTTTTTTTGACCGTACCATACCGAGTGCTTAATTCCAAACAAAGTAACTGTAAGAGCCTTAGACTTTTTTTCGTACTTGAATGTCTTGGCTTTCGACTTAATTGTGAAAAATTGCATAATATTGGAAAGAAATGCAAGAACTTACATTCTGTGAGCTCCAACGCAAACAAAGCCTTAATCATATCATTTAAAGTTTCCATAAAGAAAGGTATTTACATAGCATCCTTTTTTTTCTGTTTGGAAAAAAATCCAATAAAAATCAACAAAATGTTTCGTTTAGTAGACGGTGATTATGTCTTTTTTTTTTCTTTTGCATTTCATTTCCTTTTAAATCTCTATAAACACTCTGCACCTCTTAAATATTTTCCAAAAATAGTATCACATTGTTTTTGTGGTTTTTACATACTTTGAGATTTAAATTAAGTTTTACCAAAAAATAACGCTTTTTTTTTATACAATTTAAAAATTAAATCTCATTATGTCCAATGTAATTTATGGAAGAAAATGTACGTCGAACTCAAATTACTTTTAACATATCCAAGCTTCGATTTTGTTTTGCTTTAATTTCATCAAGCTAACATTAATAAAATTCATTTAAAAAATCTTGTTTCTTTCCAAGTATTTCACTCGGCAAATTCCCTTTTCATAATGTACTTTTAGCAGCAAGCTTTTTTTTATCTTAATAAGAATATCTTTTTGTTTACATTAACCCTCTTTCCCTCTTTTATTTCTATTCGGCTTAGTTAAAATTTCAACTGCAATTGAACTTTATTAAAGTGCATCAATAATCGGCTGCTTTTTTTTTCAAGAACTTGAAAAAGAGAAATTAATATTTTGTTGTAACGGGGGGGGGGGGTAATCCCGACGGGAAAGTCACCACAAGAGGTCACTGTGACCTCCAAAAAGTACCCTTATTCGGCAAATTTTGTTTGACGATACGGCAAAAATATCATCATTCGGCAAATTGAGAATTTCTGCCTTCTCAAAAAGTTCGGGACGCCCCTTTTGGTAAGAAATTGTATGCTTCAAGTTTTAAATACTTGCTGTATTTAATCAGTATGATGTCATTATGTCTGAACTGCTCCTATAAGCGTTGGGAAAGTGGGGTAAAACCGGGACCCTAAGGTTTGCCGGCTTCTAGAAATCACAGTTTTTAGCATAAAGGAAAAAATTTTTGCAAAAGTATGCACTAGTTATGTATTAATGCAACCACAGTTTCAAAACCGTATTTGTTTTTTTTTTTTTTTTTAATTTTTATAATTTTTTTTTTTTTTTTTTTTTTTTTTTTTTGTGAAAAAAGTCATTTTACCCGGTTTTGCCCCACTAGTGGGGTAAAACCTGGTAGACATGTTATTGCTATGGGAAAATAAAAAAAATTGAAAGTTTACTCAAAATACTAGTTTTATTTAGTTACATATGTTAACTATTATCATAACATACTAGAATAAGTATAAAAGTACACATTTTGATGAGTTGACAGTAAATTTAGTTGTCTTTACCTTTATTATTATTATTATTATTATTTTGCTGCAATATAAGGCCTATTGACACCAGTCGCAAGTAAAATAGTTATCTTCCTCTTCGGCCCCAGAGCAGCTTTCATAGGCCCAACGACGACATTGGATGCATTGGACCCATCCCTCACCACCCTTCTAATTCGAATAAGACTCACTGCAGTAAATGCATGCAGTATTGTCATCCTCTTCACTGGACTCATCCCTCATTTGCTCCTTCGGTTTTTCTTTTTTTGGACATGTATTTGCTCTCTGTTCCTTTTTGGCATCTATATAATGTTGTCCATTCTTTGACTCGTTTATCTTTCTTTTAGGTTTTTTTCCCCCGTCCATCTTTGGTCTTCTTTGCATCGGGCTCTCAGTGTATGGGAGTAGTACCCGGTTTTGCCTCTCGGTTAGTACCCGGTTTTGCCCCGCACGTACAGCTTTCATAAAAAATGCCGTCATATGACCATACAGAACGCTACAAACAATTACTTAGGATCACAGTGAAGGTAATTAAATGTTGTACAAAGAGAGCTACATACCTTTACTGTTGCAGAAACAGGAACGTAGTATAATCGGTCTAGTTTTGTTCAAACATTTTAAGTGAAAACCACTCAAACAGACTTTTCTTCACAGGAACCGAAAGAAGCAAGTCTATTGCTTTCTAATTTAATGGCCACTGCTTTTTTTATCAAGGTGGAAGGTAGTTCCTCCTTTGTCCATGTGATTGCAGCGCTTACAGGAGCTAGAAGGAGGTACCCGGTTGGCTCCCGACTTCCCGGTTTTACCCCACTTTCCCTTATATTTATTAGAGTGATGGAAACTAAAAAATCGAAATATGTTTGAAATTCTTTAGTGGACGCCGACAAATCTGCTGATTCACTGATTAGAATGAACTGCATAACTTCTATCGCGTATTTTAGACGTTTCCTGCTGTTCTAGTATTGGGAAGACCACGTTACAATGAACCACGCGTAAAATTAAGTACGATGGTTCATCAATTACTTTTAATTTTTTTTCTGTTTTTGACAACTTCATATTCGTTCACTAAGTCAGCATTACAGCAACGATGGAAATAAAAATCTTGTTGTTCATTGTCAGTTAGCTATTTTGCTCTTGATAGTGCATTTGTAGTACACAGAAGTTACTACAGTCGGATATCCCGTTTTGACAAAGTCGACCAGTAAAATCATTTCGCTGTAATAAAATATCACTCTATCAAAATTACGAAACTCGACATGATCCCTATGTAATTTGAGTTGGGGATTACCAAAGTCATCGCTGAGAATATGTTCTTTGTAACAGACTTCACTATAATAACAGATTTTTATTTTTCAATGGAAGATATCGGCATCTTTTTCGTTAATCAATTGTGGATCAGCATAATAAAAATATTAAACTATTTATATTTACATTATTTTAACTAACATAATGGATGTGCAAAATGATTTTCCAAGTTTCCATGCATGGCTTATGATTGATCACCAGAAACTGAGAAGAAGTAGACCAAGGTGTATTGCTTACATATGTAAGACTTAATTTAGATGGGAGTTCAAGGAAGTTCAACTGCTTTACTTATTTTCTCTTATAGTGGATTACTAGAGATACAGAATAGATGTAATATCAGGCTATTTACGCATAATATCGTCGTCTCAGAGCAACAGCAAGATATCTAATCCCAGGAACAATACTAAGATGTCCTACTTAACTGAGATGTCCTACGATATAACTTCTAAAGTACATAAAGCTCCTACAAGATTTCTGTTGAAAATAACACACTGATTTTATTAAAAGTAATTTACCACCCTTAAGCCATGGATAAGGTTGAAGTAATGAATTGTACGGACATACATGTTATAACGTTTAGAGACTGCAGTTTCGTCCTTGTTATGTACTCCAAGAATGAATAGGGATGAATACAGACAACTATCTTGGAGGGGGGGGGGGGTCATTCTTCCGCATCCTCCACTTTTTGAATGCACCTACGGTTTTGGGTACGAAAAATTTCTTGAAATGCTAGGGTGTCAATAAAGGCACTTAATCAGCCCCAAGGCACCTAATATGGTATAAGCTGTGCTAATTAATTTCATAAGCAATGAAATAAGTAGCATTTCAAATACTTAGTTTTAAAAACAATTTATGAATCAAAAATGTTACTGAAATCGTTTATATTTTATTCATAAAGTTTTTGAACACAATGTGGAAGGATACTATGTATAACGAAATGTCAAATCTTCCAAATGTTAAAAATCAGAATATATACGAGTAGTGCACATCTCTTTTCCCTCGTCATCTCCCATTTATTTTTCTGAACAATAAGTTTTTCTTTTTTAATGAAATTTATCACTATAACGGTTTTTACTAATGTCATATAATTCACAATCCTCCAAAATAAGTTTCATCATCCAAAAAAAAAAAATGTCAAAGAGTATTTTTCACACCTTGAAAAAAATCCCAGAAATATCTGATTTGAACCAATGTCGTTTACTAAAAGGATATGAAATGGTTCATTGAACTTTTAACAGTGTACGTTTCAATACATTTAGAGAATCAAGCAGAGTTGACATCAAATAAACTCATCAATCCTTTAAAAATGCTTCTAGGATAGACGTTGCAATAATTAAATATCAAATGGTCACAAAATCTCAAAAAATATTTATTCAACAGAGAAAAAAAAAACTGCTATTGTAAATCTGAGGCTTGCAAAGTTCAAATGAAATATTTCATCGAAACGGAACAAATGGAAATAACAAAATAATTCCAGCGTAGGAGTTCATAAACAAAAATGGATAAATAAAAGAAATGTTTTCTGAAACGGAGAAAGACATAATTAAAAATCATTCTAATAACGTTTCTCTGCAGCAAACATAACATCTGACCTTTCGTTCCCTAAGTATTTCATTAGAATTATTTTATTCCAAAGTTGATTAAAAGTGGAAGTTTTTATTTCCAAATTAAACTCCAGTTTTTACTATTTTGTCGGCGATTATATACCAAATAAAAGGGATTATTCGAAAAAAAAAGTCGTCTTTATAAAATCAGGTAAAGAACTGATCTCAAAACTGGTGCTTTTATGGTATTGATGGCGGTTTTTTTCCCAGTATTCTTCAAATCTTGATTCGTATATTTTTCTAATGATAGTCCATTGGTTTTTTTTAAATATTTGAACTTTTGGTCTTTGATTATTAAAATTCAAATGTTAAGATATAAATCTCTGTGAGGACTGCAGAAACTAAAAGCATCTCATTATACCATATATTTCTATGCATTTGTGGGTTTTAATTGCTTTTATGTGCAGTAGAAATCGCTTATAACGAGCCCTGATTAAACGAGAACCTGGATTTAGCGAGGGATTCAGAACTACTTGGTTGGTACAATGTTAAGTCTATGGGGGCATAACTCGCTTTTAACGAGCAAAGCCCGCTTAAAGCGAGCAATATTTTTGTGATTCATACAATTTCTATCGACTTCCAGCTCAGATTATTTATTTATTTATTTATTTATTTTATTTTTATTTATTTATTTATTTTTTTTAATAATTTTCTTTAACATTCCAAAGTCAACTGAAAGTTAGTGGTAAATCATCAGTCCTGAGAACAAGCGATGACAGCACTTCTTTTAATTTGTGAAGATATATATTTGTTAAGAAATATTCAAAAATCATATATGTGTGCATATGTGTATTCCTCAAAAACAATGACATAGGAAAGAGACATTCAGACAGTTCAAAGCGAAGTAAAGTACTTCTTTGGAACTGTACTATGATTAAAAAGAAGAAGAAAAAGCACAACTATGGTGAATTTTTTAACGAACTCGTTTCTTGCGAGCACTCGGTTATAACGAGCAAATATCACGTTCCCATTACGCTCCTTATAAGCGAGTTCGACTGTACTATCAAGTGTTAATTCTTAATAGTTAAATCTTGATAGTATTCGCACAGATAAAGTACATCAATGCGATAACGGCTGTTTTCAGTTAAATTTGAATTGTTTAAAAAACTCATTGATGTAATAAATACGTATACAGTGAAATCCCGTTACAACGACTACCAATGTGACGAAACATCCTTTTCAATGAAATATATTTTCAGCCCCAATTAAATTTCCATTGCAATGCTCGAATTCCATTACAACGAAATTCCCGGTACAACGAACAAAAGTTGCAGTTGCTTGAAGTTCGTTGCAACGGGATTTTACTGTATATCAAACACACACACACACACACACACAAAATGAAATGTAACTTGAGAAATTATTTTGGATACTTTGCTCAAAATATGGACATTTTATTCAGTTGCTTTTTTGTCGATTTCTAAAAATATTTGTAATCAAAATATTTGTAAATAAGGTTTAATGGTTATATATTTAAACCCTCAGTCATTAACTAAAATTTATGCTTTGAGATGTAAATGTTTATAAAGCCTGTACTGAATCAAGAGCTTCCCTGTTTTCAACGCATTTTTTGAGGAATTAAAATGTTCATATACAGTCGAGGCCCGCTCATTGGAATATCGGTTAAAAGAATATCCCGCTTAATGTAATAATTTTCAATGCACCATATCGTTGCAATTTGTCATTTTGTTCCCAGATAATGTAATATCCCGCTTATTTGAATAATGGTTCACGGAAAACTGGCTATTCCATTTAGCGGGCTAGACTGTGCTATGAAGTGTCTCAGAGTGCCTATAGCACGAAAATGCTTTTTTCAGTTAGGATTGAAATGTGAACTTTAGAAAACTCATATAATCTATTCAGATTTGTCAAAGCATCAAATCCATCATAAAATATTAGTTGACAAATCAATTTAAATACATTTCTCTAAATATGGGTCCTTGTCCAGTTGCGAATGTTAATAGATTTCTTCCTAATATCAGCAATTTTTTTTTTTTTCGGGGGTTATTTTACGATGTAAGACACCTTACACAAAGATATTTTTCCACAGGACGTCTATAGTTTTCTTTCCCTTATTCGAGGGAGAATTGAAAAACTAGGAAACTTATCTCGGAATTTGATGAATGTACGACAATGGATTGCAAAATCCCCTGCACTTCCCAAAGTAATGCTGAGATTCGAGCGCAGGACCTTGTTGATCAAATAAGCAGTCAAATGCACTACTGCTCTGCCGGTCGAGTCACAAAAACTAGTTGGTGATAATCTGTTTCCCCAAAAAAGGTTGATTTTACACTATTTTGCTTTAATGTATAAGACAGGTTTTAGTGGGCCTTTAAGCAACCGAGAATGAAACTCTTCAGGGGGTATTTTAGTCTAGAAATTCATAACAATCGATTTTTTCCCTTCATATTCTCAAAGTTTAGACCTTTAAGAATGAGTTTCTAAGAGGATTTATGGAAATTCAAATAATTTTTGGAATTTCAGTTGATTTTGTTTAAATAAACTCTTTTGCTGAAATGTGACTGCAAAATTTAAACGCGTTTTTCTCGAAACTATTTTTTTCAATATGGTTGACAAGACATCTCAAGCTCTAATGGACCGATTTACTTGAAATTCGGTACAGACATTTTTAGTACTATCAAAATTGTCCCCACATAGGGGTTTTTGTAATTTTTGATATTTATTATTTTTAAAAATATACCAAAGTTCAAAAAAAGAGCCAAAAAATGACCTTTTTTTTCAAAAATACGCCATTTTGTAATTTTTTTCTCTTTTTTTAATCGGCTACGTCTGAACAATTCTACATCCTTGTTTAATAAGAATTAACCTTAATTTTATGTTTCAGATCACCTGGAAGATTAGAATCACGTCAACCAGGAGACCCCATTTTTTTTAGAGTTCCCACTTTGCCAGCCTCCACCAACTGCAATTTTGAATTTATTTTCAACTATTATGCAGTTTTTTACTTTTAAAGTCTCAATAAAGAATTGATAAAAATGGATAGTGAAAATAGCTACCGTTGTTTTTTTTTTCTATTACACCCGTAAAATCATCTTAAAATCAAGCCTCTCGACTAGAATACCCCCTTAATTCATATTGGAAAATCATTGGTTAAAAAAATAATGCATCCTTGTTGTCGTTTAGAAATAATGCGTTATCTGGTTATATTGTTTAAAAAGGCTTTGACTAAATTATAAAATCATTATCTTGAGGGCATATTTCAAAGACAACTAGCACGTTTGCTTGAATCAAGCACCCATAGAAAGTTTGATATTTTTGGTAATGCGTTATTCATTTCATGAACACTTAAATTTGATTGTTATTCTTAAAATTTTTTCATTATTAAAAAAAAGAAAAAACTTTGAGTAATTAACTTTAAATATAGTTAGAAATTGATTTTATTTCCCGATACATTTATATTTATGTTTTGATTTGGTCAGTAACAGCGTCTCTTAAACTCACCAATTTTTCATTCTGACTCATCAAACATAGTGTCTGAAATTCGAAAACCCAATTCTTTTTCCGCACATTTTTTTTAAATATATGTTGAAGCATTTTAATCGCCTAGAAGCGAATCGCCAGAAGCTTGAAAAGTACCGCGAGTTGAAACGACTCTTGCCAGACCCGATGTTACCGAAGAAAAAGTATACACATTTCCTTTTCTTTACAATGCGTTTTCGATGTGGATTTAACGCCGATGACACTTATGTCCATCTAAAAGTCATTTGTTTTTATTTATTTATTTTTTTTTTTTTTTTTTTTTTTTGTATTTGGAACACAGTTTCGATTTGTAAAAAATATTATACAAAGATTCCAAAAAGTTGACACCACTAAATTGCCAAAAATAGCAGAAGAATTGATAATGCAGGTCTTTACAGAAAATCAGCATTTTTCTGACTGAAAGCAGATGCGTAAAAGCCTCGGCAGCACGACTTTGTGGTTTATTTTTATAAGTTACAATGCTTAGAGTAAGTTTGAAAATTAATTTTAACGAGAAAAAGAGTGGCGGTAAGCTGTATATAGTTGCCATCGGTAAATAGACTACCGTCAGCCTGTTTTCCATTTTAATCTTCATATTCAAACGCAATTTTTTTCTATTTATTTTAAAACTTTATCTCATTGAAAAGATCCAAAATTTGTATCTGTTTTGCCGTTAATACAGAAAGAAGGGTAAGCAAATTTAAAACGAAAACGAAATACATTATCTTAATACGAAAATCTGGCATGCAAAATAAAAACTAATATATAAAAAGTTTTAATTAGAATTTCCATGCTGCTGTTAATGAAAAACGTTAGAATTAAAATAAGCACTAAAGTTTTTGTTGAAAATATATAAATTATGATATTGGTCGCATTTCTTGACGATAGAATGTTTTCAAAGCAAGAAATATTGCTTGATCACAAAGTAAATTAGATGGGGGGAGAGGGGGAGTCGGAATCGGAATTTTAAGAATTTTTTAAAAGTTTTTGGGTTGGGAGGCCGATGACCAAACTGACAATGAACTCGCCTTGTCTCTCGGCGGCCCTGTTGATCACTGGCTGGTGTACGTACCTCTAAAAATTTCTGGAGATCATTCTCCGTTCTTATGTACATTCCTTATTTCTTTTGGGTTACCAGGGGGAGATGTCAGAAAATTAAGCAATATCGCAGTCGCAACGAACGAAATTAACAGTTCTTTCGGAATGCATAATATCTCTTTAGCATTAAAGAATGCAACGATCACAAAAGCGGTAGTTGTAGAATACAAATGAACACAGAAAATCGGCCATCTGACTATCAGGTTTTCCAAAAATTTTGAACCCACATCGTGCAGATAGTTCAATCCTATAAAAAAAATAACAGAACGCACATGGGCACAGAAGAAAGATATGTAACACACGGTCGGATCTCCGTACCCGCAGAGCGGGTCAGGGGTGGGGGGGGGGGGGTTCCACGTTCTAAAGGGGTCCAACGAAGGGCCAAAGAAATTGGAAAAAATATTGAAAAAAAAAAAAACCTAGCACAAAGACTTAATATACACTGCTGGCCTCTGGGGATGCGTCCTATAGACTTTGTTGCAGCGGGGGGGGGGGGGCAAACTTTATAGATTCGGGCCTGGTGTAACCACCTGACAAGTTCTGCATTTTCGACGACACTTCCATGAGAATCATGTGACTGGAGAAACATGAAAACGAAAGGAATCAATTTTTAATTGTAAATGACTTTTAAAATATCGCGCTGAAAAAAAAAAGTTTTCTGCCGTCTTTCGGACATCATGCGTGTATTGTGATTTCTTTTGTTTCTTGAATAAGGGCTGTAGTTTTTCATTTTTCGGCTGTACAGCTCTACCCCCTCAATGCTGTTAACTAAGGGTAAATGCAAGTTGATAAAAATAATTGCTTGCTATTGTTTTTAATTTTCATTTTAGAAAAAAGCATCAACGTCAAAAGCAATTGCATAAAGCATAATAAAAAGTTAGTATGATATCTTTATGATCCAAGACGTAAAGCAAAATTCTAAAATAGTCAAATGCTGATCCCCCTCCCCCCTCCTGCAATGCGAATGATTGCGCAAACTCGGTGTCCGTCCAGCGAAACGAAAGTAAACAAAACAAAACAAAACAAAACAACAACAAAAAAATGCAGAAAAAAAAGAAAAGAAAAAACAGAAGACATAAAAAGGTAGGAAAAAAAGAAGAAGAAAAAAAAAAGGAAAACAGAAACGGATAGATAATATTCCTAGCGTTTTTAGCACTCGCTGCGAAATACGATCTGAAAAGCACTCCTGTTTTTCATTTCATTTTTCTTAAAAATAGACTACGAATTCTCACAAGTGTTTTAGGAACATTTCTTCAGCTTCGATGTGACATAATCCTTTCTTCAGATCCTTTCATAATGAATTAATCGGCGAGAGTTATTTTTAGTCACCACTAAACCTTTTAACCAACAATCCCAACGACCTCTTTCTTATAAGTGGTCTCTTCCGGCAATAGATGGCGCCACAAGGTCTGCGTCTCCTCTATGCAGTATAGGACTTCCTCATTTGGCGTTATATTGCTTTCGATTTTTATCAATCAAAATTCATTCTGTGGACCTCAACAAATGCTCCCTTTTATTCATTCAATAGCTGATTGAGTCTAATCGTTGCGCTGTTGAAACTCTCGCTTTAAAAAAAAAATGCTTTTTTGAGCTCGGTTGGAGCTTTTGTGGCGACGGTTGATTGTTTTTATTTCAGTTTAGAATAATGCTGAAAAATTCTCCTTACATGTGGGCGTAATGTTGGAGGAGAAAAGAGAGAATCCTGCCGGCTACTTTTTTAAACTGAGGAAAATGTTTTTATTCCCTCTTAGTTTTTCAGCAAAAAATCATCTTGCTGATTACACAACTATGCAAAATAATAATAATAATAATAACAATACAATATTTTCTTTAATTTATCAGTGTACTTATATTATGGATAATAATCTCTATATTAAATCCTCCAATAGTAACTTTCAGCTCGAGTTTTTTTTTTTTTTTTTTACTGCATCAGTTTAGTAATTGCACAATAAACTACGAAGTTTTTTAAATTTTAACAAGTTTTTTTTTTTTTTTTTTGATATTCTCTTAAGTTTTCCAGCATCAGGATCTAAGGAGAGGGCGGCGGATCTGTGCTCCAGGCGGCTAAGTTTTGAGGGCGTTTAAATCAAATGTGTGGTGATCTGGGGCAGAATCGAAATAGGGTTACGACCCATTCTTCCTTCAAGAAACCAAAGGGTGCTTAAAGCTGTGCTTTTAGGTCATTAAGTTCGGGGAAATTCCGATGGAGATTCCTCAATGTCCGCGCATCTCCCTAATATCTCCAAAGATAACTCAGTATGCATGTTCAGTACTTCAATTTTGAAAACATTCTGGAGGAGACCCGTTTAGCGAATATTTCTCCCTTAATTTAACCACGCATGGGGTGAGGGAAAAATTAAAAAACAAGAACGTTTGTGGCAATGAGAGAGACTTAGCAGGATATTCTTCCCAAAAATATTAAAAAATTCATTAAAAACGATTTTTTTCAGAGTCCCCCCCCCCCCCTCAAACTTTCTCCTAGTGTTCAGTGACTTTTAACTTCACTCATATAAGCCTTATATTTGAAAATATATTCAAGTTGTAAAAAGGAAGGAAATAATTTAAAAAAAAAAAAACGTCGAAAGTTGAATACGAGTAGTTACTCAGATCTTCACTTCCCGCGTTATTAATATTTATTCGAATTAAGTTCACAGATTTAAATAAGATTGAAACGAAAATTAAGTATGCTTACGATATAACATTAATGTATTCAGTCGAACTCGCCTACAATGAGCCATGAATTAACGAGAACTGATTGGTACATTAATTGTTTGTTAGGGCATAACTTGATTTAACGAGCAAATCCCTCTTAAAGCAAGTAGTGTAGTTTGTTATTTATAAAGTTTCTATTGACATCCAGCTCAGCTTATCTTTTTTTTTTGAAACATTTTTTTTTTTACATTTTAAAGTCCACCGAAAGTTAGTAATGATGATAAATTATCAGAACAAACAGGGACGCACCATTAAGAAGAAATACTAATGGAGGGAGCCACAGCAAATGACTCAGTGAAATTAGCTTGGGATCCAATGTTTCCCAGGTCAGGTGACTTTTTGGCTGGGAAGTTGTCGCGTTTTGGCACGCAATCGCTCTTTTGGCATTAAATATTTTTCAGACGACGCAACGGCGCTTATTATGAAGTTGGGGCTACAAATCAGAGCAACTCTGGCTCCAACTCCTTTACCGCATAATAATAAATAAATAAATAAATAACGGATACAAATACAGGCCTATCATTCAAATTCCCTCTCCCCACTTCTTTCCGGATTTTAAAATATAATGTAATTGCATTTTTCATGTATTTCGATGTTTATTCCCTAAAATGACGGGCATGTACAAATAGTTTAAAGTGTTCTGTTATTGACTGAAAATTTATGGATTCATATGTATTGTAATCAATGTTTTGAAATGATTTCATACGCAGGCATACTAGTATTTAAATTGAAGCATAAAAATAGCAAATCTTTATTCTTGCGCATCTGCTGTTCACAGGAGCTTGGCGAGAAGATACTCGCCAACAAAGCAAATGTACACAAAATGCTTAAGAGCCGTTAAAATAATTACTAGTTAAGTAAAAAGTGTTTTTATGGAACTAAAATGTTATTTACACTCAAGATATACAACGTTTTATAACTTTTATAGGTAAAATAAGTACAAAAATTAAAAAAATTATAGGCAGCTGTGGAATATGTACTCGTTGAATGCATATAAATGTTATTTTTCTTTATTTAGAAGTAAAAAACATTCGTACATGCTAGGGAAAAGTTACTGGACCTCCTGGTGTGGCTTTTTCCTCACAGTTTACAATGCTAGAATACTGCACTATTACTATAAATCTCATTTTTCCCTTCTACAGTTAAAGGTTGTTATCATGCATGGCTTCAGCTAATGGAAACTTCTTCAGCGGTTACGGTCAACTCGAAATTGCTCCCCAGGTCACATGGTACTGTTGCCGTATCAAGATAGTAGGGTTGCACTCTCTCCATCTATTCCTTCTCAATGGGACACACCCATGAGAGAGGTCGCGGAAAGTCGCTTTGATCTTCCAAAAAAAAAAAATCCTTATTCGGCAAAATTTTCGGACAATTCGGCAAATTTAGACACAATATTGCATCATTGAGATTTCTTTTCTTTTTTTTAAATTTATTTTTCGTGAAATTAGAATTTTTTTTAGAAAGTTGAGAGTTTTCGCCCTTCCAAAAGTTTTAATTTGGGGTCCCTGATTAGTGATGATTTGCGGAATAGAGCAGCATTTGCAAAACAATTATTTGTTGATGGTTGATGTCAATAATGTCACTTCCTAGACATACCTCCGAGATACTGTAGCTAAAATTTAAGCTAAAGGCAGGGGAAATATATAATAAAAGTAACTACGAGAATGACCAATGTGAAGAATTTGAAAATGAACAACCTTCAACACATTCAATGAGTTTTGATGAGCAGGAATTCATTTTTAATCTTGGGGTACAAATGACGATGTGTTTTGTGCTATGCGAATTCCTCGAAAACAATAACATAAGAAAAAGAGTTCAAATCAAATGAACCAATTTCGTTTTTATTAAACATAAATTTAAAAAACAAAGCACTCATGGATTCGTACGTTTTTTTTTTTTTTTTGTAAACTCGCTTTTTTACGAACTATCGGTTAAAACGAGCAAAAGTCGCTGTCCCTTCGCGTCTGTTAAAAGCCATATCAACTGTATTTATATTTCTGGTGATACACCGTCCCCCTTGTTCAGCCCTAAATTCATTCAACCCACCACCAGAGTGCGCAACTACGCAACATTGCGCACGCGCGTAACTAGCAACATTGATGTAACCTTCAGTGTAGATGTTTTGTCTTTCCAATAAAGTTGTTCAAAAACCCGTGCTGCTCTTTCCATCGTTCGTACATGGTCCGTCGAGCCACAGCAATAGTCAATCAAGTTTAGGATGATGTGTAGCAGTCAACGTGCAAACTGTTATAAAACAAGCAGTTCATATTCATCACTCTTGAACGAGTAAAGCAAAAGACGAAACAAGCATCGCACTCATTGAGGAAGGTCACGTCCTTAACATGGAGCCCCTTTTAAAGAGGAAAAAAATAACAAAAGGTAAGCTAACTAGATTAACTACCCAAGTAAAGAATTCGCAAGTCAAGGGTATTTCTTTGTCTGATATAGAAGTATTCGAAAATAGTGCTATTTCTTTAGATAGTGAGATAAATACTTTAAATGATGAAATTCTAACAACTTGTTTAGACACAGAATTTGATAAATATGAACAAGAAATGCATGAATTGCTTTCAAAATTAGATGAGTTAAAAATCACTTTAAAAAATGAACAAAAGAAATGTGTAAGCGATAACACTGTTAACGACATTAATGTAAATATATCTCAAAACACAGTAAATTCAGATGTCAATAGCCTCAAACTTCCGCGTGTAGAGTTACCAGTGTTTACTTCTAATTATCTTGATTGGATTTCATTTCGTGATTTATTTTTAGCAAGTGTAGGAAACAATCAATCATTAAGTAACTGTCAAAAATTACAGTATCTTAAACTTTCTGTTAAGGGTGAAGCAGCTACCTTGTTACAATCGATTCAAATTTCAAATGAAAATTATGAAATTGCGTGGAAGGCACTTACTGATCGTTATGAAAACGAATCAGAAATCATAAATGCAGCTTTAAACAAATTAATTTCTCAACCTATATTAAAACAGGAATCAGCCTCAGGGTTACGGAAATTGACACTACATCACAATGCATAGATACATTAAAAATCCTAAAACAGCCTGTAGAGCATTGGGATACAATTATTATTTTCCTATTAAAAGGAAAACTAGATTCAGAAACACTTCGCGTTTGGACGCTAGAACATGCGAAAAAAATTCCTTCATTCGATGAGTTCAAATCTTTCACACTAAGCAGAGCAGATGCTTTAGCGTCGTTAGCGTTGAGGGAGGCCAAAAAGGAGAAATCCAATGTAAACTATGAGAGCGGGGGATCCTTTCGAAGTCAGAAAACCCATAAATCAGTTCATTCAGCTCAAGTGGTTGCTAACATATGCGTTTTCTGTAAAAGTGAGTCTCATTTCGGATTATTTAAGTGCAATACTTTTTTGGAGCTGCCCTTGAAGGAAAAATGGAACGTAGTGAAAAGAAATAACTTATGCGCTAATTGTCTGAAATCAAATAAAACTCATCGAATTGAAAAATGTCGAGCGGGAAATTGCAAAAATTGTTCTCAGCCACATAACACATTATTGTGCGCGAAAAACACAAATGAAACAAAATCTCAAACACAAACAGAAAATGAAATTCTTTCAACTATTAGTAGCAATAGCACAGTTGTTCCAAACGCACAATGTGTGCTATTACCTACTGCAGTTGTTTATGTCAAAGACATCAATGGCATTTCACACACTTTCAGACTGCTGATCGATTCTGCAAGTCAAGGCACATTTATCCGGGAAAGTTGTGTAAATTTTCTGGGATTAAAACGCAATCGAATAAACATAAGCGTAGATGGCTTGAGTTCACAGAAAGTGGGCAAAGTTACAGGTTCAGTTCAAATACAAATCACATCACTATTTTACAAAAATGCTACTGTCACAGCAGAAGCATTCATTATACCTAAAATAACTTGTGACCTTCCCCAATATCAAGTGGATGCATCCGTCTTAAGTAATTTCAAACACTTACAACTGGCAGACAAAAATTGCCATCAACCGGGCCCTATAGACATACTGCTGGGTGCAGATGTATTTAATGAAATAATGCTTAGCGGACAGACAAAAGTCCCAGGACAATCATTAGTCGCTCTAGAATCCATTTTCGGATGGGTGATTCTAGGAAAAACTGAAAGCAAGTCAAATTCCAAATCACAAACTTTAATTTCCAATCATGCAAGTTTCGAGTATAATGCCATTGAGTATGAGCTAGACAAGTTCTGGAAACTGGAAGAAATTTCAGAAACAAATCCTTATACAGAAGAGGAAACCGCATGTGAAAAGCATTTTAAACAAACATTCTCCCGTGATTCTACTGGCAGATTTGTGGTGAAACTACCGTTCCGTGAAACAATCAATGAACTCGGATCATCTCGAGACATAGCAGTGCATAGGCTACAACAAATAGAACGTAGGTTTGTTAAAAATCAATCCCTCTCAAAACATTACCACAAATTCATGCAAGATTATCAGGACTTAAAGCATATGGAACTAATTCCAGACAACGAAATTGATGTTCCGGCAACTTCCAGCTTTTATCTCCCTCACCACGCAGTTCCCAATAAAACCGGAGATAAATTTCGGGTTGTTTTTGATGGTTCTGCAAAATCATCCAGCGGTATATCTCTTAATGACAATTTAATGGTGGGACCACAGCTACAAAGTGATCTCACTACATTACTTCTTCGCTTTCGAACTTACAAGATAGCGATGACTGCAGACATAGAAAAAATGTACAGACAAATTATCCTACAAGACGCAGACTTTCAGAGAATAGTCTGGCGCAATTCATCATTGGAGCCAATTCAAGATTTTCGTCTAACAAGAATAGCATACGGCACAGCTTCAGCACCGTACCTTGCTGTTAGATGTCTACAACAATTGGCAGTGGAAGAAGCAGATCAATTTCCAATGGCCTCCAAAGCAGCCATCATGGACTTCTACGTTGACGATTTAATGTCTGGAGCCAAGTCAATCTCAGAAGCTATTGAATTGCAGAAACAATTGATGCACATGCTATCAAGTGCAGGCTTCATTCTACGAAAATGGGCATCCAACAGTGAAGAGCTCATAAATTCGATTGATTCAGATTTACGTTCTTCAAAGACCGTGTTGAACATAGATAGTGATGAGACTGTCAAAACATTAGGTGTCCTGTGGCATCCAGCATCAGACACATTCCGGTTCAAAGTAAACACCACACCTCTAGAAAGTACTTTGACAAAACGAACACTTCTTTCAACCATCGCCAGAACATTTGACCCTCTTGGATGGTTGTCACCCATCACAATCAAATCTAAAATCATGATGCAAAAAATGTGGAAATATCAAGTGCAATGGGATGAAAACGTTCCCCCAGACATCGCACGCGAATGGACAGAACTTGCAGAAGACATGATGTCTGTAAAAGATATCGAAATTCCAAGATTTTTGTCGACTGGTGATAGCAATGAACTCAAATTATTCGGCTTCAGTGATGCATCGGAAAAAGCGTACGCAGCAGTTATTTACTCCTGTTCTACTGAAGAGAATGAAAAAACAAATGTGCAGCTCGTAATATCAAAAACCAGAGTAGCTCCACTCAAAACCGTTTCCATTCCAAGGTTGGAACTTTGCGGTGCTCTATTACTCACAAAATTAATGGATTTTACCTGCAAAGCATTGAATACCAACATAGCACACACGCAGTTCTATACAGACTCTAATATTGTTCTTTCTTGGTTAGCATCTCACTCAAGCAAGTGGAAAACCTTTGTAGCCAACAGGGTGGCTAAAATCCAAAATCTCTCATCACCGACCCAGTGGTTCTTCGTAAGTAGTGAATCAAACCCAGCTGATCACGCCAGCCGTGGCATGTCATCATCAGCGCTACTGAGTTCATCATGGTTTACGGGACCAAGTTTTTTATATGAACCTATGCCTCTACAGGTAAGTGCACCAACACCTCCAATCCCAGAGCCTGTGCCAGAGGAACGTTTGCATACGATACAATCAACAACTGCAATCAATAATACATCAGAAGTTAATACTTTGTTTCACCGTTATTCATCCCTTTCTACCCTTAAACGTGTTGTAGCTCTTTGCTTAAGATTCATTCACAACTGTAAAAATTCACGTAATAAGATTTCTGGATTTTTAAAGACAATAGAAATTAATAATGCTATGTGTGTTTTAATTAAACTTGTACAAAATTCAGAGTTTATTAATGAGATCAATGCACTTAACAAAAATCAAACTTTATCTTGTAGAAGCAAAATTTTAGCTCTCAATCCTTATCTCGATGCTTCAGGAATTTTAAGGGTGGGCGGCCGCTTGCGACATGCAAACGTCGCATACAGCCAAAAACATCCCATCTTACTTCCAAAGAAACATATTTTAACTGATCTCATTATTAAACACTATCATCTAAATCTATTGCATGCTGGTACACAACTTTTACTATCATGTATTCAAGAACAGTTCTGGATTATTGGTGCTAAGGATATCATTAGGCATTTTATAAGAAAGTGTGTTAAATGTTGCAGAATTCGAGCAACTGTAACCAATCAAATGATGAGTGATTTGCCACCCACACGCATTTCTCCTGCTCCTACATTTTCTCGTTGTGGTGTAGATTATGCAGGCCCGTTCCAAATCAAAGCAGCTAAAGGACGAGGCTCTAAAACATTCAAGACATACATTGCTCTTTTTGTTTGTTTTATCACTAGAGCTATTCACTTAGAGTTAGTTACTGATCTTTCAGCAGACGCGTTCATTGCAGCTCTGAAACGTTTTATTTCTCGCAGAGGGAAATGCAGTGACATATATAGTGATTGTGGTTCTAACTTTATTGGCGCAAAACGTAAACTCATGGAATTTGAAAAGCTCGCTAAGACTAAGAGTTACAATGAAAATATTAATAATTTTTTATCTGAAAAGGGTATTAATTGGCATTTAAATGTTCCAGGAGCTCCACACATGGGTGGTCTCTGGGAGGCAGGCATAAAATCTACAAAATTTCATTTAAAACGTGTTGTTGGGGATATAAAATTAACCTATGAAGAATTTGAAACACTTTTAGCCCAAATTGAAGCTTGTCTTAATTCTAGACCATTAACAGCTTTGTCTAGTGATCCCAATGACCTGTTAGCATTAACGCCTGGTCATTTCATTATTGGTAGACCACTAGTAAGTATTCCTGAACCAAGTTATATTGACTCCAACATTTCGCATTTAACCAGGTGGCAAATTATTCAGAAAATGGTTCAACAATTTTGGAAACGATGGCATAAGGAATATTTATGTAGATTACAACAGAGGCCAAAATGGTTATTACCAAAAAAAAATCTTCAAATAAATGATCTGTGTCTTTTGAAAGAAGACAATTTGCCTCCTACTAAATGGAAAATGTGCCGAGTGACTCAGTTACACCCTGGCAGTGACAATATGGTTAGGGTAGTCACTGTGAAAACATCAGATGGTGTATTCAAGAGAAACATCACAAAATTATGTCTCTTACCTATCTAAACACTAATTAAAGCATACTTTTAATCCATATTGTATGCATGTATATTCGTTCTATTTATGTATCTTTGTCAATATTTGTTATCAAGTTATATGTATCATCATCTAGTATTTACTGTAAACAATTTATTCAATGTAAGTAATTCATTTGCTCTAATCAATGTTTCAAATATCCAATTGTTATTGTTTGCATATGTTGAAATAATATTTCAAGGTGGGCGGCATGTTCAGCCCTAAATTCATTCAACCCACCACCAGAGTGCGCAACTACGCAACATTGCGCACGCGCGTAACTAGCAACATTGATGTAACCTTCAGTGTAGATGATGTTCAGTGTAGATCTTTCCAATAAAGTTGTTCAAAAACCCGTGCTGCTCTTTCCATCGTTCGATCACCCCTTGTTTCTTGTTTTAAATCCTATATGTTAATTGCACATGCGCCTTTAAATCAAGGTACTTACGAATCACTTAAAGCTGAGCTAAAAGGTCAAGAATCCAATTGGTGTGTTATTGACAAACTAAAAGGTGTTTCCAAAACACATATTGAGAAATCACTCCGAAGTTCTAAGTTTAATGCTGTCAAAATAATGTTGAAGTCCCTACAATGGTAACAAATATAAAGACTTTTGCTTAATAACACAATACTGGTCCCTTGTGGTTCAATCAAGTTCGAAAGAGGATTTAGTCTGTGATCCTTTTTATTACACTCATCCACCCTTTGTAAACTTAATGTCCCACATGGGTCAAATTTGATGTTTGTTAAAATTCATTAAGAGATGAAGAACATACCAGCTTAGAAAACACAGAACTGCGGATTGCATGTGACTGAGACAAGCAAGCCTGACCGTTGAGGATGATAGCAATCCAGCATTTATAATTAGCAGAAATGAGCGTTTGTAGCGATATTATGGTAGGGTCCGAACATTTCTTTCAAAACAAGAATTTTTAAAAGCTATCTTACATTGCGCATTAGTTACACTAAGAGTAAAATTCTTTTGTTCTTTTTATCAACTACAGCCAACTCGTGCAACAGCGCGATTCGACTGACGCGGAATGGTTATGACGCAAGTTTTTGCCGAGTTACGAATTTTAAAGTTAACGCGAATTCCTCGCCCGCAACTCAAAAATTTTCGGATCGGAATCGTAGTGTGCTAGTATCAGCTTCGTTATTGGCTTTTTAAAACATTGGCTTCGCTAATGGACTTTCATCCCTACCTACAGTGTACTACAAGCTCCTACACTGTACTAGAGTCGAACTCGCTTATAACGAGGCCTGATTTAACGAGAACCCTGATTTAGCGAGGAAATCAGACATACTTGGTTAGTACAAAGTCAAATCTATGAGTGCATAACTTGCTTTTAACGAGCAAACCCCGCTTAAAGCGAGCAATATTTCTGTGATTCATAAAACTTCTTTTGACTTCCAGCTAAGTTTATTCTATTTTGGGAAAATTTTCTTCAACATTTCGAAGTCAACTGAAAGTTAGTGGTAAATCATAAATCCTGAGAAAAAGAGATGACAGCACTTCTTTTAATTTGTGAAGTTTTTTAAATTCGTGGAGTAAAGAAGCATTTAAAAATTATGTATATATGTGTGTATGCGTATTCCTTAAAAATTATATATGGTTGTGTAAGTGTATTCATTAAAAACAATGACACAAGAAACAGACATTCTGACAGTTCAGTGCAAATTAACCAACTTCTTAGTACGGCACACAAAATAAAAAGAAGAAAAAAAGCTACAATGATGAATTTTTATGATTTTTTTCTCGAACTCGTTTTTTACGAGCACTCGGTTATAACACTCAAATATCATGGTCCCTTTGCTCTCGTTAGAAACGAGTTCGACTGTAGTCTGAAAACATCGCTTTGTTAGTGTATAAAAATAACTACTCCGCTTTATTCATTCATTTTTTTTTTTTTCATTCTGAATGCGATAGTTGA
Source organism: Uloborus diversus (assembly GCF_026930045.1). Taxonomy (NCBI): domain Eukaryota; kingdom Metazoa; phylum Arthropoda; class Arachnida; order Araneae; family Uloboridae; genus Uloborus; species Uloborus diversus. The sequence continues at coordinate 78,109,612 of NC_072740.1, forward strand.
TGAAAGTTATTGGTACCAAAGCGAACTGTTTCGTCTAAAGTTTGTGAAGCTGGAAAGAAAAGGAGAAAGTTTTTACAATTACAGAAAAGCTAAAGGTTCTTGATGTGTTTAAAACAGTTAAAAAAGGAACAATTGAAAGTCAAGAAAAGGAAATCTGTAAACGTTCCCTGAGTAGTGGCTAAGCAAAATACAAACATCATAAAAATGGAAGCTGCTCTTGTATATAGTGGATTAAAGAAACCAGGAAGAGGGTTGTTACCATAGATGGAAACGTTATAAAAGAACTGGTGAAGCATATGGGTGAAAAAATTTTTTGTGAAAAGAACTGAAAAACTGGTGAAATATGTTAAAATGATGACTTGATCTCGCTGCATAAATCATCATTGACTTCATTTTTTTTAACCTAAAAATAATATGAATGTATAATTGCAGTAAAGTACTATTATAGAGCAGCAGCATTTTAGTGTTACTGCATACTGTACGTAACGTAATGTTTTATTTTATGTCTCTCTATTCCATTGAACATTGATTTTGTGTATCGTAATAGTATTTTATGCTGAATAAAACAGCTATTTTTTAAATACACCCGAAATTCAGTTTTTACTTCCTTTTACAAAAAAGGAAGTATTGTATTTGCGAAAAAAATTTCACTCAAAAATCAGCTTTAATTTCCATTTTGCTCACCCCCGAATGAATGTTGAGTCTTTTTTTCGACCCGACCACATTTGGATATATGCCTAGGAACATATAGACACCCGAAACACCCATTTTGACGATCCCCGAGTTAATTACAACGAGTTTTCTCGTGACGTTTGTATGTGCGTATGTGTGTAGGTGCGTATGTGTGTATGTGCGTATGTATCTCGCATAAATCGAAAATGGTATGTCCTAGAAAGTTGAAATTTGGTACGTAGACTCCTAGTGGGGTCTAGTTGTGCACCTTCCCTTTTGATTGCATTCGGGTGTTCCTAAGGGGGTCTTTTACACCTTTTTGGGGGGAAATCATTGTTAATTTCAATGCTAACTCAAGTGGTGTTATAATTTGTCAAACACTTGGCGATATCTCTCCAAGCTTTTGGCCGCCAAGTTTTGTCACTAACTTGGCAAAAATTTGGCGATTTTTTTTAATTTTTAATTTTTTAAATCTGGTTTTAAGTCGGCCAATGTTAGTGATATTTAAAGAGTTAACCACTGAATGACATTAAAATTTCCAATAATGGGGAAATAAAACTGTGTAAAACGTTTTTTTGCTTCGGTTCGCAAAAAACTGGGGGTGAAAAAATTTAGTGTTTCCTTGCTTACTCCAAGGCGCTATTATCATTAAATTGTCGTAAAAGGAAGTCATGTGATGCACACAACAGCTCGTTTATTTACGAAACTGTAATGTATAGTTAAGGAATGGTTTAAAAATAATTTAAGGAGGTGTTTACAAATGTCGAGACTCGACCGTAACTTTAATTGTTTTCCTTCATTCTGTTTCTTTCTGTCTTTCTCTTAATGTTTCAATTGCTTCGTTACGTTATATTTTTTTTTGGACAGTAAATTTGTTACTAATTTTTCAGAAGTTGTTTCATTTATTGCTTATCGAACTTTTTGGAATTGTATTGCATAACGGTTTTTTTAATGAGAAGTATGTAATAAATCTCGACCTCAGATTTCATTCTGTTTTGTTTGTTTTGTTTATCTCAATTTTTACTATTTAAATTGTCTTCTGTTCCCTCTGTTGCTTTTTTCGTATGATTTTTCATCCTAAAGCTCACACTCCTTTGCATGAAAAAAGGGTATATATATATATATATATATATATATATATATATATATATATATATATATATATATATATATATATATATATATATATATATATATATCCTTATATATTATTTTTGTAGCCTGTTTTTGGTTTCTACGCGAGATTTTCCTCAATTCTTGATCGATTTCTTTGATTTACACCTTATTTTAAAGCTTATCGTGCAGGCTACTGACGAAAAATAGACCCACGGTCTAAAACTTGTTTTTTCGGGCAAAAAAACCTGTTTTAAAGAACCAGAATTAGGTTTTCGGTTAAATTTATAACTTTAACTTGCACTGTTACCTACAGAGCTGAATAGCTTGATCGGCAGAGCGTTCGACTGGTAACCAGGAGAATGCGTGTTAGGGCCCACGTCCGGACAATCTGCATCAAAAAATTAGAAAAATATCGCGCATTACATGAATAACAAATAAGAGGGAATACATGAGGTAGAAACGCTCCTAGCTGTTATGAAAACTTGATGCAACACGGAGCTAAATTGATACTCAAATGTAAGGTTTTTTTTTTTTTTTTTTTTTTTTTTTTAAAAAAAGCTTTAACTCCGGGAAGAAAATTAAAGCATAATGTAAGCGAAAATATAAGTATCAGGTTTAAGATTTCAGACTACATTGGCATTGTTTTTTGTTCAGTAAAATATAATAAATCGTATGTTGAAAGTTGAAATATAGATTCTTCTAATGAGTTTTTGACTCTTTGTACAAATAAAAAAATACTACCTCAATTTAAAGGGTAATATATATATATATTTCTTCTTTTTGCAAAAAAACAAATAGCGTATCACATTTTTACTACATTTGAAAAGCTACGCTTAAAAAAGAACTTAGTTCAAATTATTTTGTATTTTAATCGTGCTGTTAAATGATGAACACGTGCTGCCATCTAAGTCATAACGGTTCAAACAGCCTGCAATAACAAATTGTAAAAATTTTTAAAAATAAAAACACTTCTCGGCAAGAAAAAAAAATTTCAAATTACCTGTAGTTTTTTTTTTTTTTTGGTAGAGCGTTCGGATATAAACTGTCTGAACTTCGGGCCAGTTCGGGCTGTCCGACATAATAGCAAATTTACAGTAATATTACGCATTACACGTACTCATAACATACAACAGATAACACACGTAATAAAATAAATGCAGTGGGAATGCTATTTGGTGTTTCGACTCCTTTATGCAGGCTACAGTTATCATTCAGATAAGTTGACTGCTAATCGAAGGGTGTTCTTCCTTTTTTTTTTTTTTTTTTTTTAAGCTTTGACTCCGTCCAGACCACTGAGCATAATGTAAGCATAAAAAAAGTATTAGATATACCTCAAGGGAATCCTTTCTGTGCAGAAAAACATTTTCATTGTATGCTGAAATGTAGATTTTTCTAATCGCAGTGTTCGAACTTTTGTACAAATGAAACAATACTGCGCCAAATTAAAACTACGAGTTTCAACCAGTAAATCTTTAATTATTTATTCGAATACGATATAAAACATTAAAATTATTATCAACTTCATTAGTAAGAAATCATTTTTTACTCCTCTGCTTTCGGCTGAAAAAAAAACAAAACATTTTGTCTACGTTTAAAAAATTAAACTTCAAAATCGGACTCAGTTCAACTGGTTTTGGTTTTTAATTTTAAGTGTTCGATTAAAAGAAAAACAAGTGCGGGCTTTTAAGCCGTACAGGTTAAAGAAGCCTGCTATGGGAAATCGTTGAATATTCAAAAATAAAAACACTTATTTTTTCAACCGACTTTATTACTTCTCTAGAATGTTTGTTTCAATCGCTACCCGAGATCTTCCTCATTCTTTAATCAAATTCCATGTTTTACGAATAATTTTAAATCGTATCATTCTAGCTAATGACAAAACATAGACGCATGATCTTATTATATTTTTTTCGGCGAAAATTTTTTTTTACTGTGTTTTATTACGCATTCCTTCAATGAATAGCATTCGAAAAGGAAGGCACAGTTGCTAGGTTTGTTGGGGTGTCGGGCTGTTAGTCAGAATGGCGCCAGTTCGAAACCGTGCCACTAAATATCTCTTTAATACATAAAAAGTAGTCGAAAACTTTGTACTGCATAGTGAATAAAATATGACAACGTATATAAAGTACAAATTGAGAATGGAAAAAGGTTAAAAAAGTTTTTAAACCTTTTTCCATTCTCAATTTGTACTTTATATACGTTGTCATATTTTATTCATCTCTTTAATGTTTCTTTTTTTTTTCGTCAGATGTTCACATGGGCAGAACTGTATTTGCCACAACCTGTTTTTTCACATGCAAAATTACAGATTTTTCACGCGTCACTCAGCCACACTTTTAATGATATTTATATTTGCATTGAAAATACGTACAACCAAAAGGGGAGCGATGATCAAATTATCACAACGTTGTATTTAACGAGGTTTTGTTACTGGTGTCTTCAAATTACATGCCTTCTCTTGTGCGCTTACTTTTTTCCGTTTACTTTTTTCGGTTTTTCTTCATAATATTCTTTCTTTGAAATTTTTAAAGAGTGAAATGCCTTATGAAACGATTCGAAGTACAGTGCGGAGTTCCGCACGGGTCGACTAGTATATATATATTTCTGTAAGGCTGGCTCATTTCAAAGCCTTACCTTTTTTGTCGATCGTAGATTTTAAAGCGGCTAACTTTGCACAGAAGTCATACTTTTTCTTTGGTTATAATACTTAATCTTCTAATATTATTTTCAGATTCAATGCAATTGTTTATTGTATTTTTGAAACGACTGTAACTGAGTGGAAACTATGAACTTAAGAAAATGTGGAACACAAATACAAGATAACTTTTACTTATACAAGCTGTATTTCTACTATCGATTTTATTGAAAGAAGTTTTTTAAAAAATATATATTTTGGCTATTGTTGCATTCTGGCTCGATTTTAAATCACATTTTAACCCTTAATGTTTTGAAGCTGTACACCTAGTATTCTCCTTCCTGTTCCAATGTGTTTTCAAGCCTTTCATTAATTGTTTAAAGATTATTGATACTTTAGTATAAGCAATTAAAATAGAGGAGCAATAAAAAAGTAGATTATCTGGTGGTAAGAATTATTAAAAATAATTCAAACAATTTCAAAAGTGCCGTACATTCTAGTAAATTGTTTTAAATATATATATATATATATATATATATATATATATATATATATATATATATATATATATATATATATGAAAAACTGTATTTTTAACCCTTATATGGTGGTAATTGAGACTAAAAAATATGAAGAAAAACATTGGTTCGAACAAAACCTTTCAAAAGTTGTGCATTCTTCTGCAAGTCAAGATCAATCAAAATATAAATTGCTTGTTCGAAAAATCGTTGACATTTATTGACAGAAAGGAAAAATGAGGGAGGAGAAAAGAGAAGCACATCGTCACTTGCTCAGGTCGGCTTTTAGTGCAAATTGTTTTTGATCATTCCCCCTTTCCCATTTCACCAAATGCTCTGCAGTAAAAATTTTACAAAATGTTTAAAAGAAATGGTGTAGAGATTCAGAAAATACGTAACGAAAGAGTAATATTCTGGCCATTCGGACAATAGACTTTATTTTCTTGATAAGAGACAAAATTGGAGTACTTTTGAAGGAATTTCAAAAGCTTAAATGATTTTTGAAGACTCTAGAACATTTGAAAGTATTTAAAGTACTTCATTTGCACTTTCCTGTAGTTGATTGTACAGTCTTACAAAATGATTACAACTTTGGAAGACACACCTGTTTTCTGTTAAAAATAAATGTATATATAAAAAAACATTTTTCAAAACAATTTTTTCTTCAATCACAAGTACTGCAGAAAATAAAATAGAGTAGAGTAGCTGTTGTACTCCCCCCCCCCCCTTGTTTAAGATACTAACAGTTTTCAGTAGAAGAAAGATAAGAACAAGCAATAACAATAGAACTTCCAAAATACTGAATTCGGTATTAAATAAATGGCAAGTCATGAAACATATGAGTCACGAAAACCGTGAGAAATACTTGTATGCTACAAAAACGCGAGAACCATGGTTTTTGCATTTTTTACGCAGGATGTATCAAGGAGCTGAATTTAGCACATCTTGGTAATCAGATACAAGGCTAATCGGAAACTAGGGGCCCTGCCATCAGTGTAATGTTTTATAACAGTTTTGGGGGGAGGAGGGCAAGTCTACCATACAGACAACACTGTTAAAAATTTTCTATTCTATTCTATTCAAGAGTCACAACTGACTACAACTGTATTTATGTCGAGGACTGCATACAAAGTGCCTTGCCTCCATTATTTTATATACCGATAGATGGCAGCACCATCACCGGATCGAACAGTTAATGAGAATTTAGAACTAGTCCAAGAGCTAATAGCTACCTGGTACTAGCACCCCCAGAGGTATCGTTTCACTTGGAGGACATTGAGACCACGGGTCTTCGACCAGCGGGGATCGAACCCGAGCCCCTCCGGCCCCGAGTCCAATGCCCTACCGATCAGGCTACCACGGCCCTTTAAAAATTTTCCGGAAAATTTACGGTAATTGTTACTGGCATCCATGTTGCCAGTAACTATTACCGTAAAAATCAAATGTTACTGTAAAATTTTACGGTTTCCTCGGTAGGCCACAGCAACCAGTTGGCGCTGGGATCGCTTCTTTCTCCGGTATAAATTACCGTAAAAATCAGCGATGCGTCGGCGATGCAATTTTACAGTAACAATTACCAGAAAATCTTCCTGAATTTTTAACCGTGAAGGAGCATGCTTTGGCACTGGACGGCCCTGAATTGAATTGGAAAATAGAGCAGGAAGTCCTAATAAGTGTCTAAATTTCAAGTATGCATTGAAGCAAATTGAACCAGAATGTTTTTTTTTCTGTATTTCTTCAAATTTTCACTCGTTTAATAGTTACAAAATAAGAATAAAAATGCTTTGTTATTTTCCTTTTCTGACATTAGATAGTAAAAAAAAAACCTTTTTCTGTGCAACGCTACATAACACTTCGGGTTTCAGGGGGCGGGTCCGTCGCCCGCCCCCCCCCCCTCCCTATGGATATGGCCCTGTTGTTTATTCCTTAGCTTTGTTCTTCCATATACGGACATTTTTGACAGTAATTAAGATACGTAAGATACTTTCAAGCTAATACGCCCATAACTAGTCAAGTAAATGTAAGAATTTCTGTTATTGGCACATATAAACCCGAATGGATTTTTAGACATTCTTACTTAAATATCTAAATTTGGTAATCGATAAATAAAAACTGCAGCCGTAGAATTTGTTTATGTATTTTATAATTTTCTACATATTTGTTGTTGTTCAGACGGACCTTTCAAAAGCTATTTGTCAGTTGTCAATTTTTAATTTTAATGTTGCTCGAATTGGTAAGTTGAAATTTATTTATTTATTTATTGATTTTTGTAGGAAAAATAGCTGTTTAACATATTACTGATTTTCTTTTTTCTCCCTGAAAATAATTTAACTCAGTTATCATGACCAATTCTAGTTTTTAGTATGCCTGTAACTAAGTGCGTATGGCCATAACTGGTCAAGCCATTATATATCAATTTAAAATATAAATAATTCAATTAAAACTGGTTTATTTCGGCCAATAATAGTACTGCTTTCTGTCATACACTTTCTCCTACAGAAAATGGTCGCATTCTTACACTCACATAAGGTGTAGAGGAAAAAAAAACTGACGTAGCAGAAGAAAACTAACTGGCTTTGATAGCAGCATGCCCATTTTACTCCATTAAAATTAAAATTTGATACCAACTGTTATGAATGCATTTTTAATTTAAACTAACGACAGGAAACAACAGCTGTTATAACGCTAAAATTTCATACGAATTTTGTATACCATTATTGACAAATTAAACTGTTCTTTGTATATTTTTTCATGACAATGAAGAAAGAAAAAGCCAAAAGGTATTCATACAGTAACTGTACCATCATCAAAAGCTGAAATGTAAAACTTTTGGATGATTGCTATCATATTGAGTTCCTTTTAAAATGAAACAAGACGGGAACTAAACTAATTTGTAAAAGTAATTATTGATCCATGGGAAATATTATTGAAACTGTATAAACATTACTTTTCGCATTTTTTAACTTGCAAATTTTTTTTAGTGTGAAAGAAAACAATATTGTGTTGTTACTCGATGTATTTTTTACAAGAATTCAAAGGAAGTATCTAAGAGAAATAGATCACAATCGAATTATTAAAAAACAAGCAATTGTTAAGCTGAAACTGTTTGATCAGTATAAAATTTTTTCACCTTTTGTGAACTTACTCCTAATATTATTTCCGTAGTAAAAAAAGGAAAATAATAATAACGTGACACCCTACTTAACATGTTTTGAAAGAGAGTTATTGTTCTAGTTTCTTTGAATTATCGTTAAACTTTAAGTTTTTTTAAAAGAAACCGGTTAGACGATTAACAGTAATGAATCTAAAATTTGATTCTAACCAAAAAAAAAAAAAGGCCATACATAAGATTTTTTTTCCGAAGTAAAAGTTACTTGATCGATAACAATCAATAACGTATATTAACATTTTAACTTTGATTTGAAGAATACATATTTTGCTGAAATGTAGTTTATTCCCTTCAGTCTTTTTTTTTTTTTTTTTTGGAAACAACAAAGATGTCAATGGGTTAACAATAGTTGAGCTAAAATAAGATTCAAATGAGTATTTTTACTGCGCAAAACAAATTAAATTTAGCACTAGAACTACAGCGGTCTTCTTATACCTGGAAATACGGCGGGGGTCATTTTACCCACGAGAAGAAGACAAAGTTAACTACTCGAAGTTGAATATTTGTAAAAATTAGTTTAAAATAATAATATTTAGAATAAACGCAGCTTATTTAAAGGGTGCAAAGATTTTAAGGATGTATTAAGAAGTACTTTAAAAAAGTTTCAAAACTCTCTAAATAACCAGCGCTGTTTCTTCTGCATTTCTGAAATTTAGCAGTTAATACTCCCTTTTATGTACATTATAAGTAGGGGAACATGGGACAAAGTTAAATGGTGAAATATTTACTCTGCTTTTAGCTCCACCTATCTGGTATTTTTTTTTTTAACTATGTAGTCTATTCCAGTAAGGGAAAAAATACCGCCGAAGGTTAAAGCATTTGGTAATACAGGCAATTTTTAAAAATTGATACTCATATTGGAATATTTTGTTTTTAAGTCAAGAAAATTTTTTGTAACTATAGAATGATAAAGTTTTTGCTGTTGACATTTTAAATGTCAATTGAGACCTCCTAATATTCAATGTAGTAATAATTTTGTTAGTATTAAGTTTATTTGTATTTTAAACAAATTGTACGATTAGTCAAGTACATAGGGCAAAGTGAAATAGATTGTTTTATTTACTCTTCAATCATTTAATATAAATCACTTGCAATTTCATTTATTAATAAATTCATTTACATTCCTTCATTGCGTAATTCACTTAATTATTCTTTCATTCACTTATATTTTCTTATTCATTCACTTATATTTTTATTCATTCATTCTTTTATCCTCTCATACATTTTTCTTCATATATTAATTGATTTGTTCATTTAATTATTTGTTTATTGTTTCATTATATTTTTAATTTATTCATTCAACCTTATATTTACTGATTCTTCTGAACAAAAATATGTTTTACAATGTATCGAAAATATTTCATTAGAAAAATATTTTATTTTTCACTTTGCTCCATAAAAAAAAGTGAAAAGTTTTCATGTTTTTTTTTTTTTTTTTTCGAAGCCCCAAATTTTTTTTTGCCAAAAATAAAAAATGCTGTTTCTACGCAAGTTTTATCACAAAATACAATGTTCTTTCTTTATGTACGGTAATTTTTTAAACAAATTTCCAATTTGTTAATTTTGAAAAAAAACTCAGTCATCTTAACCATTTTACTTTGTCCCCAATTCCCCTACTTCGTGCAATTCTATATTTAAAAAGGCATTTCTCAGGTTTTGCTCTGTTTCAGCATCAGTAAATGTACTTCCTTTTTTTTCCCCAAAAGGGTCAAAATCACACGTGTCCACATTTTTAGGTATAACCCTTTAGTTTGGGTTTAAAAAAAAATCAATATTCTGGAAAACTTTATATTATCAAACAGCACAATTAGTTAGGAAAAGTCAAAGAAGGATTAATCTTTTTGAAAATACAGAGGAGTAGTTAGCAAAAAAACAAAATTGCTTGGGGCCAAAATGACTCCTTCCGTGATTCTAGTATTAAAGGAAGAAAAAACTTCAATGTAACTCTTTAGCGAGTAAGAGTCAACAGGAAATACCTTCGAGAAATTCTTGAGTTCTTTTAAAAGGGGGGGGGGAATCAAGTAAAATAACAGCTGTGATAAAACTAACGAGCTGGTGTGTGCATCACATGACTTCCTTTTACACTAATTTAATGTTATTTCCCCATTATTGCAATTTTAATGTGATTCAATAGTTGACTCTCTAAATATCACCAATTGTGGTAAAATTAAAACCAGATTTTTAAAAAAAAATCACCAAATTTTCGCCAAGTTGGCGACAAAACTTGGCGACCAAAGGATTGGCGATATATCGCCAAGTGTCCGCCAAATTATAATACCACTTGAGTTTGTATCGAAATTAACAATGATTTCCCCCCAAAAAGGTGCAAAAGATCCCTTTAGAAACACCCGAATGCAACCAAAAGGGGAGGTGCACAATTAAACCCCACTAGGAGTCTATGTACCAAATTTCAACTTTCTAGGACATACCTTGTTTGAGTTATGCGACATAGTACATACGCACATACGTACATACAGACGTCACGTGAAAACTCGTTGTAATTAACTCGGAAAACGTCAAAATGAATATTTCGGGCGTCTATACGTTCTTAGGTGTATATGCACGTGTGGTCGGCTCGAAAAAAATCCCAACATTCATTCGGAGGTGAGCAAAATGGAAATTAAAATCGATTTTTGAGTGAAATTTTTTTCGCGAATTCAATACTTCCTTTTTTGTAAAAGAAAGTACAAACTGGGGATTGAAATGAATGAATTCGTAACTTGCACAAATTTGCTTCTCGTAGTTTTTTTAATGTGCAACATGATTTAAAATAACTTTTATAAAGTTTGAAATAAGAAAATAACTTAGTTCAATATATTTTACAGAATAGTTACTCAATACTATACAAAAGAGACACTCAATATTCAAAAAGAATAGACAAGTAAACTAGAAACAAAAAAAAAAAAAAAACTGCGTTTTTTCTTTTCAGGTTAAATATCCTTTTAAGGAATGCCTTTTATAGCTTTAAATTTTACCCAACACATTTTAAAGAGTTTTAAACAATATTATTTTTTTTGTGTTTAAAGTGAGGAGGTTATTTTTTCATTTTTCCTAGAACAAAATATTCGACATTCCAATGTGTGACTAAATTAACTTAAAGTCTCTAAATTCCTAATTATTTGGCAGTTCATTCCGCATTTAACTGTGACTAAAATCCTTTATACGCAGCTCTAAATGAGATGTCAGTCATTTTCCCCTCCAATCTATGTTGTTACAAAGACGCGCCTCCGAAAAAGATTGCAGACTCTCTGATTCTCAAGCCATCTCTTATTAGAAGAATCGATTACTTTCATTGTATATAAAAGTCTTCCGCCCTTGTTACAGCATCCATGTGCGCATCGCCAAGCATGCCATTGGCGACATTGTTTCCCGTCGGAAATCCGGCAACCCCTCAGACTGGCATCGGGAGCGTGCGTGTGCGTATCTATCGTAGCCGTGTGTGTGTGTGTGCGTGCGTTCACGAGCCCAAGCAAGATGGCGGCTCTAGCTCCGCAGCGGGGCTCCGCTGCGCCCTGAGCCAGGACGGCTGAGGAGCAAGCGCAGCGCGGCGAGGATGCGATGCGCTCCTCGCTGTCTTCGTCGCCCCTCTCGTGCTGCGAAGCGCAGCCCTGGCGCTGCGACAAGTCGCCCAGTCGCTCATGCTGCGGCGAGACTGGAGGAGGGGAGGCCCTTTTGCGGCCACCCCATCATCTGCTGCCCGCAAGCGACTCTGAACTATTGCTCTGCAGGATCTGTGCCTCATGGGTAAGAAGCACCCCTCAACCCCCTAGATTTACTCCAGTTACCCCCTCGTTATACCGCGCTTGTCGGGAGACAACCAGGACTGCGGAGTCGGAGGGGAAGTGAACAACTCCGACTCCAGGAGCCTTTGACCCCGACTCCTTCACTCCAAAATCAGTTCGACTCCGTCTCCGCAAACACTGGCATAAATCCGAACTGATGACAGACTCCGACTATTTTAAACCTTCTGCTTTCGATTCCGACTCCTTTACCGCAAAATCAGTTCGACTCAAACTCCGCAAGCTATGGCATAAATCCGGATTTCGGGGGAAAACCGACTCCGACTCTTTTAAACCTCATTTGACTTTCGACTCCGACTTACGCTTCCGACTCTGCAGCCCTGGAAAGCGCGGTGTAACCAAGGCTATGAAAAGTTTCTTTTTATTTAATGTATATTGCTACTCTGGTAAGTTGACCTATGACATTGACAAGTTTACCCGTTTGTTGATTAATATGAAAGGAAAAGTGCACGGATTTGTGTTGGAATACTTTCAAAATAACCCAACTCAATTCAGCGCCAATTGCCGTTCTCAATTACCCGAAAAAGAGGTAAACATCACTATAGGAGGTCAAATGTCCAGAGCAGGACTATAAATGATGTGCATATCTCCAAAGAATATCATTGATTATCATATCAGAACATATTTTTTAATACAAACTACAAGGAAAAATTAATTCACAGTGGTTCTTTTAAGATGGACAGATGAGTTTGAAATGGGGGAAAACTGTACCAACATCAGTAAACAAACAATTTTTTTTTAGGAAATTTACATAAGAAAGGAACTACTGATAGTTCATCAAAGAAAAAACTTTTAAAACCTCTTTTTTTTTTAAGTTACGAGCCGTTCATTCACTGGTCAGGCTACCCTACTACCCAGGCCCCTAGGTACCACAAAACCCTAGGAACAGGCTTTGTCCACATGGATGGTGCTTACGAACGTCCCTTTGAAACAGACATACAGTGTGAGAGGGCAATATGTCAACTTTCTCTTTTAAAGTGAGCGAAAAACAAGAGCGGCACCAGGGATGAATTATGGAAGGTCAGAGGTCTTCCCCCCTTAAACGCTTCCGAGATAGCCCTTAATAGTATTTCGGGGGAATTGAATTTCTGGATATTATTGGGAGAGAGTCCCGGGTCCCCTATGTGAGCCCCTTAATACACTAATGATTAAAGAGTGACAAAAATTCACAATTCTAAGGAACCACGAAATAATGTTTTGGCACCAGACAAATTATTTCTCAGATTTTACTTTAAAACTTAATGAAACAATTCTCTTGAAAGGCTCTTGTCCTGAAAAACTAGTCGCCAAGGTCTTTTTTAATCTTCTGGGCTTTGTCCGACCCTGCTTCTGCCCCACACCCTTCTCATTTGTGTTACTATACATGTGCTACAATAAGTAATACTCATTAGCATTTCGATCTTAGTTTCATAAACGGCAAAGCGCACAGACGCGTTTTCCCTGTCTATGTCATTTTCACCTGTCACGTGAGTAGAGTTGATGTAGTCCGCTTCGCGATTGTTGGCACTCTATTTCGAACCAATCTGCTTCATAACTGGCCAAAAACAACAGAAGTCAGAATTGCTAAAATACAGCTGGGGAGGAATAAGTTATCACTGTGAAGCATCATTGTTAGTTTATAATTTTGCAACCGGCGTGTTTATAAAATGATTTACTTTTACAGTTTTGCCGATTGCCAACTATAGTGAGGGGAGTTAACAGCATTTCAAAACCGATACGAATTGCGGGAAAACATATCAATTAAAGCTTTGTTTAAAAACGAAATAGAAGATGATACTAATAATGGAGTTACATTATTGTTGGCTATGCTTAAATGTCTCATTTTAATCCTGCTGTAGCGAATGTCTTGGTCAATGTTTAGCCGAGAATTCTAATGTCATTTTTTGTTAACATTTTGAGCTATTGATTTGACTATAGAATTGTGAGCGATAAAATATAATATGTGTCTTTGAATCCGTCTGCCTACATCCTATGCAGGAACGCATAAACAATAGTTTTAAAGAACAATAAAGATCATAACCATTCAGAACACCGTTTTGAAATTGTACATTCATTACTTTATAGTAACACAATTAATTTTATACCAACTATAGTCACTTTCACCCAAACGGATAAAGTAACAACTTATTGGAAATTTTATCCAGTTCAGCTCCTATCCAAAGAAAATCTTAGACTCTGTTAAATGCACCTTAACAAATAGTCAAACACGTAGAAGACATTTTCAAAGACATAGTTTTTAGTAGGAACTACTTGTTCGCGAATATCAGCATTATGCTCAAATGACATTAGAAAAAAAAAAAAAAAACCTAGAAGTATACAATTTGCTAAAAACGCAGTGATACCTTAGTTGTGGTGGTATTTATTAATGCATCAAAATGTGAGCTCTTCTCCAGATAGACAGGAAATATTTTCTCTCTCTCTTTCTTCTTTCTCTCTATCTCTCACACAGACATACATTCTTTTTTCGTATTTCCTTTCAACAACTATCGATTGCAAAGTCTCTTAATTGCTATTTCCAGCCACCAAGCCATTAAAAAAGCGGTCTTGTCTTTCCTCTTGACTCAAATTCAGTTATTACCGCGCGTTATAATTGGTGAGGATATGTTTCTAAAATGAAAAGAAAAATATATTTAAATGACTATAGTAGAAAGGAGTCCTATTTTTAGCAAATCGCGATCATTAAAATATGACAGAAACGTAGTGATTTAGCCAGTAAATCACATTGTTTATTTTTACAAGAAATACAGCTACTTTACTTCAAGGAGAAATGCTAAGAAATCTTGACACTTTTCAATTTCAATTCGCTGCTTTTGCTCTCGCTGATGATGGAAATAAGAATCAACGTCTGTCAGTTTATGCTTCACATATAACTTCACATTCTCGACAAAAAAATTCTCAAACACGATGCTTGCTGAATTTGTCTGTGACGATCAAACATATTAAAATTTCAATGACCCATGTAACATAAATTGGTTTCTTCATTTTACGCCTCTATCTTACAGATTTTGTGTTGCCAATTCTTAGCGGTAGTGAAGACACGTTCACACAATTTCGTATGTACCATACAATTAAAAATGTATACAGTATATAAAATGAAAAATATACGTTATTTAATACTCTAATTTATTTGAGTATTTGCAGGTGTAAAATAAGAATTAAGATAGTCGCACATTGATAATACGGAAAAACATTGCAGTAAAGCACCAAATGCATAAAAACACATTAAAGTCATGATTTGTTGCTTAAATCAAATGGTTTCAATTTGCACAACAGAAAATCCGACTATGAATTATTTCTATTACTTTTTGGTGAAGTAAATTACAACGAGAGAGAGAGGAAGAGAGAAGTGGAGAAAAACATAAAACTTAGGAAGGCGAAATCAGAAGACTGCTCGAAGTTTAGATGTCCAAATTTAGAAAACTTGGGAAGTCATCTTTGTCCATTAACAGTTTTAGGAAGTAAAATAAAACTTATTTTAAGAGTACAATTGAAAATCAAATTTAATTTCAAAATAATGTTAAAAAGCTTGTATTTCATTTCTTTAGAGTCTATTTTTTCTAAAATTTGAGCAAGGGAAATCAGCTCCGTGTATTAACAGTTTTAGGAATAAAAATAAAACTTGATGTCAATCATTTTTTTCTGAAACTTATTTTTTCAAGATTTAAATCCTAAACGCAGGGGTAATCTGCTTCGTGTATTGACAGTTTTAGGAAGAAACTTAAAACTTGGTGTGAATTATTTTTCTGAAGCTTATGTCAACTTAACAGCTTAGTTGCGTAGTGTCAAAAGAAGTATTTCAAAAAAGCTATTTTTTTTTTCGTTATTTAAATCTAAAACACAAGGGTAATGAGCTTCGTATATTGACAGTTTTCGGAAGAAATTTAAAACTTGTTCTCGATTATTTTTCTGAAGCTTATTTCAACCTAACAGCTTAGTTGCGTAGTGTCAAAAAAAGCTATTTTTTTCGAAATCCTAAACTAGGAAGGACATAAATCTGGAAAATGATGCGGGGTCCGAAGGACGGATGCGGAGGGAGCTGCATCTGTTTCCTTACCATGTGCGATTTAAAGTGCGATCGTGTTGTTTACTAGCGATTTCCCGTCCGGCATGGGGCATAAGAGAGAAAGGAGCAGCCATTGATCCAAAAATAGATCCTGCGTTGAATCAATGCGCCAGCATCGATTCCTCCTTTCATCCTCAAATCATCGATCAAATCGATTTGGGCCCTTAATATGTGATAGTAATAACAACGATAAGTTTATTCACAAGGTTTAGCTAGGGAGGGTGTATTGATTTTTTGAGGACTGTGTTCACGTGTTGGGATCATCAAGAGATGAAAACGCGGAAAGACTTGATGGAAAATTGTATACCAACTGAAAGCGACAACCCGGAGGTAAGAGAATGTTTTTCTTAAGCTCAGAAAATGTGCGTTATGTAAAGTTGTTTACGTCGGGATCGAAGTAAATGAACTCTGATTCAACAATGACAAACCCTGATTTCACTTGCAAGTTCAGTTTTCGTCTGTTAAAATTATTATTGTTCGTAATTTTCGAAAATATTTTAAGCTTTCATCTTACATAAAATAATATAGTTATTTATTCAATACTGTATGGTTCGTATTTTGTTTACTTTGTGATTGAAACTGAATCAGTATTGATTGATCGATGACAATTGCTGATTTTACTCATACGTTTATTTTTTCTGATGTTGTAATTAGTACCCTTCGTAATTTTCGAAAATGTTTGAAGTTTTTATAATAAATAAAATGACATGTTAATTATTCTATAATGAGTATTCCATACATATATTTCTCTATACATACGTGCTTGTCAGGCACGTGCGGTGGCACAAGAGAATTCCCAAGCAGATGTGACGTCCAATTGTTTTTATTCTATTACTTAACACTTTGTAATATTTGTCTGTAGTATATCTGTGTTTTCTGAGTAAAACGTGTTAATTCTAATAGCTGTCATGTTGAATAGAACATTTTTTAAGCAGCAAACAAAAATATATCATACATAGTATTGGTTAATACAAAACTGCAATCGAAATGCAAATTAGCAACACGTGAAGAAAACAAATAAACTGAAACTGGGATCGAAAATATGCAGAGTATAAAATACTACTAAATGCCACCCAAATTTAGAGTTTTAGAAACAAATAATACATTTAATTTAACAGTTAATTTGTAAATGAATCCCATTCTTCGTTGCTATAAAATGATTACTTCTTGAAATCTCTCCAAGCTTGGAACTGCTGACTTGGTTTCGAATTTCTTATGATCGACTTGTTGTAGTAGCAATCTCAGTTAGAGCGACTCATAAATGTTTTAAAAACTAATTTCAGTGAAAGAAAATTTCAGATTAAGCATGTAATTTTTACTTCCTGTCTTATATGAATATAAAAGAAAGAAATTAAAATTATTTTATTTCTGGAGTGCCCAAACACTGCTTGGTTTGCTTGGACTGACCGCACGTCACTCTATAAAAAAAACATAAATGGGTCATTCTCCAGAAAACGTGACTTTTGAACGCAAATATTTTTCAATTTCAATACCTTTTGTTTTCTTTTTTTAATTCTTAAATGAAAGTGTTACCTACTAGAAGTAACCCTAAACAATGGCCCAGCTAAGTTCCAATTATTTTACTTATAAATAAAAAAAAATAAATAATGCCTTGTTCTCGGAAAAAAAGAAAAAAAAGAAAGAAACTTTTAATGTTTAAAAATCGAGGCCAATTTAATATCAAAGTAGTAATTTTGTTAATTGTGCAAACAATGACCTATTTTAATGACTACTGAGAATCTAATATTAACTTCTCCTAATTAAAGTACGACTTAATCAGCAGTTATTATTTTAATTTAAATGTGAGTTAAAAATAGTATTTAGTTAATTTGAAAACATATTGCCAATTTATAATTTTGGTAGAATGCCTAAGATTGATGTATTTCCCCTACATCAGTTATTTTCACCTCAGAAATAATGACATTGATAAAGTCAGTCACGGAGGTAAAGAATTTTCCATTAATATAGGCCTAATGAATACATTTTTCAAGGAAGTATTTTATTTCTTTGTTGCTACAATCTCCACAAGTTAAGCATATGAAAACATGTTCACTTCTTTTTTTACATTAATTTACATCCCTGAAATTCAAGTTCATGGAGGTGAGAATTTACAATAACTACACTTAGTTTTTAAGGCAAAATCTATCTTCTTGTTTTTCGACAAAAATCTCACAACGTTTTTTATAGCTCAAACTAAACAAGGGGGCTCCCTTGTATCATGGAAAATAAAATTTGATGTCATTACTGCCACGTGTTAATGAGGGATGGCATTTCGTGTTTACGTAACAAAGGTGAGAATTTATTGTGTGACATAACTTCTTATCCTACTAAAACAAACTAAAACACAATATTAAATATATATATATATATATATATACACTTAAACAATTAGTATTTGAGACACTTGTGAAAGGAATAATAAATAAATAAGTATATACTTTTAATTAAACAAGTTATTAAGCAGCATAAACAGTTACACCAGTGTGTGACATTCCACGGAGGTGAGAATCCACATCTTGTGAACCAAAAATATACTAAAATAAAAATTATTATTAAAAAAATGTTGGCAGGTTTAAATAGATATATTTTTGATAAAATTTAAAAGCATTGTTAAATGGATTGCTCCTTAAAATTTTTCTGTAAAAAGCGTGTGACAGAAAAGTTACACTTTTTGAAGAATAACCCATATATTTGTTATTTATTCAGTTTTGTGTAGTGTGTATTTGATACAGCGCAATGTTTTTTTCACAACAAATTTTAATGAACTTATATATTATCAAATTCAAATTATGTTTTTAAATGCTAATTTATTGAATAATCATTAATGTTTCATCTTTCTCTCATTGCTTGCACCGTACGTATAATTTTCTGAAACGCAATGAATTTGCTGTCCAAAGAGTCGCGTTCATTGTGGGATATTTACAGCTTAATTAAGTTTCACTTATAGCATTTCACATAAACAATCATGTCTTGACGTAACATACAATTTTCAGAATCATTATGAATTTGTTGTCAGTGAAGTTAGTCAATGTTGGATATTTGTAAACTTTTATTTGTTTGTTGCTTTATGACGGTTTAATAATAACGTTCCCCAAAAGAAACCATGCTTAATCTTTCGATTTGTTGTCGTTGATGCGTACTAACTTGCATGTTCATTGTAAAACATATACCTCAATATGACGCTATGACTTTTTATACCCTCTACGAATGTTTTTATTTGTTACATAACTTTTTATTGCCATCATCATGTACTTTTGTTTACGTATTCACTTTTTAATCATAATATTATTAGTTTAACTTGTTTTAAAGCAATTACGCTCAAAAAATGGAATTATATGTGCATTACTAGCTACTATCTACTACTAACTTACTAATTCATTCCCAACCCATCTTTACGATTTTTTTTCATCAATTATTGTTCTATATATATATATGTACATATATTACTCTTATCTCTTATATTGCATCCTCAATATGCTAGAGTTTCAAAACTCAAAATGTCAGTAAATTTAGAATACGTCATATTTCACTTGGTTTTCATTTTGGTTAGAAACTTTATTTGCATTAATTTTTAGGTTGTGCGATGTAGTTTCCCTTATAACTAGAAAAGAAAATTAAGTTAGTTCCAAAATAATGGCACAAAGTGTCGAATGCGCTTTAAAGGAAAAAGAAAAAAAAAAAAACAATAATACTTACATAAGTCATCACCCACAATGCTATTCAATCTCAATAATTGTGAATTAAAATAAAATTAACTCTTAAAACATGGGGTAGGGGGATAGTTCTGCTGAAAAATTACTCAGTTGTGAGCTGTGATCCTCTTCAAAGAAGAGTGCGACGTACACATTAGTTTAGTCTTTTCTTACATTCAGGGGCTTTCACAAGGGGGGGGGGAGAAGGGACACCTTTTGTCCCGAGCCTGAAGGGGGCCCAACATTTTTAAAACTAGGCGTGAAATATAGGGGTAAACAATATGGAGGGTGCCCGGAAAAATCATTTGTGACGGGCCTCAAAATTTCTGTGCACTCCCTCACTCCCCTGCTTACATTGCATAACGTATTTCTACTATATATCTCTGTAAATGTAAGGGAAAGAGTTATTCAGTTTTTTTTACTATCCGCTATCAATTTATCTTCCCTTTCTTGTAGATTTATTGACGTTTGTCTATGTTACAGTTTTGTGAAATTTTAAGCATTAGTTTTTGAAAATAATAAATTCAAAGCTTCGACTTTGAGTCTTTCTCCAAAGCTCTTAAATAATTTTTCAAATATTTTTATGTTTATTTCATAATATCATCATTAAATTATTGCAAAAATTTTCAGTGCTCATCGCAATTAGACAAGGGGCTGTCCATAAACCATAAACGATGTTAAACTTTATTCAGCATATTGGACCCCCTTTCCCGCTTTATCACAGTGTCATAGTCCTTATCCCTCCCCTCTCCTCATCACATGTCACGCTAAATTACGTTTACAAGCAGTTAAAAAATTTGGTCATAATATTTTTTTTTATGTGTCACCTTCTATGACACCTTCTTTCCATCTTGTCTTCAAGTGTTGCAATTTAACGAACCCCACTGCCCCATCAAAGAGTGACATTATTTGTAGACGATCCGTTATCAATTTGCAATAAATAGCGCTTATTTTCCTTTTGCTACATTTTTAAAAAAAAAATTAAGCAATCATTTTGGAAACAATGAATTAAAATCTTCGACTTAGCATAGTTTTTTTTTTAGTTGTTAGTAAAGGACGTAGCAGTCAGTCGACGTCTCATAGCAATTTATAAAACTTTTATTCAAGATTTTGTCATTTCTTTCGTGTCAAAAACCTAAAAGTGGTTTTTCTGACAATTTAATAATTTTATATTATCACTAGCTGACCCGACAGACCTTGTTCTGCCACATAAATTATTTCTAGGATTCAAAAACTCTGTTGGATAATTTACAGTTTCGTCAGCATCGCAAACTGTATCGATCGATTCGTATGATACCAAGTCGCCAGGTCGTTTCTCGAAGTTTATAAATCGTCAACCTCCCCTTTTTTTGCTGCTAAATATGGCTCTTTATGCCAGTCACGCATGATGCATGTATTGTGTGCGTACATCGCGGTCAGTGAGAACATTTTCTCGAATCAACGATGGTGCTGAAATTAGTGAGCAATTTTATGCATTCAAAATTTTCATTGACAGCAAAATTTCATTCGTCGATATCTGACAATGGGTCCAAGAATTTGTCAGCAAATGGATCTTGTAGCATTTGGACGTACATGTTTTAGATGGACCTTTTCAACAATACGATACAGTGGCGAGGATTTCAAGTAAACTTTAATCTCATCAGCGACTTTTGAGTGTAGAATGACGGAAATGTTTGTCTGAAATCACTTGAAGAGTGTAACAGAGTGCCGCGGTACTTTTTGGTGTACACTCCGTCTGGGTTATTTTGAATATTCAGTGTCAGCTTAAAAGCTGAATGAGCTGTTCTACATCCATCCAGTAAAGTTACTGCAATGCCAAATAATGCAACGGATAATGCGATGTCATCATTAAATCATATTGACAAAATATTTGCTAGTTTCACATGGTGCATCCCCCTCCCCCCCCCCAAAAAAAAAATGCACCTAGACCCTCCAAAACTGCCAGAGGTATAATCGGAATTCGGAATGTCACCATCCAGAATTTTTCTTTCTTTCTTTTTTTTTTTTGACACTTTTTTTTTTAAATTGAGAATCAAAAAATACCTATAGCCCTAAAGTTTCACCCTTTCATTCTTTAATCGCGAATTTCTCAATTATCAAAATACCCCTGCAAAATAATCAAAGAGCGAAATTGAAAATCATTGCAAAAGCCTTGCTATTATTCAAACATTTTATTTGTTAACAAATAGCAGATGGCAAAAAATAAAAATTTTAAATCTTTGAGAGTTTTTCAATGTTTTGCCAAAGCGTCGTGTTATTTTGACACTTGGTAGCCAAAATAATTCTAGATAAGGACACACTAATTACATATCGGTATGATATATACATTACGACCTATTCTCAGACCTGCCAAATACACATAAATTTTTTTATAAAAAACGGTTGAGCCGTTTCGGAGGGGTTCAAACACAAACACCGTGACATGACAGTAAAGAACCATAGAGCGAAACTGAAAACCATTGCAAAAGCCTTGCTTAAATTAGTTTCAAGCATTTTATTCGTTACAAATAGAAAATAGCAATAAATAAAATTTTAAATCATTGAGAGTTTCCGAAGTGCCATCTATTGGGGGCATGTTCTGATATTTTGCCGGAACGTCGCGAAAAAAATTCTAAAAACGGACTTCCTAATTATCTAATGATGTGAAATATACTTTATGTCCTATTCTCATACCTAACAAATACACATAAAAAAATTCATAAAAATCGGTCGAGCCGTTTCGGAGGAGTTCAATAACTAACACCGTGACAAGAGATTTTTATATATTAGATATTAAATTTTCCCAACCATGTTTGTATTGAACACAACTATAGAAGTAAGAGCTTTTGTTCTTCATTTTTGTATGATGGTAATTAGTTTGCTTATAAACCTGAGTCTCAACGAGTGGGGTTGTTTGGCACTTAAACACACCCCCAGACCAGAATCCTTAGTTTTGCGCTATATTTCTTACTCGCGAGTGCTAATCCTGTCGGCCCGTTTAAACGAATACCGTCGGTTCTAATATACCTCATATCACCCAAAGTATTGAGACGCTTATAAAAATTCAGTTTTACAGATTTCTCGTGAAATTGATGACCGATTGTTCTATGACTTCTGTCACATAAAAATGATGCTCCCTGGTCATTTCACCGTCACGTGCGGGACAAAAAGCCGCTTAAATTCCATTAACATTTTGCCGTGTCTCTTAATGTTTTAGTTAAACAAGCGAAAAAAATCTTTACATTTGATACAAAGTTATATTTTTATAGACAGTTATATTTTTATTAAACAGCTTTGCTATTCAAAATTTAATTTATTTGCATACGTCACGTGCGGGACATGCAAAGTCAATCCCTTGTAACTTGCTTATGAATTAGTTAATATTTTTGCTCTATTAATTTTTTAATGTTAAAACAAATTGTAGATTTTTATAGCAAAGATTTCAATGTGAAAGAAACAGATATCCTTAAGAAACAATAGTTTAAGCCGTTAAAATTATGTATTGGGCCATTCCATGAAAAAGTAGTCACTTTGTCCTGCACATAACGGTTCATATGTTTCATTAAAAAGTAATCATTTGAAAAAAGTATTAGCGAAATATATTGCTTAAGGAATCACACATTCAATTGTAATTTGTTAAGCAATATATTTTTAATCATTACCCTTTTAAATTATTATTTTTGATGAAATATGTGATGCATCACGTGCAGGGAAAAATTACCGTTTTTCGTGGAATGGCCCTCCAGCAGTTATTTTTCAATAAAAATTTAATTATCTATGCATTTAGGGGATCAGCAATAAATTGAGGGGAAAAAACATGTTTTTGATTATCCTTCATCGTAAATAAGTGGGAATGTGCAATAAATTTCAGAATTTAAGTTTACGTACTATGTAGAATTAGTTTTTATTTTGGTGAATGTGTCACCTATATTTAAGAAAGTGCATGCATTTCTTTAAAAAATGAATTTTATTTAAAGGTTTTTGGCTTATAACATGCAGAATTTTCCGTCATTCCCAATCAAACTATCCGAAAATTTAAGTGCATGCAAGAAACACTTAATACGAAAATTTGAAATTAAAACATTGAAAATTTGATGAAATATGAACGTTTAAAGCAGACTAATTTTTCACTGCCCATGCGCGAAAAAGAGCAATAAAATAAAAGTTGTAAAAATAAACGTTAAACTTTGTACCATAAAAAGTTTTTTGGGAAAACATTCCCCTTTTTTTCATGGGACAAAGTGACAAAAATATTTTTCTAATGAAATATTTTCTGTTTGATTTAAAAAAATATTTTTTAACAAAATGTTGAGTGTATAAAAGAATGAATGATTACATGAATAGACAATGAAACAGTAAATGACTAAATAAGTAATTAATATATGAGAAAAAATAGAGTAATGAATAGAATAAACCAAGCAATGAATGAATAAGAAAATATCTGAATGAATATATCAACAAGTGAATTATTAAATGAAGGAATGTAAATAAATGAATTATTAAACGAATGCATACGTGGTTTAATAAAAATGTGCACAAGTGAACGAAATGAACTATTTCACTTTGCCTCATCCACTTTATCCGCATGCACTTGACTAGTTGTACAAAACAGTAAAAATAAAATTAAGCTTAATATTAAATAAACAATTACTGAACAGACTATTTATAACCGAAATCTAAAAAATGAGCAGTTTTTATTGGGAAAATTGTCATAAAAATTATAACACGAGGACAAGGTTATTAAAGAAAACTCATACCTTATTTGCAGGCCTGAATCTACAAATTTTAAGCCTCCCTGCAAAAAATCAGTAGGGCCCTCCTCTCCCCCCCCCCAAAAAAAGAACAATAATAAAAGGGATTGTTTGTATATGCTTCTATTTTTTACTGAAATTTACAATTTATTTGTTTTTATGTTTTCTCATTTACATTATTTTTAATTTTCTATTTCAAAGTATTTTGAAAAGTTACATATAAATGCTTCAAGGGATTTTTTAGTTTTTTCCAATTCAGATTTTTAAAAATTCGTTTCATTTTACATAAAAATTAAGTAAAAGCGCAGTGTGTGCACAAAAACAGCGGGTAAACAAGTTTCACGTCACATAGATTGAAAATTAAGGGGCCGGACCTCCAGGGGTAAAAAACATTGAAGTCATCAATTATAACACGCCGTAGGTGACATTGAGTCACCGCAAGTGGCGAGCGGGGCTTGTCGAACGAAGCGAGCAAGAGACGAAGCCCCCTAGTTTTACTGAAACATCACAAATACATTTTTTACATTTAACATTTTAGTTCCTAAGTTTATTTATTTATTTATTTATTTATTTATTTATTTATTTCGATTTCATGGGTCGTTGGTAAGCAGCGTGGGCTCCCCCACGTCTGCAGGTATGTAGCTCCGGAGACCAGCTCAATTCAGTTTTTATAGATTAATTTTTATTTTATGCGTAAAATATTATCGAAATGACTCTTCTAGGTTTGGTACTTCTACACATTTTTTGTAAAAAATGTTAATTATTGATTCAACGAAAGAAGAATTGATGGACGAATCGCGATATTACGTTCGCTTAAATTCGAAACCAGTGAGTAAAATGTGTTCTGCCGCTCTGACCTTTGACTCCAGCATTATTTCTTAAGCAAAAAAAAATTCTTTCATATTCAAATATGCTTAGTGTGTTTTGTGCTCTTTTTAAATAACTGTACAAAATTCTTTATGTTGTGTAGAGAAGTCGATTAGTAAATAATAAATGAAATAGTTACACTAGTTTATCCCTTTGGGAGAGTGCCCGGGTCCGGGCCCTCTGCTAAATCCGCTGTACGATACTAATATTCAGTAATTTTTAATGCTATTTGTACTTTCTATCCGTTGCGTCATGAATTTTACTTTAATAATTTAACTTAGTGTAAGCCTATTTTGCCAACATCAATTAAGAATTAATTGAAAAAAAAAGGATACACATTTTATCTTCAAATAATCCTCCTTCTGACGTTGTCTAAGTGTCTTAATTAGATATCAGAAAAATCTTTCAAAATGTCACATAGATGGCAGCACAACCTTTTCGGCCATTAAAAATGCGCTCTCGTGAAGAGCTAGAAAGAGAAGCGCTGAGCCAAGCACATGTCCTCACTCCTCTCTCTGAAATTAAGATTTTAAACGGTTATCATTTTCTAGTTGTTTTTGTCTGAAGTATTTCTCATCCCATTAGCACCTGCATTGTGAAATATCGAAAGTCAATTATTTATTATTGTTAACATTTTTTTTTCTGTGTGGAGAGGGGGGGGGGTAGTCTGACGTTGCAACAAATTTAGTTTGAAAATGACCTGTTAATTACTTCATTTGGTAAGTGCTTGAATGAAATAATGAAATATTGCCCTCTTTCTTGTTTAATTCATACCCATTATCAATTACTGGGGATGTCCCGGATAGTGATTTTGCCGGATTCCAGATTTCGGATATTGTCTTTTTATCTACCGCATTCGAATATTCGGCTCTGTCTGCAGTTGCTCTACAATTACATTAAATGTTCTGTTTATTTATTTATTTTTTGTAATGCTGCTTCAAAGACAATAAACCAAACTTGTTTCCCACCTCGTTTCTTTAAAAATATACTAAATACATTTTAAAATATTTTTATAATCTTTGTATTTTTAATGTGTACTGGAGTTATGCTAAATACAAAATCAGCACTAAAATCACAATGAAATATTGTGCTTTATTTGTACAGGTTTTTTTGAAGGAAACAAACTTAAAACATTTTCCTTCGATAAATTGATTGAAGTAACTTCTTGCATTTACAGAAAAAATACGACTAGAAAATGCTGTGTTTGTTCACTAGTTAGGGTGTTCATTTGCTGGTTTGGGTCACTTTTTTTCCTTTCAAGCCTGCAAAAAAACTGATCCCAAACTATGAAAGTTCTCCCAAATTAAAAGAAAATAATTATACATATAATCTAAAAGGTTTTTACTGTCTTGTGCCAAATGCTACAATTTTTAACGATGGTATGAATTTATGAAATGACATTGCGCTTAAGTTTTCATTCATTGATTGGTCTATCTTACCCATAGTTTAAACTTACAAATTATTGTTAATTTAAATTTTGGAGCCTTTCTGTTTCAGGCAGCATTGAAATAAGATTTTGTGATTACAATAATTGCTTAAAACATTTTGTTAACATTATATCCATGTTTGGTTGATTTTCACAAAAAAAAAAAAGAGTTTAGTCAAATTGTTTCTCTCTTTTCTTTTCTTTCCTTTTTTTTTTTTTTGTATGCATAAACTAATATTATTCCTACTCGCTTTCAATAAAAGGTTTTGGTTTTGCTAAATGGGATTTTTGTGAAGAGTTCGTTTATCATTTGAGGCTGTCCATAGCAAAAAATAAAAAATAAATTTAAAAAAAAGGGGGGGGGGAGGAAAAAGTGTGACACTTTTTCTACAAATTTGAATCCCCCCCCTGCGTCATTAAATGTGTTCACTTAAGTATGTTCACTTCCCCCCGCCTGTCACATGTCATGCAATTTTTGATCAGCATACTGTAACGAAACGTATGTAATTTCGTCTCGTTGTAGATCTTGTTGCCCTCCTTTCTCATGTCTCTTCCCTTGTCATAATAAATAAATAAATAAATAAATAAAACGGGGGACAAAAGAAAGGAAAAAGACAGAGCAAAAAAAAAAAAAATCACAATTTTATGAACAACCCGTAAAGCGTGAGATCATCTGTGGATGACATCTTTGCTGTTATGATTTCTGTCCGTTGTTCCCCCTCTCACGCCCCCCCCTATGCCCCTGAATTTATATTCGTATGCCTCCAGAGCCAGATTAAAGCATGTCAAGTTTTTTAAAAAAATGAAGTTATTTTATATTGCACTTCAGGAAGATTATTATATGAAATAAAAATACAACAAACAAAAACCCTCATTCACAAATTCCATGTCCAAAGTATTTTACTACTTCATTATATTGAAAAGCGGAAGGGGAGGGGGTCATCAAAAACAGTTCGTGCCCAGTGCTTTCAAAAATCATAGCCTGTCCCTGTATGTATGTCTATTGCTTTTTTTTTAAAGTTTCATTAAAAGAAATTGCGTCTATGTCTGCAACCCTCCCCCCCCCCCCTTCTATGGCAACTACAACCTTGAATTTGATTTATAAAATTACTTTAGACCTCAGGTAAGGAATTCCCCCACCCTCCTGGGTTTTTATAATATGTGGACAACATTTTTTATACTGCTGAAATTGACACAATGCTTAAATTTCACGACCTACTTATGTCTGTAGAAAAAATCAGAACACCAAAAAATATTTCACCTTGCCTGAATCTTAAAATGATACCTCTTAAATTAAATTCTGTACGGGTATGAATAAATATTAATGTATGAAACAAATATTTGGAATTTTGAATAGTTAAATAGATGATATAATAATCACGTACGGAATAATACTGTTTAGGTTTATTACCTAGCTTTACTCATTTACTAATCAAATATATTTAATGCGCTTTAAGCTCCCTCACGCACAATACTAGTAAATTTCCCACCAATTTCAATTTCCCCGAAGTCCTTAGTTGGAATTCCATGCCATTACTACCCGCAGCTTTCGCGCTCAAATTGAATCAGGATGAAGTTCGTGCGGAAAATATAATTACGAAAATGAAGTCGACTCCTATTGAAAGAACATAGACCTGAAGAATTACATCTGGAAATTCAATTCACCTTCGGGTTTGCAGTTGATACAAGATACCGATTTAGAAATTGGTTGTTCTGTTGGCGAGGAAATTAAGAAAGTTGATATTGAGGAAGAACCCGTAGGGTAAATATGTGGATGGCTGAAGAAACGAATATGCTTGAGAACTTTGTATCTTTTTCATTTAAGCTTTAAAGAGTGAATTACTTTAAGGGGTGAATTGCAGTCAAAATCGCTTATAACGAACGAGATGGGATCGCGATATTTACTCGTTATAACCAAGTGCTCCTAAAAGCGAGATCGCCATTGGGAAAAAAAAAAAAAAAAAAAAAAACGCATAGAAATTCATTTACACCAGCTATTTTCACTATTCCTGTAAGGTACCAAAAAAGTTAGTTAACTTGATTTTAACAGTGTGATTTTCATGCGATTTTGTTTTTGAGGAATACTAATGGACCGAAGAATATTGCCTCAGTTGAATTCCTAAAAACGGAATTGTAAACAATCTTAGATGATGTTACGGAAAGTAATGCAGTTCGTGGACGTTCTCCTGAAATATTCTCGAAATAAAAGTCCTGAAAACGCAAATGTATGCCTTAGCTGATGATTCCAGGGAAAGTGTGTGGTAGAAATTTTTTGATACTGAAGTCCTAAAACTCCATTTTAGGCCATTTTTGATGACGTTAGAGAAATAGATACTTTCCTCCTTAAAATTTTCTAAGTTCAAGTGTTAAAAACACATCTTTGATGAAATTAAGGAATTCACGGACTCTCCTTCAGCATTTCCCCAAATCGAGAGCCTAAAATCGCATTTGTGGGTCATCCTTGGGACTGGACACCCAGGAAACCAGAGTTCAAAAATATCACTATATTTTCAAAAATACCGAAAATATCGAATATTTGATATCTATCGGATATTTTGATATACACTGTTAAAAAAAATTTCCTGAAAGTAACGGATAAAGTACCGGCAGCAAAGTTGCCGTAAATATTACGTTTCAATTAAATTATTTTCCATGACTTAACAGAAGTTTCATTTCTCATTTTTCCGTTTAGTTCTGTTCTTCTATTTATAAATTTTCCGTGATTTATCGAAAATTCCATTTCTCTTCTTTCCGTTGATCTATTTTTCCGTTTTTAAATTTTTCGTTCATCTGTTTTTCCGTTTTTAAATTTTCTGTGTCTTTACAGAATTTTCGGTTCTTGATTTTTCGTTGCGCTATTTTTTCGTTTTTCATTTTGTTAATATTTTACTGAAATTTCATTCTCGTTTTTTTATCCCATCTTTAAAATGATATATAATAAAAAAATAGATAACCATTCAAAAACTATTATTTTTTAAATTTGTAGTTATTACTCAAATATATTTAAAGTGAAAATTTTGCTTGATAACTTACCTACCATACACCTTCAGATGAATCAAATAGTACCAGCAGAAAAATTGATGGATTTGAATATGACACCAATTATCCCTGCTGATACTGTTCGATATTCCCTTCGTCGTACATTGTCTGGGGTGGCATGGAAAAGCATACATGAAAAAATAGAATATTTTTATTTGAAGAATGAGTCAAATAAAATACCATTTAAAAACCGGTTGACTTTATCATGGAATAATATGCCTGATGGGAGAGAATACCAATTTACTGTGTTTAAAAGCAGAATCATTGACACACACGTGAAGAATTTTTGGCTCCAGATGATGTATACCCCCCCCCCCCCCCCCCCGGTGATTTCCGCATTTTTCACTCATTGGAATAGCAACATGGATTTTTAGTGCATAATCATTATACTTAGGTTAAACATATCAATCAGTTCGTTTTACCCGAAATGTTTTTACAAGAAACTTGCAATAATCTCAAATAAGTTGTTGGATGAGATCCTAATAAAATAAATTAAGTAATTTATATTTATTATTATAAATGAAATCCTGAAAGGAGTAATGAATGTTTCCAGATTTCTAAGTAGTCAAGAAAACTTATTCTTGTCAAAATTTTAATTGTATTTTCAAAGATTAACAATCTGCTATGCCTTTTCGCAAAAAATATAACAGCAATAAATACTTTTATTTAGAGATATAAAATGTTTACTTTCAATCTGTTAAAAAAAAAAAAAAAAAAAAAACTGAGTGATTTTTTTCTGTCTTGCTCGCACACCGCGGTAATCTCCGGTTGATACGAAATGTTGGCATTTAACGTTTTAATGACTTTCAAGAATAGAATGCCTTAGAGCAAAAACAATAACTTTATAATAGTTCTATAAATTCTAAATCAGCTACCATCGGAATGGTATCAAATGCATATTAACAAGAAACATACATTTGTATATTAACATGTACAAAGATATTCAACAATACTTACATGTGATCAGTGGTGCTAAATTTAAGTATCTCCATTGCATCTGGATACAAGTAATCAAATAAATAGCCTTTATTTTAAATGGATAATACGAGATCCTAAATCTATTCTTACCGCTATAACACACAATATGACTAACGAATAGAATTTTTCGAAGTATTGAGCAAAATAATACACCGCAATAATATTCTAATACTGACTCAGTAAAAACCCACAACAAATCACCAGGGAGATCAAAACACATCTGCCTGTCTGAAAATGGCGCGAACATTTTTCCAAACCTACAAAGCCCAAAGGCGTAAAAACAATTTCGACATACGAGTATATTACTCTCCAGACATGAAATAGCAAGCTACCTATTTTGTCTACGACATCTGAATTGTTATTCTAAATAAGCTTGTAATTAACAACATGTAACAGTGCGATTTAATAAGCACTATCAAAAAGTGACGTTTATCATAACTTGAAGGCTAATCAGAATACTAACAAAGTACAGCACAGTGGCAACCCTAAAAATGGAAAAATTCCGTTTTCGTTATTTTCTTTCGTGATATTTCTGTTGTTGTAAGGAAAAAATACGTTTTGAAGCTATTACGGAAATATTCTGAAAAAATCAGTCAGAAAAGTATTTGAACTTTCAGTTTTTTTTAACAGTGTATATTCGATATTTTCAATCAGTGCAAACTTAAGTCATTATATAGTAACTGCTTCCTCAAATCACTGTTGTTTATTTTCTTATGTTAGTATTATAATGCATCAATTTTAAAAATGATAATTCTATATACTAATATACATTTTTATACAAAAATTTACGTAGTTGGAATGGCATTTAAGTATAAGTGATATTCACTATTATTATGCTTTACTCATTTTGCTTTGGTTAACTACTTTTACGAATTTTGCATATTTCAGAAATAAAATAAGGTTGTCCCAAAATTAACGCAAGATTTGAATTTGCCACCATTTTTTCCATAAATTGTTGGCAGCCATAAAAAAAAAGAACAATTTGACAGTTGAGAGTTTAGGGTTAGTAAAAATGGGGTGTTATTGTACCATACAGCTAGAGAGAGTGAAACATTTCAATTACTGCATAAGGCATTTCCTGGTCGCGTACTCTCTCATTTCAGTCATCAGAATTGGCACCCTAGATCGTGTGATTTAACATTTTTAAATTTCTTCTTATGGGGTTATTTGAATTCAAAGGTCTATGTCAACAAGCCCACAACCACCCGTGCATTACCGTGTTGCGATACCGAGCGCCCATAACAGTAACTGCTTGACCAGCCTCAACTTTCATTATTTTTGAAACAATTGTTCAATAATGAAAGCGCGTTATTGTATCGTATAACGCTCCATTTTTGATTACCCTAAACTCTCAGCTGTCAAATTGTTCTTTTTTCAGGGTTGCCAACCATTTATTGCAAAAATGGCGGCAAATTCAAATCTTGCGTTAATTTTGGGACACCCTTTATATGCATTAGTCAGTACACATCCATAAGACATTTTTTTCTTCTCAATTAAAATTGTTACATTACCAATAATTATATGAATAGAAAATAAAGAAGAAATATTATGTTATTCACCTTATATTAATGATACATTAATATGTTATATAAATATGCTATATTACTTTTGATTATTTTTAATAATTAAATAATAATATCTTTTGATCTATGCATTTAAATTTTTTATCCGAAATGTCGTACTTGGAAAAAATAAATATCGAAAATATCAAAATATCATGACATTTTCCAAATAAAAATCAGATATATATCATGATGCATATCATGATATATATCGACCGATACATATCGGCGAACCCTGCAGGAAACGGAATAGGTTTGAGAATCTCCATCCCCGTTCCCAAGATGTTTCTAAAAAGGAAGTTTTAAAAGCGCAGCCTTTGAGTATTTCCAACGATAGTTGGAGGAAACGGATGGCGTTCACGGACTCCCTCCGTCCAGAATTTTTCTAAAATTTAAGTCTTAAATACGTATAGAGTCTAAATTACAGACTATATTTAATTGCGTTAAGTACAGGGAATATGGTTCACGAACTGTCCCCTAGAATTCGTCTGAAATGGAAGCCTTAAAAATTCATTAAAAGCCATGTTTGATGAAGATAGGAAAACTGATGTATTTCAGGTTTTTCACGGATTGTCTCCCGTAATTTTTCTGAAATTGATATCCTAAATGCTGAAACAAAGGGTTTGTTGTATAAAAGAGGTAGCTTCATTTTAGTGTTTTCAAATGTTCTGCGTTTGAGCTGACAGCACCAATCCACTTTTTCTTCGTTTTTATATTTTAACAACTTCCCTTGTAGTGTACAGTTTTAGGAGAAAATCATGATTTTTTTCTCTTTTTTTTTTATAGAAGAATATATATATAGAATGTGAGATTTGGTGTTTAAGCTACAATGCGGACCTTTTGAAAATTGAAGATTAAACTATTGTATCCTCAGTGGTAACTAAGGTAATCAACATATCGAGGTTCACAAACAATATGATATAGAACTAATTGTGCTTGAGAAAAGCGGTCAACACGTTACAGGTTTTATTTTACCTCCTATTTACAGCAAGCCCTTCCATCGTAGGACATATTTTAGGCTCCCCCCCCCCAACAAAAAAATTTAAAGGTATCTGTAATTTCTGTATTTATTATTTTTCTTGTTTATTTTTTTAAAATTCATTATTCTTCAACGTGTGCAAATTGTCCTTCCTCTGCGAGGGCAGTGCCCCCTATTCTTTGGTGCCCCCTCCTACACTCCCTGGAGGAATACCTAAGTTAAACAATGACAAGGGTTGGTCTTGGGGAGAAATCCGAGGGAAGAGCCCCGAAGTAAAACTATTTAATCTGCGATACGCGTTCGAAACAATAGAAACAGCCGCTCCCTCTTCCTACTTTTTCTGACATGGGAGCGCCATCTAGTGATATAATAATGATTTATTTGAATTCTTTCACCTAATGGACAATTTTAATATGAAATGAAGCTTAAAAATAAGAATGTAGGTTAAAATATTTTTCTCATAACCTAAGAAAATATAAAAAGAGTGATTTTTGTGGTAAAATTAAGAACGTAGTATATTCATATGAAATGTGCATACTTTTACTTTCATCATGTAAACACACTTACTCCATTTTTTAAAATCTATTGAGTTAAAGAAATACAATTTTAGTTATTAAATTCGAAACTTTATTTTTTTATTAACACGCTAATACAATTTTAACTGTTAAAAATCAGTCAATGGACGTTTAAATGAAACTGTATACGTTTAGCTTAATTTGTGATAGGAGCTAAGGTTTTGTGTACTTATTTTCATTTTTATGTGAATTCACGCATAATGAACTAGATCCTGATTATTAATACATTATGATTCGATCTAAAAATGACAGGGATCCGCATACCTCTTTCGTTAGAAATACCCCCCCCCCCCTCTTAACCCATAGAAAAATAATAAAATTTAAATTTTTAATTTTCCTAAACTTTAAATTATTTTACAAGTTGAACTCTTTACAACTACAATGTTTTAATTATCCTCACACAACTTAAACCAAATATTACTTCTCTGGATTATAATTATACTTTTTAAAGGCAAACCTTTAAAAAAATATATGGCTTTGAACGTTGTACCTATTTTCGATGTTAAAATTAAAGAAAGTATTCTGAATACCTTGCAGACGAACAAACTCCGTATGTCGCATTCAGAAACTGTTCGAAATTTGTTGAATTATTTTCGTTGCTGACAACTAGAAAATGTCCGAATTGAAGCTATCTTTTTTGTCTGACTGGGTTTGCCATCTAGTGATCAAAATGTCAGTTAATATAAGCATGATGTACCTTTGACTTCAAAACTTCACGAAAACAGTAGCATAACCAGGGGTGGAGTACTCCCCCCCCCCCGCCAATACCATAGGACCAACCTACAGGGAGATGCTCCCCTCAAAAAAAAATCCCTCCTAAATGCTCCCCCCCCCCCGAAAAAAAAAAACAATTGCGCAGTCGATCTCACCCTCCCTGATGAGCACACCTGGTATCACCATTTCCTTTTCTTTAAGTTCCCTCCCAAAAGGGGGAAAAATCAGAAACCGTCGTTACGCTAGAATTCAAATCTTACAATGTTTCAAGCCTCTTCTATATAAATCAGTTTTTGCAAAATCTAAACTATCCAATTAGACAAATTAAATTTGATTTTTACATAAGTGAATGAAAGTTGTTTTGTCCGCGAAAATAATTGCATAGATAAACCCCTCTATCGTTACAATTTCTGAGCCGAAATTATGATATCTAATATTAATCAAGTATGAGTTCCCAACTTAGTTACATTGAAAATGAAAAAAAAGAAAAAAAAAAAAACAATAATAATTTGGAGCCGTCCATTATTAAGTTGATCAAAAACTGTTACAAATTAAAGAATAGATAAAAGTTCCTTTCATGAAGCATATGTTCATATTATTTTATTTTGTGCTTCGTGGTTTTTTATTTTCTTATAGTCATAGCGTCCAGTGGGGAAAAGTCGTCATAAAATCCAGGTTTTTCCACTTAGGGTGATAATGAATTCAATAATTTCTTCGAAAGTTTTTTTTTTTTACATGACATTAATGCAGAACACATTATACATTGAATTTTAGGAAGAAAAAATTGATTTAAATGGTCTCACACATGACATTTTCTTTTTTTTTTATGTATTTATGACTTGGAGTGGATTATAGTTAAAATGATATGTATAACCATCATATAAAAATATAATTTTCAAAAATATTTAACACACCTAAGTTTAAAAAAAGGAATTGACAAAATTTTGATAAATTGCAAATTTGTGATGGTCAGCTATGGTCTTAAGGAGGCTTATCAAAAACTTTAACCATATATGTCTCCACGTTTTCATCAATGTCATTAGGGAAAGTGTGATAAATTTTTATGTTTGACTTATTATCAGGGGCGTGCTCAGAATTTTTGGAGACTACGTGTGTTACTACATAGTTAAAATATTACTAGGTAGTTGGCGCTAAAAGAAGAGTAAATATTTCACCATTTCACTTTGCCCCGCCATTTCACTTTACCCCACATTCCCCTACATTATATAATTTAACTTTTATTACTAATTTTTCAGTTCATGTGAAGAAATGAAGGTTCACTTCACTGTAAAAACGATTCAGAAACGTTACTATAAAATAGTGGTCAGTTGATGTGCCCAATTTCTTCCTGTAACATGTCTTACAAAAACCAGGAACTCTAAATTTTCCGCTAAAATTCAGTAACCTTCCTCAAATATTCAGAAATGTTCCCGTTTACAGACAGTCGTGTCTCTGGAACTTTAGAGTAAACTTATGTAGGTATAATACAATAGCTTGGCACCTTCCTGATTTATGAAAAAAGTTCCACAAGCAGTATTGCAAACACGGCCAAAGCTAAGACAGAACTGAAAGTAAGTATCAAGAATGGTACCTCACCTGCAGTTCTAGCAAAGCTATGTATTCCATAGTCTTATTTGCGCCCTTTGGGAAATTTATCAGTCTGGACGGGCCATAATCGACCTGATGCCGATACGCTTTATAAATACGCTCGGTTAATCTTTAAACTGGGAGCAAAAAATATTTTTCATGCCAGTGAGAAGTCTGCATTCGTGCGACTTGTAGTAATTCAGGAAACTTCTTGACAATGATACTTGATTTTTCTAGGAAGTAGATAAAAACCATTGAAATCCTGAAGTGTTACACGGTAATACTCATTAACGTTTTGGGATTTTTTTTACAGTGTATGACTAAACGTAATGTTGTGCTTCGTACAAAATAAAAAAGAAAAAATGCATAGCCACCATATTCAGTGCCTTATAACTAAGTTCAAAAATTTTCATGTGTTCCGTATGTTAAATTTCTGAGAGGCCTCTTATTATCTGCACAAAAGCTTTACGAGCTTGTGCTATGCTTGTAAGTCAATGCTTACCAAACGTTGTGTTTTGTAAAGGAAAAAGAAAAAGAACACCACCTCTCAGAATTTTGAATTCAGTGCCTTTAAATGTCTGACAGTTCTCTTGTTAACTGAACACTAGCTTCCCAAGTTTGTTTCATATGTTTTAGTTACAAAATTCAAATCGGTCAACAAGCGAAAAAAAACTCCATTCCGGATTTGAACTGTGACAGAGCCATATCGACTACTATAACCAGACTTAGGACAAATCACTTAAAGGGGATGAGGATTTCTGCGGACGGACAGCGTAGTTACACCAACTATTGTCCTCATTGCCCAGATGACAGCCCACTGTCTCGTCAACACATCTTCAGCTATCCAGCAATCCAGGCCTAACTTTTTAACATCGGCTTAGAAGACCCAGTGGACCTACGCTATACAGATAAGGCTGTCGAAGTTGCAAACAGCTTCGGAGCCATATAAATGCACATTATCATAGACACGACATCATCATCATCAGTTACAAAATTCGTAGACCTACTCTAACTGGTTCATTGTTTTGTAAATTTGGTCCTTAAACTTTGCTTAGTTAGCTTTACTTTTCATACAACGAAATTAGTACGAACATTTATAATATTACTGTACAGATTAAAGTATAAATAATATACAGTCGAACCTCGTTAATCCGCCAGCCTTAGTTGCGCACCGAAATTTGGCGGAAGTCGAGTTTGGTGGTTTAACGAATTTCTCCATTCCTGCAAAAATTCATGTTTTCATGAAAAATATATTTAAAAGCATATAAAGTGAATAAATGAACTATAATTCAGATGTTCAAGAAATATTGTTATTTTTTATGACTCTAAAAGGAAGAAATGGTAAATAAATTTCAAAAACAGTCAAATAAAAATACTTAAAAATGCTTAATTAAATGAAGCTACTGGTGTAAGAAATGAAGTGTTTAATCAGTTCAAAATATACTTATGTGAAAATAGAAATGCAATAAAAATATATATCTTATAAATTTCTTTTTGCATCTACTTTAAAATATAGTGGATTCCCATTACGACGAATGTCAATGCAAAGAAATAACCGATACAGCGAAAAAAATTAAGGCCCTTTTAAGTTCATTGTAATGGGATTTCATTACATTTAAATTAAGCTTATAAACTGATGTCGTGAAAAGTTGTCTTTTGACTGAAAATCTTATACGCGAAGCCATAATACATCCCCATTTCTAAGCTTATATTTGTCTCAGCTAAGTAATTGCGCTTCCGGTTACATATAATTAAAACTCACAATATGCAAATGAAAATTTCCTTAAAAATAATTAACTTTCC
This sequence comes from Uloborus diversus, assembly GCF_026930045.1. Lineage (NCBI taxonomy): Eukaryota > Metazoa > Arthropoda > Arachnida > Araneae > Uloboridae > Uloborus > Uloborus diversus. The sequence goes on from NC_072740.1 coordinate 78,147,537, forward strand.
TAAAATATTTCATACATCCTCTTCTATTGTTTGCTAGGATAAAATTTCCTCTTTTACATGAAAGTACCATTACATTTATTTACAAAAGTTTTCTCTCCAAAATTTTCTCCGACAGAACTAGCAACTCGATTACTTCCTCATTTGATTACAAAACTCCATAATTGCTATTTATGGACAGAGTTTAATATTGAAAACCTAATCAGATAATGTGCAATGCTCTTTAAAGCATCTGTTGCACTGATTTACGTAGTTTATAACTAAATTCTTAAATGTTGTGCTTGCTCTTGAAGGACTTCGTTGAATAAGAAGCCTACCTTTCAACCTTCTTATAAATTCAATGACTACAGTTTAAAATAAGTACTTTCACAAAGCATGAATTATAAATAATGGCATTTTACTTGTGGTATCATCTTCCGCATTTTAAAATATGTAAGAGTAGTAGGCGTTGCTCGAGACTATTTAGGCTCGGCTGTAGAGTTGTGCCGTTAATTTAAATTTAAAAAGGGACACTTCACTTGCTTCTGAAACAGCACTAGGCAAGCGTTGAACTGTGAAAGTGATTGCTGCTTTTATTCCGTTAGTCGGCTGTAGAGTTCTGCCATTAAGGGGGTCCGGGACACATTTTGAAAATTTTTTTATTATGTACTTTAGAGTTTTGAAATTTTTTGAACTGATTCATCATTTATTTAATAAACAAAATCATAACATAAATATGAAAAAAAATTATTTTTTTCTTTAAATTTAATTAGTTTTTTTCAAAAAAATGGGGTTGCTTTAAATTGCTATAACTCAAAATATTGTTGGTCAATTTTCAATTTTTTTTCAAAAAAGTATGCACATATATCTAAGCTTTAATTTTTATTCGGCGATTTTAAAAATATTGATTCAATAAAAAATAAAAAATATTTGAAGAAAAATTTCGAAAAATTCGAAGATACTTTTTTTTAAAAAAATCATAATTTTTGAAGTAAACGTTTTTTTTAAATTCGCCGAATAAAAGTTAAAGTAAATTGCTTGAAAAAGATATGCTCCAAGTTTCATTACTTTATCTCTATCGGTTCCTGACTTATAAGAGTTTGAATGCAAGAAATCGGGAAAAATTGCATCATGGAGAAAAACGCGTTTAAAGTTTTAAACTTATGTACACATTCGTTAGATGCATGCAACAAAAATAACTATAACTTTCGTTATATTTAATGTAGAAACAAGATTCAAACGTCCTCTTAAGCAGAAAAAAACGGAGCAATTTTTCAAATTATAAAAAAAAAATTGCAAAATTTGAGGATTTTGTGTCCCGGACCCCCTTAATGTGAATTTAAAACGGACACTTCACTTGTTTCTGAAACAGCACTAGACAAGCGTTGAACTGTGAAAGTGATTGCTCCTTTCATTCCGTTAGAACATATGGTAAGATTTATGAAGATTTTCGTATTTTAAGACCGGACAATTATTTGAAGGAAAAGTTGTTCAAATAATACTATCCCAAATGATGTTGATTCTGTTTTGGCAGTTTAAAATTTTCATATTTTTATAGCTTTTCAAATTTCATTATTACTCTTTTGAGAAAGTTCTAAAAATTTTCTATTTAAGGTGTTCCCCCCCCCCCCATTTTTATAAGCTAAGACATGCTTAAACGTATAAACGTATTTAAAATCCGTATTTCAAAACATTGTGGAAATTCGAACAAATTCTGTTTTAAGACTCTACAAAATGAGGCTTTGCAAAATAAAACTTTCAATTTGTTCATTTCGGAAACTTAAATGTATCTTCACTGATTCACTTTTCCCTACATTTCCCCACCTTTTTTCCCCCTCCAGCGCATGGTAAAGGGAGCTGTGAAATGGGGGGTTGTACTAATACTAACAAAACTATGAAAACCAAGCACAAATCCCGTTACAATTTGAGTGGGATGCTGCCGAACAACTTTTCTCCTAATAATGAAAAATGCATTAATCTTTCTTCCCTAACATACACGTGTTTCTTCACCATTTATTCATATTCATAAATTACTAAGTTATTAATTCTTTTCATGTGCAGTAAAAGGACGGAAAGTTTATCAGTTTTCTCTGATCTTATTCAAAAACTCAGAATCATGTTTGGTAAAGTTTAGTATATCACTTATTAAATTGTGCCAGGCGTCGTAGAGTCTTTGTTTCGTAGTAATTAGAGACGCAAGATGCCGATAAACATTCCAGTTAGCCGCCATTTGATTCTTAGTTAAAAGTAAATTAATTTTCTTCCCGTTTACCTGATAGGACATTTAGCGAGAGCTGGTAGACATTGTTAGAATAATCAATAGGAAAAATTCCGTACTTTAATACAGTACCTGATATTGTTATTGGTTTGCAACGAAAGAGATGAAGTTTATGGACATGATGCGTATCAGGGTTCAAAAATATCATGATATTTTCGAAAATATCGAAAATACCCGATATTTTGAAGTACATCAGATATTTTGATATATGAGGTAGTGAGAAGAGCAAAGGGATGCAAGTGGCAAAATGAAAAATTTTGAGATAATCAGTACACATGGTAGGTAAAAATTTTGAGATAACCAGTACACATGGTAAATGAACCTCTTCTCTGTCTTGGGGCAAGAGACGGTATTAGTAACCCTGGTGGTTGCTGCTATACAGCATGATTTAGAAAAAAATTCAATGAAAGCCTACCTAGGGGCTTATCTTTAAACGCGGTTTACTCAAAACTTGAAAATGTCCACTTGCATCCCTTTGCTTCTCACTGCTTCATATATATATATATATATATATATATATATATATATATATATATATATATATATATATATATATATATATATATATATATATATATATCCGATATTTTCAATCAGCACAAACTCAAGTTTTTAAAATAGTAAATGCATCCTCAAATCACTCTTTATATTCTCATATCATTATAACAATATGTAAACTTGTAAATATGAAAAGAAACTAGTTTTACCTAATATTTCATTTTACATTCTTATCAATTGCAATGAATTTAATTTAGTTATAGCTGTTTTACTCATTTTTCTTCTGTTAGCTACGTTTACACAGTTGTATGATTCAGAAATAAAAATATGCATTAGTTGGTGCGCAGTCATAATACAATTTTTTTTTCTAGCCAACGTTTAATAATTAATATGAATTAAATTGTTTCCTTACTAATAATTTTAAGAATATAAAATAAAAAAGGAATATTATATTACTTTGTTTTATTAATGGATACATTTATACACCATAAAAATAACGTACATAACTTTTTGGTTATTTTTAATAATAAATGAACAATATTACTCTGCTAATATAATTTCTCTATTGAAAATACCGAAAAAGTAAATATCGAAAGTATCAAAATATCATGATCCTATAAAAATGAATATTGGATAAGTATCACGATATACTAATGTCATGATATGTATCAACTGATATACATCTGCGAACCCTGATGCGTATCCTATTTTACTGTGAAGTATGCATAAAGCAACATATTTGTGTCAATATCTAAATATGGTTAGATATTTTGTTCAATGGGTAGGGAAAACTAGAGAGGTTTGACAGGTTTTTCACAAAAATATTTCTTTTATTTTTTTCTGAACTTAAAAAAATTCCAATGTACATTATTCGTTAGGTTCTAAAAATTTTTTTTGAAACTTGACTGCGAACTAATGTGTCTAATTCCTGCAACTCCTTACAAATATTATAAATGCGAAATTGAGTTTTGTTTGTATTGTTTTCACGCCTAGACTACTCAACTAAGTGCAAAATAGAATATATTGTACCCTGCATTCAGAAAAGAAATATTCCAAGATTTGTATTCCAGTTTTAAAGAAAATCATTAATTTGCAAGTATCTCAACGAAAAAAAAAAAGCATATTTGTTCCATTTTTGCAGCAAGTTAAAGCCCTTTTAAAGCTGCACATTGTGAACTTCACCCGAAGTTCAAAAGATTATTAGAACACCCCCCTAACTCTTTTTAAGTTGATTTCATATTCCGAAACGAGGCTTATCTTCAATTTTAAAGTATCGTCTGCAGTTTCTGGTAACGGGATTGAAGTTGAATAAATTTGAATTTCTGATTCGTAGCAGACGATATTTTCGTGAAGAAAAGTAATGAATAACAAGCATGGAGCATTAAAAAAAAAAAAAAAAAAAAAACTCTCGTAATAAAATGTCGTCTGCAAAGGAAAATGAATAAAACATTATTTTGTACGTTCAAAAATAATGATGGGTGTAGTTTTCAAGTGTTTTTTTTTTTTTTTTTGTAATATCATCTGCTCTTTCTGCGAGTGTTAATAGCTTTAGTGGTACAAAAAAGGTTGGCACAGTTCTAATAAATTGATGGCGTTAGTTTTAAAATTATTTTTAGTTTCTAAATATTTTTTTGAAAATTTCAGAACTTAATTTATTAATATAAATGCTGCTGTCAACTTGTACAGATCGCATCTGATGCTGTTTAATATGTAAAGATGACAGAAGTTTGGGATCTTTAAAAAATCCAAAGGTGTCTAAATTTAAATTCAGAGTCACTAAATTGCTCTTTTCCACACATTGATGGTAAATTTTCCCTTTTTGTTTATTGACTGATTGTTCATAATGAACAAAAATGCATCACTTGACAAAACTTTTATTTTTGAGATAGGCTGTGCAACACCGGGCAATGCAACTAGTAATATATATATATATATATATATATATATATATATATATATATATATATATATATATATATATATATATATATATATATATATATATATATATATATATATATATATATATAAAGTCATAAAGATAGAGACTGACGTGTCTTTTTTTTTAATGTAATATTTCCCCCGTATGATTTTGTTCATTTTTCAAAAAATTTTAATCCACTTAATATTTATAAGCACAACTTGCACATCAGAAGAACATTTTTCTAATAAGAACCGACTCCAAGCCTTTATCATTAATGTTTAGAGCACGACCTCTGAGAATATGAATGTACTCAGTGAATAAGTTGTTTCAAGTTCTGACTAAAGAAATATGGGATCTCTTAACATAATCCTCCTTAATTTTACCTCCTTCCTTCATGAAAATTCATATCTTGTCTTAATATCCTAAACTTCATATTTCACTTGACAGCTTTGTTTGATTAATTGGTTAATTTATATTTTTATTTGTACGTCCTTTTAGTCGATCGATTTTCAATTCATATTTTAATCTATCTTTTGAAAAATAATTTCAGATAGCCTTAATAAATTATAAATCTTTGTCATAGCTGTCTTAATGAAGAATATTTTCTGTAGAATGTTAAAAATGAATCTCAAACTCAGATACTGTTATGCTTCAAAGCTGCTTTAATATTTTGGAAATGGTGCGTGGAATTATATCACTCGAATTTACAGAACGAAACTTACAAAAAAAAATCCTGTTGATCTGCCCAAGAACAAGTTAGGTGACTTGTTTTTAATGAATTTTAACTTTTATATGATTTGTTTCATTCCAATTACTAAAAAGCTGTAAGTCTATAGATTAATCCTTTCAGGTCCATAAGCTTTTTGGTTGAGTATGGAGCTTTTTACACATAAAAATATTAAACGGCAGCGAAGGTAACATGTATGTCAAGATTTATGCAATAGTTCAGTGGGTTTTATGTCAATGAATGGGGTATATTTGCCAAAATGGTCCATTAGAGTACAAAACTACAGAAATTTCCAAAAATTATATTAATATTTATTAGTTAACTCAGAAATATTTTGATAATTAATGACAATACTCACTTTTAGTCTTAAATTTAAAAATAATCTTGAATAAAAGTAGAAGAATGATTGCATGAATGCTATATTTTTAATCGATAATGTATTACATTTACGTTAATTTAAAATAAAACTATAGTATCTTTTATTTATTTATTTATTTATTTATTTTTTATTTTATTTTATTTATTCATTTATTTATTTATTTATTTTATTTTTTTTTTTTTTTTGGCTCAACATTAAAAATATATCGCTCATTTGGAAGAAGAGTACCACAATACGAAGAAATGAAATCTTACAAGAGAAGCGTTTGAAGTTTAACTCTTCAGGAAATTTGCTGTAAGAAAAGTAGATTTGCTGTGCTCTCCAGTGGTTAATATTAGAACAAAAAAATCTGTCATTATTTTCCAAAGAAAATAACGTCATTTGAAACCTTTTAAGCGAAAAAAAAAAATTAAAAATTTCCTACTGTGGCACTCTTTTTCTAAACTAGCGATATAATTCACAAATTATTCTTCTTCGATAATTTAAGAAATAAATTTTCAACTAAGGGGACACGTGTGCTCCATCACCTTTAATAGGTTCAGTAAAACAGAATAAATACATAAAAAAGGAAAACATTAAAATTTATTTATACAATTTCAAAATTTCGTCTGAAAAAATTTAATTTATGATGTATTTATTATATATATATATATATATATATATATATATATATATATATATATATATATATATATATATATATATATATATATTTTTTTTTTTTTTTTTTTTTTTTTTTTTTTTGAGACATTAAAAACAGTACATTTTATTTAAAAAATAGTTTGTAATTTTGCTAAAACGACGACACGAATCATTTTAAATAACACAATAGGAACGTAAAGAAATTCAATTGTAAATATGTGCAGTTATTTTTTGAAATTAATTCAATATCTTTTTCAAAAATACGGAGTCAATAATATAAACTGAAGCATAATGACTTCTAAACGTTTAATGGCGTTACAAAAACGATTTTTTAAAATTTAAAAGGACTTATGTAAGATCCAACTTTTATTTATTTCTGGAAAAATATCAAAACGAAAAAAAAAAAAAACTTTAAAGTGTGTAATGCAGCGCAAAGTATCGTGTTAACATCAGGGTATTTTTACCCCTTTTGTAGTTATTTGAGAAAATCGTACAGATCTCTATTCTTTGCTTTTGAATCTCGGATTCTAAAGTTTTCACTATGGTAAATTTCATGCCTCGCCAACTTTGAGGAAAACATTCCTTTTTTTCAAATAACAAAATGGATTTTCTCAAATCATAAATAAGTTTTATTTTTGCCTTTTTTATAGCTTGAATAACACGCAAAAGAAAAAATAATGTATAATCTACTGAAATTTTTTTCTCTTCGTGATGCTTATCTCAAATAATGGGATTTGCTAAACTTTTAGCTTTAAGAAAACAACTTCATAGAATAAAATTGAAAAAATCTCATCTTTTGGTCAATGCAAAAAAAAAAAAAAAAAAAAAATCAATAGCAAATGAATACTCGAAGATAAAGTATTGCTATATGTTCTGCCAATTCGGAGTACACGATATAATTTATGCTTGTAGTCAATATTCCTTAATTTTATTTATTACATGGTCAAAATAAAACAAAGAATTTCATGTATAAATCAACGTTCCTCTTATTCACAAATTTAGAAAAAACTTAGATTGTTACTTAGGGGAGGGGGAGGGGCAGGAAAAACCTAGCATTCATCATATATTGAAGTAGCGTCCGTTATGAGATTATTATGGATAATTATTGTTTGATTTCATTATAATCAGAATGGTCGTTCCATTCCTCAACGGTTTCGTTTTAAATTTATTTCAATTTGAAAAAATAATGTTCATATATTTTATCGCTAGGGCCTTGAATATTTTCTCTTACGAATTCCGATTCTGGTTTCGGTGAAGGGCAGTTGTAATAGAAGAAAGCATAATTTAAATTTGTCAATTTTAGATCCTTCCCTTTTCTTTTAAATGAATTGAGACTTAAAATTTTTTGCATTGTGCCCTTAGACTCTTTTGTAAGAGTAACTGGGTATGAAAAAATGAAACGTTGTGACGGCATGTTAGCGAACAAAATAATGTTTCCTTTTACCACGGAAACTAGGGGGTAATTGGAAATATCCCATTTATTTTACCATGAGGTTGATGTAAGGTAGACAATCGCACTATACATAATCCGTTTAGAAGTTCAAGAAGTTCAACACCAAATAATGCTCAATCTGTAGCCTGTAGGTCACGTGTGACTTCTGAATCCTTCAAATGTAATATGAGATCATTTTAAAGGAAAAATAATATTTTTTTCTCTGAACTTATGTAAAATACGCACACAAGTGTTTTTTACATCAAAATTTAATCTCTTAAAATGTAGGAAGAGTAGAAATTCAGATGTCTCCACTTTCACCAAAGTACAGTGTTTATGGGGTAAATGATGAAAAAGGTTAACAATATAGTTTACAGTTCAGCATTAAATAAGATGGGGAATAGTAAATTTTTGACAAATGGTGTTCTAAAATCATCAGATAAAGGTAGAACATATATTGTCGCGAGACAAGTTAGATTTTTACCTAACATTTTGTGCAAGTTTACAATCACTGTTTTGGAGTGCTTTCTTACTATTCTTTTTTTTTTTTTTTTAACAATAAATAGCTTCAAACACATTTTTGATATCTAGCTAAAAGACAGGGTTTGATGGTAACAGTAGGAAAAATAGCGTTTGAAATGGTTTGTGGACATATGTATCAGGATTGCAAGGGAACCTTTTTTCAAATGCAGATAATGAAATTTTGGATGCAAGATCATCCGACACAGTAGACACAGTACACACTTTTGTCGGATTACATACACGCTTTTGTAGCATGTCTTTGCATTCAGATTACCTGTTCACTCAAAATGGAAAATTTTAGAGTTACTTCTAAAAACATTCCTGAAGATGATATGAGGATTAGAACGCATAACACTGGTTTTATTACACTAGGGGCTGTGGTGGCCTGATCGGTAAGGCATCAGACTTGTATAAAGTCAAAAACATTTCAATATATTTTTTTATATATTTTTTAAGAATAGCGCTCAATACGAAGAAATGAAATTTTACAGCAGAAGCGTTTGAAGTTTAACTCTTCAGAAAATTTTCTGTGCTCTCTAGTGGTTAATATTAAAATAAAAAATCTGTAATTATTTTCCAAAGAAAATTTTCATTTGAAGCCCTTTAAAAGAAAAAAAAAAAAGAAAGAAAATTAAAAATTTCGTATTGTGGCACTCTTCTTCCAAACGAGCGACATATAAAATGAAAATATCTGCTAAAACTTCAAAGACCATGCGAAATACAAAACAGAATATGGGTTGTTGTTGTTGTTGCAGAAGAAAAAAATTCATAGTGCATGATCAAAATTTTTTTAAACAAAAACTTGAAATAAATAGGCACCCCATGCAATGTAAGGCTGCACCCTAGTGTCGATTTATAGTAATCATATTCACCTAGATCCTAAATTTTTGTTTTTCAATCAATTCTATATTTTTTATTTAGAGCTTAAACAAGAAATATCATTTATATTTCAAATTTCATTAAATAAATTAAAATCATATGTGCATTTCTAATGTAGCATGATTCAATAATCTCTTGTAGTGTTCAAAATTTCACTGGGTCAGGCGTGAAAATTAGATAGATCGAGAAAAAAGTAAGAAACTTTCTGACCGCTTAATGGAAAACTGGTGTTTTCGACATTGATGGTTGGTGTTCTAATAAGCATATGTAATACCAAAACCTTCACAAAACGTGAAATATATATTATATCATGGGTTACTTAGAACCCCTTGAAAGAGACAGGCCGACTTAGCCAACGTGTTGGTTCACTTATCCGACATTTTTTTCCAAAGCGGCTTTGGATCCAACCCTGTTTCTAGTATTTATAATTACGCAATAATATTCGTTGGTTGTTATGTCGTAAACCAATTCATGATACGTTGAGTAAAATGTAACTTAAGGTAAATCTAGAAAGATAACTTAGTTCACAAATTCAACAAAAATGTATTGGGAAATATTTATTGTAATGAACCTCCTTTTCACACCTTATTTGTTTTTAATTTATATTACATAAATCTTCTTCATTTACAGAATCAAAAGTTCAAATATCCATCAGCAAAACAACTATAGCTTAGCCACCAGTTTTCTGCCCCGAGGCTTTTGTATAAATACGTACTAATTTTGCCACCCGACAATATTGAAACCAAAAATGTCGGATAAGTCAGCTCCCCTTATATAATGGCCTTAGGATTACCTAAGAATGAATAGGAACTACGCAATCCCGAATTACACAAGCCTCTGTTTGACCTTAATGCCTATATGAAGTTAGGAATACAGAATTAAAATGCTACTGTGCTTACTTAGTTCATTATTTCTTGAAGTAAGATAGTTAACTAGTCTATTTTTAGGAATAGTAATGCAATGAGTTCTCTGTGTCAATATGTAGTTACCCTCTTATTTGTGTTCTAAGTAATCAAGTGGAGTTTTGGCATGTATAAGCAAGTCTGCCTGAGGTATTTTTCCTCTTCTGCAAAGCTTTACTTGTGTCACATAAAGCTTGGCAATGTACACAATTTCAACATCACCTAATACTTTATCTCCGGAGACATAACAGTTGTCATTTCACCTATCGCGCAGTTTCTTCATCTACATTAGAGAGATTGCACCTTTTAGTTTTTGAAGGATCCTTTCAACATTCTGTTATCTGAAAGGAACCTCTTGATTAAAGAGCAAAAAAAAAAAAAAAATAATAATAATAATAATAATATCAAAGCTTTATCACAGCACGATCACGAACAATAATATAATGAATGGTAAGTTAATTGAAGTAAGTTCTTCAATTCTCTACTCCAATAAACTATAAGGGGCGGTGCAGCCACTGTCTAATGGAGGATGAAAAAGGTAAAACAAACAGATGCCGTAACTTATAACTTGCTTTGAAGCTTAATGAATGACAGTAATATTTCAGCGTGCTTGTGGGAAACTTTCTTTTCTATTCCTCTGAAATTACATTACACCATAAACTCTCTGAAGCCTGTAATTTTCTCCAAAGAAAACACGTTGAACGGAATATTTTACCTTTTTCTTTAGTATTGTTAATCACCGCAAGGTAGCGTATTCGAGCTCTGGAGTTGCGAATTACTTCTCTGCAATTGTTTCTATTGCAAAGTAAATGTAATACTTGGATTAATTTTATTTTAACTATAAAATAACTATTATATTTAATTTAGCAAGCAAAACGCTCTTAAGGATCGATTTTTTTTTAAAATAAAATTTTGCTAAAACTTTGGGTCTTTGATTAGGCAAATAGTAATCACTGGCGAAACCCCTTTAAAACTTCAAGAAAACTCTAAGGTTCTTAGAAACTCATTGATTTTAAATTTCAGATATATTCAAAGATTCAAGAGAGAGGAGGCATACAATGACACAAGCGCCGCATCCAGAGATCTGTTACACTATTTCATTAACATTTAACACATATTAATATCTTATTAGGTAGAAACAGTTGGATGAAGGGGGACATAATTGCTATCTTTCAACTTCAAACAGTTCCCTTTGGGATGAAGTGAGACACAACATTTTGTGCACGTAACAAACATAAATCACACTTATAAAATAGCTGTGAGGGTGGAATTCCTAAATACATTTTTAATAGCCTCTCACATGACAAGTAAAACTAGTTGATACCAGTTACTTTGCATTTGTAGAACTACTGAAGAGGAAAATGTAAGATCACTTAACTTTATGAAGCAATTTTTTTCAGCGCCATCTTCAAACAATGATGACGCCTACACAATTGTTCAGAAACCCGCGGAATGCTCAGAATCTCCTTTATATGTTTTCTATGCCCCACTTACCAACAGTTAAGTTTCAAAATTTATCACATGTGTAGTAATGGAGTTAGTTTCCAATTTCCCCATGTTTCTTTACGAGCAAAAAACAAGAAACATTTCTGGAAAATAATGGGCAGCTAATGTGCCTAATTTCTACCAGTAACATACCTGGCAAACACATTAATTTTCCCACCAAAAGTCAGTAACCTTCCTGAAATTAACCAGGAATCTTTCTGAAGAATTCAAAAATTTTCCCAATAAAAACCAGTCATGGTTTTTGAATGCATCTGAATCCTTCCAAAAACATTTCATATCCTTATTGTAATAGCTTGGTTCCATCCTGAGCTACCAGAAAAGCTCCTAACTGCTAGCAGATATACAGTGAAACCTGTATAAATTGGCTACCTGCGGCGCAGTGCTTTAGTGGTCAACTTAGACAACTGGTCACCTTATGGTGGTTGATACGAAGCAGTGAGAAGCAAATGGATGTAAGTGGTAAAATTAAAAATTTTGAGATAACCAGTACAAATGGTAAGTGAACCTCTCCTCCGTCTTGAGGCAAGAGACAGTACTAGTAGCTCTGGTAGGTGCTGCTAAACAGTATGATTTAGAGAAACTTTTCAATGAAAGCCTACCTAGGGCCTTATCTTCGAATGCGGTCTACTCAAAACATGAAAATGTCCACTTGCCTCCCTTTGCTTCTCACTGCCTCATTATGATCAATGACTATTTATGTACCTGACAATAGCGGTCAACTTAGACAGTTGATCAACCTACAAAGGTTGTCAACGTTGTAAGTTTCACAGCAATTCTTGCGAAACTACATATACTCCAGTAGCAGTATTTTGCCCATATGTGAGGCTCATTCAATCTGGGTGCGCCGTAAATCAATTTAGAGAGCAAAACACGTAATAAAAATCTTTAGTATAGTTTGACACTGGTAGCTAAAAATTTTTTCCCAAAACTGAGAAATCTGCATTCATGCAACTTGTAACAATTTTAAATCCTTTTCGCAAAAATACTTGACTTTACCACGAAACTAGTGGAAACTCGTCAAATCCCGCAATGTGTTGTCCGAAAATATTCTGTATCGTTTCGGATTTTTTGTATTTTTGTGCACTGTTTTGCTCTAACTGACCCAATTCAAGGCAGTATGCATTCTTTTACAATCGCTGTGATTTGAAATCTTAAAATTCGTATGGATTGGAAAAACAAAGTGATTTCCCAGCAAATGCAGTGTCACATTCAACGTAATCAGAATATTTTCGAATTTCCAGCACTTGTTTTATTTTTGTTATTGTTATTCTTATTATTACTTTTACTATTTTTCTTTTTGTTATCACTATTATAATTATTAATATTATTATTATTATTACTATTTTTTCTACTGTACTTATTACTATTCTTAATAGTGTCATTACTATTCTCCTTATTATTATTCCTATTTTTATGATTGTAATTACTGTTCTCATTATTATTATCACTACTATTATTATTACTATTTTTCTACTCTACTTATTACTATTATTAATAGTGTTATTACTGTTCTCATTATTACTACTACTACTATTATTATTATTATTTTTTCTACTCTACTTATTATTACTATTAATAGTGTCATTACTATTCTTCTTCTTATTATTCCTATTCTTATTATTATAAAGATTCATCAAAATATTCTTACCTATCCGCATCTCGATTTATCTGGTTGTAGGCGATACTTGTCTGCATATTTACAAAATATATTATTAAACTCTTTATGTTTACAAAACTCTCAGTTCGACTGCAATAAAAGTTTGCACAGCAGAATACATAATTTTGTTCCATTTTATTTTGCGTTCCTGAAATTCACCACCAAAAATATGTTCTTTGCATAAAGAAAAAAAAAATGCTTATTTTGCGAAAAGGAAAACAAATCAGCAATATTTTCCTAAGAACTTGTACTTTATCTTCTCAAGCAATATTCAGGATGAAAACACGAATTTTACTATAGGTTTTAGGAATGTGATACCTTGGTAAATGGCAGGAAAAAAATTTTTCAAAGGGAATTTAACTCCTTTTTTTTTTGTTCGCAATAAGAAATTAAAAAAAAAATGTTTAAAAGCGACATAAACATCTATTATTTTTAACTATGATATTTTCCCTAACGTTAAGGATGCCAAGATACAACTTTTTTTTGGTTTTCTTTTGCTAATAGAAATCGGTTATCAAAAAAATTCATTTTTCGGCCCACCCTAGAGAACATGTTCAAGCAATGAATGATGGATAAAATATTCAAGACAAAATTTAATTAAGTTTTTGAACAAAACGTTTCAGATTTTATTTAATTATTACGAGATACGTTAGTTTTCACACAAGTAGCCCGTTTTCTGACCATCTCCTGAAAAATCACCATTTTATCATGTAGTTTTACTGCAATGTTGTTTCACGCAAAACGTGCCAACCATTCGTCGTTGCTGAGTCACGTGACTTGGGGTCTTTGGATCAGCTTTTGCTAAGCCAATGATTGGACTTGCTCCCTCCATTTCTATTCCTCCTCTAAGACTTAGATACCCGAACCTGTGTATAGAGATGCTATTCTGCTTAAGGCAGAAAGGTACGGCTTCCGTTTATCAAGCATCAATTTTGGTGAAAGTCAGATTTGTCTCAGACAGCAAACGATAGATGGCAGCACCATCTATCAACATTTCGATAATTTAGAACCAAACCAGAAGCCGACTCATGGCTCAGTACCCCTGGCTTAACTCATGGCTTAGCATCCCCAGAGGTATCGATCCTTTCGGAGGACTTTTTGACCACGAGCATATTTGACGTCCCCGCAGTCACCATTAATGGAGACAGTTGATCTTCGACTAAGATCAAACACGGGATCCTTCGGGTACATGTCCGATGCCTTACCGATCAGGCCACCACAGCAGTGTAATAAAACCGGTGTTTTGCGTTCTAAACCCCATGTCATCATCAGGAATTTTTTTAGAAGTAAGTCTAAAATTTTCCATTGTGAATGAACAGGTAATCTGAATGCAAAGACGTGCTAAAGAAGCGGATATGTTATCCGACAGAAGTGTGTACTATCTACTGTGTCGGATGACTTTACATCCAAAATGTCATTTTTTTCTGCACTTAAAAAAAGAATCCCTTGCATATCTGATACGTGTGTCAGCAATCTATGCATTTGTAAAGCTGTTTGTTCTACTGTTACCATCATACTCAGTCTTTTAGCAAGTTAATGTGTTTGAAGCTATTGATTGTTTTGAAAAAATGAATATGAAGAAAGCACTCCAAAACAGTGATTGTAGACTTGCACAAAATGTTGGGTAAATACAGTGAAAAACGTCTATAACAATACTGTCTATAACAATAAACCTGTCTATAACGATATTTTCCTTTCTCCCATACTGTAAAAAAATTCTGAAACGTTACTGGGTATTTCCGTGTCACGTTTCGGGATTTTAATGACTTTTATCCACTTCCTGGAAAAATTAAGTATATTCTTGACAAAAAGTTTCCTGAATTGCTACAAGTCGCAAGAATGCAGACCTTTCACTGTTGTGAAAAATATTTTTAGCTCCCAGTTTGAAAATTAACTGAGCGTATTTATAAAGTGTATCGGTTTTATTTCGAGTACGGCCTGTCCATGCTAATTAAGCTCCCAAAGGGAGCGAAAAAGTGTGGACTGCATTGCTTTGCAAGGTGTGCAAGCAAGTAAAATTCTGGCATAGCTTTGGCCATCTTTGCAATAATGCTCTTTTAACTTCCTTGATAAATCAGAATGATGCCAAGATATTATTTCCGTAGACACGACTGGTTTTAAACGGAAAGATTTCTGAATTTTTCAGGAGGCGTCCTGGATATCAGGAAGGTTACTGAATTTTAGCGGAAAAAGTTCCTGGAATTTGCAAGATATGTTACTGGCAGATATTGGACACATCAGCTGCCCATTATTTTCCAGGAACGTTTCTGAATCGTTTTTACAGTGCAAGTGAATGGCAGCAATAAATAATCAGACTGTCTATAACGATAACCTGTCTATAACAATATCATTTTTAGGTCCCAACAGTATCGTTGTAGACAGGTTTTACTTTTTCTAATTTCTCTTGCAACGTTATATGTTCTACCTTTATCAGGTGATTTTAGAACACATTTGCCAAAATTTTTCTATTTCCCATCGTAATTCACTTCTTAAACGCTAAAATGTAAACTATATTAACTTTTTTTATACACAATTCAGAAACGTTCCTGGAAAAAAATGAGCAGCTGATGTGCCCAATTTCCGCCAGTAGCATATCTTGCAAAAACTATTATCGTTTTCAGCTGAATATCAGTTACCTTTCTGAAATTATCCTTTTAACTTTCTGAATAATTTGGAAATATCCTCGGTTAAAGCCAGTCATGTCTCGAGAACCTTGAACTTTCGTCATTTTACTGCAATGAATCAAAATAAGGAACTTCTTGCATAATGCACATTTTGTAGCGAAATAAAATAAATAGAAATTAATTTTTAAATGCAAAGAAGTTACCTGATTATGTTCAGTCTGCTGCTAATGTTACGTTTTATTACACCGTTATTTTAGACACAAACACAACACTTGAATTTTTTTTAAAGCTAGAAGCAGCGCTAGTGCTTATTCCAATGAATTTCTTTCACATTCTAATAAATTGAAAACACTTAAGAGAGTCTACACTAAAGAAATCTTATTTATTTGTTTATTATTTTTTTCAAAATGAAAACAATTGATTTTGTAAGTAACTTTTTAAAGGATTGCTACAATGAAATTTGGGTGTAAATATTTGATTGAACATCTCAGGAAAGAGAAAGAAAGAAAGAAAAAACCATCACGCTATCTAATTACAAAATTCCATTTTTTAAACTGGTGAATGCAATGATTGTTTTTAAGGACAGAAATTTCATTGGCCGCCATTTTTATGTGAAAACATGCAATTGTCTTCTCATTAAGAAAAAATGGAAATAAAACATCATTTAATATTTTGTTGCTTGAATTTAGTTCCAAAAAGCAATGAAAATAAAGGAAGGAATAGAAAATTTTTAATCTAAGAATTTTTTTATGATCGTAAAAACGACAGAAATATTTTCCGCTTTAATATTTAACTAGATGACCCGTGCGGAACTCCACACTGTTCTTCAAATCGTTTCATAAGGCATTTCGTTCTTTAAAAATTTCAAAGGAAGAACTTTATGAAAAAGAACCGAACAAAAGTACACGGAAAAAGTAAGCGCACAAAAAAAGGCATGTAATTTAAAGACATCGGTAACAAAACCTCGTTAAAGATAACGTTGTGATAATTTGATCATCGCTCACCTTTTGGTTTTACGTAATTTCAATGCAAACATAAATATCATTAAAATTGTGGCTGAGTAGGGACTTGTGAAAAAGCAGTAATTGTGCATGTGAAAAAACAGGTTGTGGCAAATACAGTTCTGCCCATGTGAGCATCTGACGGGAAAAAAAGAAACATTAAAGAGATATTTATTGGCACGGATTCGAATTGGCGCCATTCTGATTAACAGCACGACGCTCCAACAAACCTAGCATTGCGCCTTCCTTTTCGAATGCTATTCATTGAAGGAATGCGTAGTAAAAAACAGCAAAAAAGCTTTTTGCCGAAAGAAAGTAATCAGATTATGCGTCTATGTTTTGTCATTAGGCAGCATGATACGACTCAAAATTATTCGTATAACATGGAATTTGATTAAAGAATGACGAATATCTCACGTAGCAATTGAAACAAACATTCTAGAGTAGTAGTAAATTCGATTGAAAAAATAAGTGTTTTTATTTTTGAAATTTTAACAATTTCCCATAGCAGGCTTCTTAAACCTATACGGCTTAAATGCCCGCACTTGTTTTTCTTTTAATCGAACACTTAAAATTCAAAACCGAAACCAGTTGCACTGAGTCTGTTTTTTACGTAATTTTTCGTACGTAGACAAAATGATTTTTTTTTTTTTTCAGCCGAAAGCAGAGGAGTAGAAAATGATTTCTTACTAATGACGTTGATAATAATTTTAATGTTTTATAACGCATTCGCGTGAATAAAAAAATAAGGTTTACTGGGTGAAACTCGTAGTTTCAATTTGGCCGGCGTATTTTTTTTTTTTTTTTTCATTTGTACAAAAGGTTGAACACTATTATTAGAAAAATCTACATTTCAGCTTACAATGAAAATGTTTTTCTGCACAAAAAGGATTCCCTTGAGGTAAATCTAATAATTTTTTGTTCGTACATTATGCTTAGTGGTCTGGATGAAGTCAAAGCTTTAAAAAAAGGAAGAACACCCTTCGATTAACAGTCAACTTATCCGAATGATAACTGTAGCCTGCATAAAGGAGTCGAAACACCAAGTAGCATTCCCACTGCATTTATTTTATTAGGTGTGTATGTTATGAGCACATGTAATGCGTAATACTAATTAAATTTGATATTATGTCGGACAGCCCAAGCTTGCCCGAAGTTCAGATAGTTTATAGCCGAACGCTCTACCGAAAAAAACTTATCAATTAAACCGAACAACTAAGTCCAGTGCTGTTAAGCTTTATTAAAATATGAACACACACACACACAGGCTTTTTTTTTTTTTTTTTTTTTGCCGAAAGCGACGTAAAAAATGGAAAACTGCATTAGAACTTTGCTTTAAAAAATGCATAAGAACTACAGGCAGCATCAAGGTTTTGAAACAGCAAGAGGCGATTTCGAAAACTTGAATTTTCGACCGTAAGTCTTTTTTTCGTCATTGGCCAGCCTGATAAGTTTTAAAATGAGAGGGGATTAATATATAAGATAAGATATTGAAGAAAAATGTTTTTATTTTTGAAAAATTTTACAATTTGTTATCGCAGGCTGCTTAAACCGTTATAACTTAGATGGCAGCACGTGTTCATCATTTAACAGCACGGTTAAAATACAAAATAAATTGAACTATGCTTTCGAATGTAGTAAAAATGATAAGCTATTTGTTTTTTAGCAAAAAGAAGAAAAAATATATATTTTACCCTTCAAATTGAGGTAGTATTTTATTTATTTGTACAAAGAGTCAAAAACTCATTAGAAGAATATATATTTCAATATACGATTTATTATTTTTTTTCTGAACAAAAAACAATTCTATTGTAGTCTGAAATCTTAAACCTGTTACTTATATTTTCGCTTACATTATGCTTTAATTTTCTTTCCAGAGCCGAAGCTTCAAAAAAACAAAAACACGTGCAATTTCGAAGTAATTTAGCACAAAATCACTGAATGTTTTCATATCAGCAAGGAGCATTTCCTTCTCATTTATTCTATTCCCTCATAGTTGTTATTCTTTTAATACAGTGTTCATGTAATGCGCGATATTTCTCTAATTTTTTTGTTGCAGATTGTTCGGACGGGGGTCCGAACACGTAATCTTCTGGTTACGAAGAGAACGCTCTGCCGATCAAGCTACTCAGCTCTGTCGGTCATAGCGCAAATTAAAGTTATAAGTTTGACCGAAAACCTTATTCTGGTTCTTTAAAACAGGTTTTTCGGTTAAAAGAAACAATTTTCAGACCTTGGGTCTATTTTTCGTCAGTAGCCAGCACCATAAGCTATAAAATAAGCCGTAAATCAAAGAAATCGATCAAGAATTGAGGGAAATTTGGCGTAAAAACCAAAAACAGGCTACAGAAATAATATATAAGGATGCTCCCAAAATGCACTTTATATTAAATATTCAAACAAATTCTTTGATATTTACCTCTTAGGATTGTTTTGAACGAAAAATGTTTTCTTTAAATGATATTGCACTAATGAAATGTTGTACCGAAAAAAGATAGGATGTTCTCATGAAGTACATTTTCGTGCTCAGTTTCCAGCAAACTGCAAATATTATTAAGCATATGTACTACGGTTTCAAAGTTCCTGCAATGTTGATGAAGAGGTTTAATGCACTCACTGTGTGATGTATTTATTCTTTCCAAAAAAAGGTCTCAAGTTTTGGAGCCAAGTAAAGGTGGAGGAGATTCCAAGCCACCATTATTCACGACGACTTGTATCTAGAATGGGTTTTACGCTCGCTATTTTTAACATTAAAGTACGGATGATCTATCTTCTTTCTTAATTTAAAATGTGAATCAGCTTTGTAATTGATTTTTTCCAGTATCTCGTACCGCTTCGGAGATAAGAACACTAACTCTGAGCTTGGCCACCACGTGGCGCTGTAAGTGGTTTCATTGATTTACGTGAAACAGTTTTACTACGTCTAGACCCCACTTCTATGACTAAAGCTTTTGCCGTTGAAAAAGTATTGGGGTAACAATGGACATATTGTGTGTGTGTGTGTGTGTGTGTGTGTAAGTGTGCCAGCTTGAATAGTTGCTCTGAATTTTAATATAACTTTTTTCTAAGAAAAAAATTTTTCGAGCCTTTACAAGGAACGTTATCATTGATTAAAAATTAGTATTTTAAAATTAAATATTGCTTTTTTTTCATTTTTATTTTGTGAAAATAAACTCTTAATGTTTTTCTGTCTACAAAGCTTATGCATATTTCTCCAAAAACAGTCATTTCCCCCCCCTTAGCGCCATTGCAGTTGATTATTACTTCATAAAAAAACGGAGTTCACTGCATATATGCAAAACGGTTTCGAATTTGTATGCATCAGTTACCTTAATTTTCCCGTTTATAATTAAATTTGCAACTCTAAACATTTTGAAGTTATTAACATAACCGTAGTATATACTTTGTCATATTATCTTCTCTAAACTCAAAATTTTCTTTTCCTTTTAAACCTTGATTTCAGCATTTTTCCCTTATAAATCACAAAAAGATCTTGCAATTTTAATTACTGCTTAACATTTGTTTAGCCGCTGATTTTGTAGAGTAATCCAAGAGGACTGTTGTTCACAAAAGTGAAAGATAACGCATTATATTATTTACTCGTAAGTTTAATGTAAGAAATAAATTCAACCCTTATAAATGGAATGGGTTTTTCTTATCAAAGGCAGGGATCAGGATCTCGTGCAATTTGCTGGATTTCAAAGTTTTACCCTTTAAGATTCCAAACTGCTGTCTCCGCTTCCGATTTGGGATCAAGTAAGATTTTGTGTACTTAAAAGAGAATTTTATTGGAAAAAAATGTTAGTTTCGAGTCCCTCCCCTCGAACTGATTGACTAATGTCGGTTATGGCCATCCGCGCAGTTTTAAGATATAGCGGAGTAATTTGTATTCTCTGGTTTACGTTTTTGTCGACAACTATTAGCTCAGATTTTATTGAGTTTAATCTCGTACATTTGCTTTAACCATTTATAAAAGGCGATTTTTATCTATTAGTGCCACATAAAAATTATTTTTGGATTACAATTTGTTAAGGAAAATGAATTCTTTTAGAACTTTGAACAATCGAAAATATTACTCTCTTGCCCATTTAGGGGAGGGAGTATTTTTCTAGCATTGGAACGTCATCCTGTATCTATTTTACTTCCATGAGTGTTAGAAAAGTATTAACTAATCATACATGATTAAATATCTTACTGTAGGCACTAATATCTGTTGAACTTGGTGGGGAAATAATTCTCATTGCCTTATAAAGGCTAACTTCCCGCTTTTTGAACTAATTATCTTTGCACGGTTAAACAGTATTATTTTGCTGGAAATTAAATGTATTATAAATATATAGTAATTTAAGCAAATATTTTTTGCACATTAGGATGCTATTTTCCACGTAAAAAGCTTCTGCACAGAAATATCTATTATTTTTTTTACGAAAGAAAGCCCTGTTTTTGACTTCCTTTTACAAAAAAGGAAGTATTGTATTCGCGAAAAAAATGTCACCCAAAAATCGGCCTTTTTGCTCACCAAGCAACCACTTCACTTTGAAAAGCTTCCCGCCAAACAAGATAAACAATTTAAAAGATCTATCCATATTTCTGAGGAGTTGAAGGTGGGAGGAGGTTCTAACGGAAGTAGCTGTGATGAAAAAGGAGAAGAGGGAGGATGATAGTTTGGCAGATACTTGGCGGGCAAACTAGATATTATAACTTTTTATGGCTGAGGGTTTTTGGGTTTAGGATGCAAGTTTTCTTTTTTTGTGCGGAAAAGTTAAAGGTTTAATTGGCGGGGAAATTTTTACAACAGGGTTGTTTTTGATGAGATATCACATCTTTTTGCATTGATATTATTACTTTGTCTGTATTTTTAGAATTGAGAACTTCAAGTCAGAAAATTTTCAATTGAAACAACGCTGTTTTGTGTTTTTAAGGAACAATAATGCCTAGCCTAATTTTACTTCAAGTTATTTTCTGACTATTAAGATTATATGTTCATTTTGCGAAAATTGGGCGGTTTAAATTTTATTGCAATCCTTGTATCCTCTCTGTTGCAAAGAAAACTTCTTGGATAATAAAATACTATATTTTAAATTATATTGTTTTCTAGCATTTTACAAGTTCGCAATAAATTCTATTACAGTTTCATTATTTGACAGATTATTCAACATTTTCATGAAGGTTTCTTTAAATGTTTTACAGCTTGAGGGCTATTTTAATCTAGCTTTTCACTTTTTGTTTAATTACATTTTTTCTTAAATCGTGGATTATTTTACGTTTTATGGGATAATTTTAATTGTTTGGTGATTTATCTTTTTCTTGATAGAAGTCTTTGTCTTGTTTAATACCTAGTTTTGTTTAAAAGTTCATTTAAAAACAGAAATAACGCACGTTATCACCAAGAAAAAAAAAAAAAAAAAAAAAAAAAACTAAGCCATTAAATATTTTAAATTTGAATGTGTCAGAAGATCTATACAACTTTACTCGATGTCAAATTGCGGATATCTCAAATTTGCCATAGCGAATGCGCATGTTGCGCGCGGACTAAGCTCATTACAAGTCTTGCTTAAATTAATGGCAAAAAAATTTTCAGCTAACAAATTACTGCAAAGCACTGATATCCACACACGTATTTCATATATTTTCAATTCATTATGTGTTGTTTGTGAAAAATCCATTAATTTAGAAAATAAGCAAACCAATAAAAAAGTGTTATTTTTCACTTTCAATTAAAAAGTTATATGTGCCGTATTCATATGCGTACGTTTCATATAATTTGTCACGCAAAATATTGTAATGGTTTAATCCCAGTTTCGCGCCGACATTTAAAATTTCTTCACTCCAGAAATATATCAAAACTGAAAAACAGGGGGAAGGAAATTTCGTATCGGCAAAACTTGGGGGGGGGGAGGACAGCATTCTAATCTCATTCATTAATTTGTTTCTCTGCTTAAGTATAAACATACAACATAAACTGTTCTAACCTTGCAATTGCAGTCCGAGATAAACAAACCCTATGAGCTGAGAGTAAATACATAAGAATTTAGGGAAAATTAGTGATTTTCAAACTTCAATTACTCCGGCCCATGATGTCCCTGGGGGTTGAATTTTTGTATATGTACTCAATGGCCCCCCAAAAATATGTATACAAAAAATCATTACCGTAGCCCCCCGGGGGGGTGTGATAGAACCCCGGGAAGATACAATTTGGGGGGTAAAAACGAGGGGGAAAGGAGAGGGGGGTCAAATGGCACAAAAGGCACATCAGTAGGGCACAAGGAATGTGTGTGCGAAATTTCAGATTGATTCCTTTTTTCGTCTGAGCCCTAGCCCTGTCAAAGAAAGCGAAAACTTTTTTGAACAGCGATTTTATAACTTTAATACCTCCTCCCCCTGATGGTCCAGGGGATTGTATTTTGGTTTACGGCGTCAGGGGCCACTAGAGATTGAGTATACCAAAAATCAACTCCGGGGGTCTTCATGGGGCTGAGATACGTAGCGGTGAAAAGCTCAAAACACCCCAACTTGTTCTGTCGTGTAATCTTGTTCTTGGTCGCTTTTATTTTTTTTCGTCTTTGGCGGTGGATTTGCTTCTGTTGGCTGCTGACGTTTGGTTTCCTTGGCGGGGCGGGACGCTCCCGCGTCCCGTGATTTTGGGATAAAGGAGTCGGAGACGAATATCCAAGAATCGGAGACAGTCATTTGTCCTCCTTGTATAAATTTTTAATAAAGCTACGAAATCAGAGTCGAAGTCCGATTAATTGTCGGGCACAGGAGTCGGATTCGGAGTCAGGTGCCCCTAAATTATTGGAGTCGGAGTCTGGAGTTTGGCGTCAAGAGCTATTCCCAACAAAATTTGTTTGAAAAAAATCCACCTTCAAGTACGGAATCTACATAGACTTTCAGTTTTATCGTAGGCGCTAATGTTAAGGGATTTGAACTGTTCAAAATTGAACGGAAAATTATTCAAATCAAAAATATATTTTATATACGTTTTATAATAACGTTTTTATATAAGTTTTTTATCGAAAGCTTTTTCCTACAAAGTTTGTTTGAAGCAAATTCGCCTCACAGTTCGGAATTGCCTTGAATTTCCCCGTAGGCGCTAATGTTAAGTTTTTTTGAACTGTTCAAAATTGAACAAAATATAGTTCAAATCAAAAAGTGAAATATGGGAATGAGGTGTCCTCGCTGAGATCTTTCGAACAAAAAAACGTTTGTACGAATCGGACTATTCATTCAAAAGTTATTAGGGGGGTGAGGGACAGACAGACAGACCGACAGACAATTTTCCCCATCTCAATACCCTACTTTCCAATTTTTAATTTTTCGATATTCATTTAATTATTTCATTTATTTTTGACTTTTTTTGTTTTTCGCGATATTTTTAAGATGGATTAAGCCTTCTTCCATGCTTTTTTTGAGCACTCACGATTGCTTATTGCTTTCATTTGACTGTCCTTGACGTTACGGTTCCTTTTTCAGCTTGGACCAGGGCTGCAGCACCACCGTCTACCGGCGGCGGCGCGGCTGGTCCTGAGCACTGTCCACCGGAATCCACTTTTGCTGGGCGGTGGTGTCCATGTCCTACACACGCATGCTCATACACACTCCCCTACGTGCACACGCCTTTACACACATGCACACGTCTACGTGCACACACGTAAGTCTACACACACAACTATACACACGTAACCACCCAGGAGGAGGGACATGCTTGGGGGGGGAGCCGTTTCTAGAAACAATAACTCTAATCAGTAGGGTCTTGTAGCAACTCGTGATTGCGAAAAACATAATTTGAATTCAAAGTTTCGAAATTCAAATTAGAATTAATTAGGGGAAGTAGGTCACAGATTTTATTTATTTTTCTTCTTTTTCTGACTTTTACTGGGAAAGTAGGCTAAAAACTGCCAATAATGAGAAAATGACATTGAATTGGAGTAAAAGCAAGTCATGTGATGCACACATCAACTCGTTTATTCCAGATACAATGGGTAATTAAGCGTTTTGGAACTAGCGTAATTTTACTTCACATCTTTGCTAGCATTTCAGTCTATTGAATTTTTCCCCTGCGAAAGAACATCATAAATGGCATAAGTTTAGCATTACGTTTTAAACTCGCTTTCAAATTAAATAACGTCCCTGCTGTTTGAATTGCTTTAATTTTTACCCATTGGAAGGATATACTAATGATATACTACACTGTAAAAACGATTCAGAAACGTTCCTGAAAAATATTGGGCAGCTTATGTACCCAATTTCTGCAAGTAACATATCTTGCAAAAACAGGAATGTTTTCTGCTAAAATTCAGTCCTGAAAATTTCAGAATCTTTCAGTAATGTCCCGGTTAAAGTCAGTCGTGTCTTTGGAACCTTCACAGAAAACTTAGGTAGGTTTATATAGTAATAGCTTATCACATTCCTGATTTTCCAAGAAAGCTCTAAAAGCATTATTGCAAACACAGTCTAAGCTGAGACATAATTGTAAGCGATTGCCATGCATCTAACTCGACTGCAATTTTTGCAACGTTACGAAATCCAGAGACGTATTTGCTGTCATTGGGAGCTTAGTCAATTGGACGGACCGTAAAGATCTGAAGCCGATACGCTTATTAAATACGCTCATTAATCTAAACTGGTAGCTAAAAATATTTTTCAAAACAGTGAGAAGTCTGCTGTCGTGTAACTTGTAGCAATTCAGGAAATCTTTCGACAAAGAGTCTTGATTTTCAAAGGAAGTGGATAAATATCTGTGCCGAACGTTCTATTTAAATAATTTTAACGTTTCGTTTTTTTTTTTTTTTCAGTGTATAACTGACTATAAATCAATTAGATTTCTCCAGTTTTTCCTTTTCTTATCGTACTAGTCATAGTGTGGAAAAAACAAACTAATTTCCTCCTTCCAGTATGGAAGTAAATCAAATATATTTCTCCAACTTTTGCTTCTTAAATTTTGCTGCTAAATGCACAGTAAAAAAAAAAAATCTGCTAATAGTCAACAATATTTCTACAACATTCACTCCACACCTAAAGTTTAATTATTATTTATAACTGTCTGCTTATAGCGCAGAGTTATAAGCAGACTTATAAGTTTTAATCGCTTCAAGGAACTTAACTTGTTTGACAAATGCTGTTAGTTGATGGCAATATAATGACAATGATTATAGTGACAGAAGTTGTCTTTAATTCAGAAAGTGTAGTTTTTGAAACTTAATAAAAAAAGAAAGCTAATTATTTTCTTTTGCTGATAGCTTAATGCCTACATTATGCTGTCACCACATTTTTTGCTGTCAAAGTTTATGCCACTTATTATTTTTTTAACAGTCATTGGAAAAAAAGAGCGTGTCTCGTCGCAAGAAAATATAATTAATAAGACATTTTTTTCTTGTCTTCAATCGATTTTCTACGGAGCAT
The DNA here is from genome assembly GCF_026930045.1 of Uloborus diversus. Classification (NCBI taxonomy): domain Eukaryota; kingdom Metazoa; phylum Arthropoda; class Arachnida; order Araneae; family Uloboridae; genus Uloborus; species Uloborus diversus. The sequence continues at coordinate 78,173,886 of NC_072740.1, forward strand.
GATTTTCCTTTACTTCAAAGAGAAAACTAATTTGGAATAAAAGCTCAATATTCGGTGACAATTTCTTAAAGATTAGGTTTTAAACTCTGAGATAAGTCAAAATCAGACGATTGGAGATTTCAGGTTTCTGATTCTAAATCGGCAGTGTTAAAATGAAGTTTTGAATATTTCGTGTGGATTTTAATCTAAACGAGCTGATGTGTGCATCACATGACTTCCTTTTACTCCAATTTAATGTCATTTCCCCATTATTCGCTATTTTAATGTGATTCAATATTTATTCTCTAAATATCACCAACAATGGCCAAATTGAAACCAAAAAAAAAAAACTCCGCCAAATTTGTCGCCAAGTTGGCGACAAATTTTGGCGACCAAAAGACTGGCGATATATCGCCAAGTGTCCGACAAATTATAACGCCACTTGAGTTTACATCGAAATTAACAATGATTTCCCCCCAAAAAGGTGCAAAAGACCCCCTTAGGAACATCCGAAAGCAACCAAAAGGGGAGGTGCACAACTAGACCCCACTACGAGTCTATGTACCAAATTTTAACTTTCTAGGACATACCATTTTTGAGTTATGCGAGATACATACGCACATACGCACATACGCACATACACACATACGCACATACATACAGACGTCACGAGAAAAGTCGTTGTAATTACCTCGGTGATGGTCAAAATGGATATTTCGCGTGTCTATACATTCTTAGGCACTTTTCCGCATGTGGTCGAATCGAAAAAAAAACTCAACATTCATTTGGGGGTGAGCAAAATGGAAATTAAGGGCGATTTTTGAGTGAAAATTTTTTCGCGAATACAATACTTCCTTTTTTGTAAAAGGAAGTAAAAAGGTATTCAAGCCTAGGATATTTGATTAATTAAGTTCAAAAAGATTTTGAAACCAAAAAAAGAGTTATTTTACTTAGGGTGCATTTTATTGTAATAAGTTATAAACTTTATTTCAACAAATTTGCACTAGGTTTCTAAGGCAAATAATGTATAAAAAGCTTGAATGTAAATCATAAATCAGTTTGAAACAAATCTGATTCACTTGATTTACATTCTCATCACTCTAAACTAGCCTTTCAGATTATTAATTGTAGAAAGGGCAAAAGTCTAAAATTAAAAAATAATAATAATAATTAATTTCAATGAGGAAATGAAAACTAATTTAAGGTGAAGTAACGATCCTACTCGTGGCTAGATCAGTCTTAAAGATTCTCGTAGAATTTAGGTCATTTATGAGTGAAATAAACACTTTTTATTTAATCCTGAAAAGTTTCATTAGTTAAACTTATGCCCATTCTGAAATACTCGACCTACTTGGTTCTGGAACTGTGCAGTAGGCATCTTTTATCGACTTCAGTGTCACACATCGACACAGTGGCAATGAATAGGTATTTCTCTCTTTTTGTTAGTAACTTTTTTTCTACTGATCAGATTTTATTCAAATGTTAATGATAATTTCAATACATCTTTAGCAGCATAGAAAAAAATTGAGATCTTAAAAAAAAAAAAATCACCTGCGATTAGCAGTAATTATAAGAAAACTACAGCAGTAATGATTGGAAAACAATTTTAAGCTAAACAGGATTTTGTGTATATACTTGTGTGTGGGAGACCGGGATTAGTTCTAACAATTTTTTTCAATATTTTTGTACGCTAAACTATTTCAATTATTTACACGCGTGAAACTTTAAAATGCATATAAATTGTTTAACATTCATAACATTAAAAAAAAATGATTATAAGCCACTACTTTAAAATACTTCAAGTTTTTTGAATAGATGTAGATTGTAACAACTTACCCTACCACGGGGCATGTTGTTACAGTATATAGGGTTAGTTGTTACATAAGATATATTTTAGTAATGAAATGAATTTTACACATTTTCCGGTTCATTCTGTTAAATTTTAAAAATTCTTAACCACGTTAAAAATCAAAAACTTTTTGGCTTTACAAATTTACTTCATTAATGACTTATTCTAATAAACTATCATCATCATTATCATTAACCGCGAATTACAATTTTCACAAGCATATAATTTATCAAACTTAGCACATCGGTCATGTCCACAATTGTCACAATTACGACATTGAAGTCGTTTAGTTTGTTTTTTGGATTCTGAGTACGGTTTAGAGCACTCTATGCAGAACCAGTCTTCATCATCTCCATCCAAAGGATGCACTGTTTGGACGCACCTTTTGCATTTTCATTTTGCCTTTGTGTCTGTTATTTCTTCTCTGTTAGACACAATTTCCTTTTCACAGATTTTTGTTTCCCAGCTTCGGCATGCAAAACATTTTTTACTTATGTATCTGTTAAAGTGGTGCTGACCTATGGTTTCCGCTTGCGAACCGTCTTCATTTCTGCACTGCCTGCAGCGTTGGAGAATGACCTATACATTCGAATAATACATTATTTATTATTGTTATCGTTGTTGTAATTATTATTATTATTTATTCAACCATACATATTAACAAAAAATTAATCATAGAATGAAACAGATCAGAATTATTTTTATTGTTATTATTACTATCGTCATCCAACTACAGTACTTTATATGCATTAAATCATGCAATAACCTAAATATTAATTCAATACTGATTTAGAAAATGCAGCATAACACTTTATTCTTAAATGCCAAAATAAGAGGAAACCATGCTTTATTAGCGACAATATATTTTTTTACAATTTTTCACACAAAAATTTCAGCCATTGATACGATTAAATAACATCTTGCTTGATTGTACGAACTATTTTTATTCTGAAGTTATTGTTACTGTTGAGTTTTGCACCACGCAATACACATAAAAATACTTTGCAAAATCTGAGAATTTTTAAAAAACGGAAACTTTAAATGCAAAAATAATTAAGGAACATTCAAAATTTGTAACGCTGTTTAAGATTTTTGTAAAAACGCAATTCAATGACTCGAATGAAAGCTTTTAGTTAAATTTTTGGAACACTGAATTATGTTAGAAAATCGATATAATTTATTAAAAGCTTCATATATGGGGTACATTTGGTTTTCACACTTACAACTAACATAACTAAAATAATAATATCAATAATAATATTGAACGTACAATGAAATTCGGGATTCTTGGATTAGGTACATTTGAGTTTAAAAGCTTCAGCAGAAAATTTTATTTTTTTCAAAAATGGAGAAAAAGGTTTGTTTACGCGGGATGGCTCCTACTATGGGCACCATAAAAAATATAGCATTACAAAAAAAAAACTTTGTGATTCATGTATCAATTATTTGCACGTCAAACAAATGATTTTTTTCTATTATATTCAATGCAGTTTATAAGAGAGTAGTCGAGACAATTTGACACTGAGCCTATGGTTCATACCCCCCGATACAGTTGACGGCGGTAAATTTAATTAGTGGTTAATTGAATCAACCGCTTTAACGAATCAAATTGTCAAAAACAGAATAAAATCCAGCTTTATTGAACTAGCCGTTTTCTTGAATCAGCCGTTTTATGGAATCAAAACTGTTTATAACAAACGTGATTCATATAAGCGGCGGCCACTGCAATTTGAAAAGGACCGTGCTAAATCGCAAGAGCAACACCATTTTCATCATCACTGTCACTTCTCCGTTCCTTTTTTTTTCTTTTTAAAGAAAAATGTGCTTGCCTCGCCCCATATTGCGTATTTTGCTCGATATTGCGCCCTACCCCATATTGTGCGCTTCTCCAACTTCTTTTTTAATTCGTACTCACGTCCATTAATATTGTTCGAAATAGAATGAATATTGAAAAACCACGTACTTTATGTTAATACAGAAGGCATAGTAAAGTTATAATTGACTTATCAAGTTATACATTCGAACCCACTTAATGGAGTAGCCATTTTGCCACAAAAAATATTCTATAAAAAATATGAGCGGGAAATTTCATTACCCGAGATTTAAAAAAAAAAAAAAAAAAAAAAAAAAACACACATTTCATTGGTTTGGCAGATTGAAAATAGGAAAATATTAAACGGGATACTCTTTTCACTGATATTCAAATCAGCTAGCTAGACTGTAATTATCATCGTTTTAAAATGGTACAGCCTGATTACTATTAACAGTGCAAAGTTTTCTGAATTGAAACGAGCAAACACCTATATTATCTCCGACTTCAGCCCAGTTCACCGTTCCTGGTCAGCCCCCCCCCCTCTTCTCATCCCCCCACAAAAAAAGCATCAACTCTTAAAAAAATTAGTTCCGACATTCTCCGTAGGTTCATGTATAAAAAATCACAGGTACACTGTAAAAAAATTCCGAAACGTTACTGAGTATTTCCGTGTAACGTTCCGAGATTTCAGTGGTTTTTATCCACTTCTTGGAAAAATCAAGTATCATTGTCAAAAGATTTCCTGAATTGCTACACGTCGCAAATTCAGACTTCTCACTGCTGTAAAAAAAATAATTTTAGCTCCCAGTTTAAAGATTAACTAAGCGTATTAATAAAGTGTATCGGCTTAAGTTCGATTGCGACCGGTCTAGACTGGTAAGACGTCCATAAGGGTGAAAATCGGTCTGTGAACTACGTGGCTTTGCAAGAATTTCAAGCGAGTAAAATTTTTCATACTTGTTTGCATTTCTGTCTTAGTCGTTGGCCATGTTTACAATACTGCTTTTGGAGAATCCCTGAAAACGTAGGAAATTGCCAAGCTATTATGTTATACCTACCTAAGTTTACTCTAAAGTTCCATAGACTCGAAGGGCTTTAAACAGAAAATTTCTGAAACTTCAGGAGGTTTCCAGGATAATTTCAGGAATGTTACTGAATTTTAACGGAAAACTTTCCTGCCTTTTGTAAGATAAGTTACTGGAAGAAATAGGGCACATCAGCTGTCCATTATTTTCCAGGAACGTTTCTGAATCGTTTCTATAGTGTACCCCATATGAATTAGGTTAATTAATTGGGTGACTTTACCCTAGTAGCTTGACTATGGCAGGCAAAATATGTATGGTATGGGTCATTCTCCAGAAAACGTATTTTTTGAACGCAAATATTTTTTAATTTCGAAACCTTTTGTTTTCTTTTTTGTTCTTTTTTCATTCTTGCATGAAAGTGTTACCTACTAAAAATAACCATAAACAATGGCCCAGATAAGTTCCAATTATTTTACTCATAAACAAAAAATAAATAAATAAATGGCTTGTTCACGGAAATGAAAAAAAAAAAGAAAAAAAATTTAATATTTAAAAATTTGAGGTCAATTTATTATCAAAGTACTAATTTTGTTAATTGTGCAAACAATCAGCTATTTTAATGATTAGTGGGAGTGTAATATTAAGCTCTCTTAATTAAAGTACGGCCTAATTAGTAGTTTCAAATGTATGTTAAAAGATAGTATTTAGTAAATTTGAGGATATACTGGCAATTTTTAATTTTGGTAGAATGCCTATAACTGATATATTTCCCCTCCATCATTTATTTTCACCTCAGAAATAATGACACTGGTAAGGTCTGTCACGGAGATGAGATTCACGGAGGTGATTAATTTTCCGTTAATATAGGCCAAATCGATACATTTTTCGGGGAATTTTTTTTTCTTCCTTGCTACAATCTACACACGTTAAGCATATGAAAACATGTTGACTTCTTTTCTTTAACATTAATTTACATCCCTGAAATTCAAGTTCACGGAGGTGAGAAGTCAGAATAACCACACTAAGTTTTTAAGGCTAAATCGATCTTCTTGCTTTTCGACAAAAATCTCGCAACTTCAACTATGGCTGAAAATAAACGAGGGTGCTCGATTGTATCACGGAAAATAAAATTTGATGTCATCATTACTGCCACGTGTTAATGAGGAATGTCATTTTGTGCTTAGGTAACGGAGGTGAGAATTTATTGTGTGACATGACTCCTTGTTCTACTAAAACGAACTAAAACACAATATTTAAAAAATAAATATACTTGAACAATTAGTATTTGAGACACTTGAAAAAGGAATAATAAATAAATAAGTATATACTTTTAATTAAACAAGTTATTAAGCAACATAAACAGTCACACCAGGTGTGTGACATGCCACGGAGGTGAGAATTCACATGTTGTGAACCAAAAATATACTAAAATAAAAATGATTATTAAAAAATTGTTGGCAGGCTTAAATAGATACATTTTTAATGAAATTAAAAGTCATTGTTAAATGAATTATTTCTTAAAGTTTTTACTGTAAAAGGCATGTGACAGAAAAGATACACTTTTTAGAGAATGATCCGTAAAAAAATATACACAAACCCAAAATCTATCAAAAAAAAAAGAAAAAAGAAAAAAATCAAGTTTTTACATTTTAACGGAAGTTAATAAGATTACTGACGAGAAAGGTTTAAACTCATGTACATTTTTTTGAAAATATGTAATAATTGATATAAAAAATTCGGATGAACTTTCATATTATGTAACAAAAGTTACCAACAAATTCTGAAACAAAAAAATCCAGTACCTATTCGAAAATATCAAATTGAAAAATATTTTTAAAACATTATTCATTATATCAGAAAAAAAAGTAATAGAATGAACTTTTCTCATTCAGTACCGAAAACTGCCTTCATCTCCAAAAGCAATTTTTCGCCAAACTAGCCAACAATGCGGAGGACTCTCACGTTGCCATAGCAACATTCGCTAGAGCGTTTTCAATACAAGCTCTATGGCATCAAAGCTGAGAAATTCCTGTTGCTAAATGGGATATTTTTTCACGGGACGAGGCTATAATAAAGGGGGTCCCTGGGGCTTAATCATCTTCCTTTGCATACATGTGCATCTTAGGATGTGGTCCATCAAAATGATTTCATTCTTTGAAGCAAACGTTATGAAGAATTTAATTTCACTTCATTAAATTAATGGTTAAGTTTATTACTGCGAATAAGTTCGATCTAGGTGAAGCCTTACCTCTATGATTGATGTACTGATATGTACTAACATATTGCTAATGAGATGAAATGCGAAATAACAAACACATCTTTAAAAAAAAGTTTTCTTCCAAGATGAAAATACGAAAAATTGAGTGTTGAGTAATAATTAAATAGAAATGACGGAAAACACGCATTAGAAATATAAGTTTTCCGAATATGTTTTGACTCTTTTTTTCTGCACTGTATATTACTCGATCTATTTGCACGGGTGAGGACATTTTTGCGCATATATTTGCACGTGTTTTTTGGAATTTGAAAGCTTGGCTTTTAATTTTCTTTTATTTAAATATAAGGAATTTGTATGCAGAATAAAGTAAAGTATTAACTTCAAAGGATTGTATAAAGAAAATACAGTTTACGACAAACGTGTTAAAATAACGCGTTACGGGTGTGACTGAATTGTTACGCCCGCAACACGTTCAAATCATTGTTTTTATATGCATAGATATTTTTAGAAAGTTGATAATTTGCATTATGACACATAAAGACTTCTTATATGCAAATATAATTTAATCAATATGTAGACTTCAAATTTTTTTGAGTGAAATACAAATGTTTGAGCACAAATATTCTACCCATGCAAATGGATTAAGCAATATACAATACACAAAAAGATATAGCCAAACCGAATTCGGAAGACTCATAATTCTAATGAGTGTTTCCCGTCATTTCAATTTAATTATTACTCCATCACTCGATTTTTTGTTTTAATTTTCTTCTAGTGATTGTGTTGTCAAAATTTCATTTGGAAGCTATTTAAAAGTTTGTTTTCGTAATCATTTAAAATTCGAAGCTGTATTTCCCCCCGAATGTCGCAAACATTTTTAAAAAAAATCAAGAATTATTTATTCTATATAAAACAGTACGTAAAATTTTGTGATTTGAAATTCACAAGATTCAAACGTCACCGTTTTCAAATATCTGATGCTAAAAAGACGGTAATGACTCATCAAACTGTTTTGAAAGGCAAGCAGTCTGCTTTTCTACTAATGGGGGCCTTTGACCGCCCGCGGTTTTTTTTTTTTTTTTTTTTTTCTTACTAACTCTTTGCTTCCTCCATAACCCTCCCTCATTATGCGAGTACGGGGGTGGGTTATACAGCATAAGATTTGTACACAAAAAAAAGGTACTGGGGAATAGTTCCCGCCTCCAAACAGTTATTTCTGCCCTACGTCTTTTATATATCATTCGCACCTAATTATTTTCCATGATAATGTTTGTAATTTTCCCAAAGTGCGTTATCCCCGGTTGTTATGCATAAGTCCAGTGCGTTTTTGGAAATAAAGGGGGGTTTGCATGTTTATACAGTTGGATTTTGCATGAGTTCTGCAACAGATCTTCCAGCTGATATGCCTGAATTGCTCATCAGCATTGCCTTGTAAGGCATGTGAACACTGAGTTCTTTGACTGTACTGGACTCATGCTGTATCACCAGCTATTTTTGACTCGTGTGATACCAAGAAATGAGGAGGCCAACATTTGGCTATAAATGTGTTATCTTGCAAAAAATTTCTATAAAATGAATGTTTTTTAATAAATGCTAAATTTCCAAATCAATCGACTTTTGAACTTTTAAAAACTACATTTTATGAAGCATGTATTTGTTTAAAGTCCGATACTTTCTGAGAGTTAGACAATTTGGGGACAAAATATTTTTACGATTTTCATAATATTTGTTTATTTAATCATATATCTTAACGTAGCTTAAAATTCTAATATTTTTCAATGGGCAACCTTATGTTAAGTGCTTGTTCAAGTACCCTAGCATTCAAGATTTATTTTAGATTTTTTTTTCTTTTGCGTGTCTTTGATCATTGGCTCCAGCTTTATTTAATGCTTTACATCCTTTGCAATTTTAACCCATTTCTTTTCTCTTTATTAGTCACAAAATTTGACACAATGCTCATAGCATTATTCGGGAGTGCGGCGATATCTTTTAAATACCATTTTGCCCTTTTAACTCATACTTAGTAAAATTTTTGGGGAACGAAAAATATCCCATTAGATTTAAAATTTTTCAATTAATTTAGATACAATTATAAAAACAATTTGAAAAGTAAAATAAACTTTTTTTTTTGACTAAAAGTTTCTGTTATGCCTCCAAGAAGAACACTATCGGGTCATACTGAAACGTAAAGAAATAGAGGACAGACTGCGAAATTAATATAATTTCGTCCACATGCAGTACTAGTTTTGATTATTACTTGCTTTAATATATTTAAATTATCCATTATTATGATTCTGCCTGCATATAATTCTTAGAAAATGATTAAACAATTTTACATGTTTAAATATATAATGTCTAAGTTCAGAATGTGAATGAGCATTCGTTTTCACATAATTAAATATGACATAAATTCGTACTTATGTGTAATATAGATCACTAGTAATATAGAAAGAAAACGTGTCGGAACTTTTTTTTTTTTCTAATGGCTGGCAGTAAGAAAACGAGACAAAGAACAATACAGAAAATGTGTGTGTGTGTGTGTGTGCCAACACAATAAACAGAACACAGAATACAGTAAAATACTAGCCTACTGATTGCCTAACATTCGTCTTACAGTCATAATCATTACCATTGCTAATGCTATTTTAAATGTTTAAAAGCTAATATCATTTGGTTTAGTGAATTTAGATGAGCCTTTGTTTTCACATAATTAATTATGACATAATTTCGTACTTATGTGTAATATAGATCGCTAGTAATATAGAAAGAAAACGTGTCGGAACTTTTTTTTCTAATGGCTGGCAGTAAGAAGAAGAGATAAAGAACAATATAGAAAATGTGTGTGTGTGTGCTAACACAATAAACAGAACACAGAATACAGTAAATACTAGCTGCTAGCCATACGCTATCTTGAATCCCAATAACGGTCGCATAGGCTCCGTCCGGAAAACCTCCGACCGGAAGCCCCTCCGGAAAGCCCCAGTTCAAGTGTGCAGGTGGCGAATGTCCATTCCTTGATTTCAGTTACAAAGAGGACAATTGGGACTCTCAACAATCCTCAAACGGTGAAGATGCTTTGACAAACATTCATGACCAGTTAAAAGTTGAAGCATTGCCACTGATTCTGCTCTTTGTGCTATTGGAACAGAATTACGGTTTATAAACCAAACTTTGTGGTTGCTTCTACATTTTAAGTCTCGCCAAAAACAAAAAAATCCCTTCATTTCTTCCTGATATATAATTTATTGCATTAAACGAGACTTTCTTATTTGATATTTGAATAACTGCAAATATGAAATAGTTGGTATAGGAACTAGGATGGTGTATAAAAATTGTGTAGGAACTGGATTCTGCTCTTAGCTTTTCGATTGGTATTAAGATATTATGTAGGTATACAATGTAAAACAATACAAAAACGAAATAACTGAAGCAATTTTTAAACTTGGCTTCAACCATATACGAAATATGTCTTTGACTATAATGCATATATCGCTAAATATACAGAAATTACTTAAATTTGATTGGCAACATGTTCAAAATTGCGAAGCAATGCCTTATCAATTTTGTAATATTGCCTCTATTACCTACCCTAATAGAGTCAATATTACATTTTAAAACTACGTGAAGATTTCTTATGAGCGATAATACAATATAAATCTTTCAATTTATGATGCCATAACTAATACTATAATCTTATTGTATTACTGACATAAGGAAAAATAGAAGGGATAAGAGAGGCCAATCTCTAAACTAAGCAATAGTAGAGTATCGATTGCGGAGAAAACAAAAAAGAAAAAATAATTGATTTATTAAGACATGGGTTACTGTGCTGAAGCTTGATTACGGAGTTGATATAATATAATAAATTCTAGGTCAAGAACATGATTCTATAGCTGTGGTTGACAGTTAAGTGTTAGTTTTTTCTTGGTTCTCATTTAGCTGTCAACTCTTTGATCCATAGTTAATTAACTTGCCAACATGTAGTTAATTTTTATAACGGTATCTGGAAAAAAAATAGTAAATAGATTTTTTTCTTCACCAAATTTCTTGAAAATTAATCATTTTAATGCAAAAGTGGTCATTTTATGGTAGAAAAATATCCAATACTGTTTTATCAATCCGTATGTGGAGCATTGTTTCATACCGATTGAAAATATGAGCATTATATTATGCTAATAGAAAATAAAATGTAAGTTGGATTTAAAAAAATAAATAAAAGGTATTGGTTTTTATTTAATTATTCGTATTGAGCTATTGTTTTTCTCCTTTTTTACATTCAAGAGACAAACTATTTGGCATTTTCGTGGGTTCGAAACTTAATTATCAAGCATTCAAGTAAAAAAATTAAAGAAAGAAAGGAAAAAAATAAAAGTGAAAAACAAAAATGCTAGTGAAAGGGGAAAAAATGGGAAAAAAATGAGGTCATCGAGTTCTTTAAGTTGCTGGTGAGCTATAAATCATACTGGCGACTTATAAATTTTTTATGTAGATAAACGGGTTATTCGATCCGAATCCAGCAATTTTTTAACATAACCAAGCTGTAAAACAGCGGAATTCATTATGTTAGCCTGTAATTATAATAATTAAGATTTAAATGTTATTGTACTTGAAACTGATAAAAAATTCATAATCTAACTATAGGGGACTAATATACTTTTATGTTATCCTTTATTTCGCGATTTTAAACTCAGCGACTCCCCTATGTTTCATATTTTTCTACAGTTGACGCTGCTATATTTTAATATTAGTCAATTTTCCTTATGTAAGAAGCTACACATACAAATCACATATATTTTCGGTCATAATTTTAGTAAAAGGTGTAGTTTCTTTGCTTTATAGAATACTATTGTTAACCACAATTTTTGAAATTTCTTCCTACTTACCTGTCAATGATAATATGAATCATATTATTATTGCAGCAAAATAGAACTTGCTACATGCGTTTTTTCTGATTGTTTCATTTTATAACAATAGTAGTATTGTTATAGAGGAGTACGAAACCATGATGTTGGAGTAATTTGCTTCTAGTCTGCTTTCAAGGGCGTTCATAAATGTTTTTATACATACGGAAAACCCTTTGCCACTGACCCCAAATGTTTCTGGTCAACTCCGTCTTCTATTACGTTTTCTTTTTACTCTTACTACCTTTTAGATCTCAAAAGTATACTCTTTGTTGCAACAACCCATCCCTTAAGAAATATACTTTACCTTTAATTGCCTAACACTGTTTTAAAAAAAAATGTGTTTCCTTACTTGTAAAAGTGATGGCAGCTTAGCTGCCTCCATAGCAATGGAGTAACTTAACTGATAAAACTGGTGTAATGCTCTAACGTTACACCAGTTTTATCAGTTAAGTTACTCCATTGTTATGGAGGAAGCTAGCCGCCGGAATAAGATTACACCAAGTGCAGAATGCTGCCACCTTATTTACGGAGTAAGATTACACATTTTTTTTTACAGTGAAAGAAGATAGAAGTCAAAGCCATCGCTTACCGCCGACAAAAGTTCCACATCTCATTTTTAAAAGAACTACTACTAATTGTCCGTTAAATATCTACATTAAATTCTCTTTCGTGCCACAAAACTCACACAAAGTTGATTTACATATCTGGTGCGTGGTGGCACATGAGCGATATAATCAAAAGTGACAAATCATTAAATATTCATAATTTAGAAAGAAAACATTTTCAAACTTTAAGTATTCACTAGGAATTAGAACTACAAAAAACAACCAGTAAACAGGACACCATAACTAATGTTTTCGGGCATTTTATTATTTGGTAGTTAAATCAGTTAAAAGTAGTATTGCATAAAATTTTGAATTTCTCCAAGGTTGTTATTTATTCTGACTCTAATGTGGCTGATGTAACCGCTGAGCGATATAGTAGTCCTTAGAAGATACATAAAGTACATTGGAACTCACATACTTCAATTCTAGATTGATATTATATATAGGACTTGTTATTTTGCTTGTTGTTTCATAAGCATTTTTTTAAAAATATGTATAACTTATATATAGAGTCGCTATTTTTGTACTGCTACTGCAAAAGTTAAACATATTGAATATAATGATTGTCTTCTAAGCTGCTGCGTAAACGGTTTAATTAAATATCTGAATCTAATTTGAAGATAAGCAGCTGCTAAAATAAATTAATCTGCGCTGAAGAGCATGCAGCGAAGATTAATTCAGAAGAACCTTGTTGAGTGGCAGATGCTCAATTCTTCTATCTTCATGCGTGGTACACCTTTTGAAATGATCCGTAATTGATATATTAATTTCTTGCCAAATGAGTTTTTAATATGCAAATGAAGATCAGAAAGCATCAACAAATTTATCTTGAATTGCTCTACTTAAGAGATGAATTAGATCTTATCAATGGATGAACTCTAAAAAATAATTTGGATGTTGGAAATTTGTTATTGATTATTACTGTTATGACTAAGTTTTCTTTTAAAAGATAAGCTTACATCAAAAATATTGATATATACATTTTAACTTCTGAAAAAGAAGAATCTTTAGTAGAAAATTATCTTTATTTATGCTAAGAAGCTAATCTTTAATGTAAACAGTCTTAAAGATTTCAGTGTTCTCAAAGTGCAGATTAAATATTATTCAAACTTTTAAGTATAAAGTTTCAAAACATACAATGTTAATGTGGTATATATCGATTTAAATTACCGTAATCCATTAATTTTATGAGTACAGTCGAACTCGCTTATAGCGAGCGCAAAAGGACCGCTATATTTTCTCGTTATAACCGAGTACTCGTAAAAAACGAGTTCCTGAAAAAACTGATAAAAATTTATCATAGTTGCTGTTTTTTATCATTTTTTCAATCATTGCACTCTACCAAAGAAGTTAGTTTCTTTGCTTTGAACTGTCTGCATATCTCTTGTCATTGTTTTTAAGGAATACACATATGCACACGTAAAATTTTTAAATCTTTCTTTACACCACAAATTAAAAAAAGTGCTGTCATCTCTCGTTCAAAGGATTTGTGATTTATTACTTTGGTTGACTTTGAAATGTTAAAGAAAATTTACCAAAAAAGGATAAGCTGAGCTGGAAGTAATTAGAAATCTTTATGAATCACAAAAATATTGCTCGCTTTAAGCGGGGTTAGCTCGTTAAAAGCGAGTTATGCTCCCACAGACTTAACATTTTACTAACCAAGTAGTTCTGATTTCTTCGTTAAATCCAGGTTCTCGTTAAATCAGGGCTCGTTATAAGAGAGTTTGACTGTATTTTTTTCTTATTCTTGAAAAAGGAATCATATACCGCATACTTAGAATAATTATTTTTTAACATAATATAATGTGATGAACTTTGTTGCGCTGAAAGAGGACACTGCGTAAGTATTAATATACATAATATTTACAGTTTATATTACCAACCGAGATCGCAAAGTTAATTCATTATTGCGAAAAAAATGGACTCAACGAAAGTGAAACAATCTATAGTGGCGAGATAAACAGATAAACAGATAAGGATTATGATATCTTCAAAACTAAGCTGTTTCATTTTAAATGTGTTTAGAATTACATCTTATCATATTAAATGTTTTTGAAATTGCTTTTAACATTCTTTGGTTGAACTACCTAGTTATAGTAGTAACATTCCTGCAGTTATGAAGTGTACAATAACAGTTTAGATTTGTCCTCTTGCTATATTCTAAAGTTTCACGCTAAAAGGTAGAGATTTTGAGAAAGGTTGCTTATTATACTAAAATGTTTATTCATTGCAATTTGCAACGACTGAACATATAGGGGAATGTGGAGCAAATTGAAATTGTTCAGATAACTTAGTGGAAGGTTGCTGTCAAAAGACCCTTTTAACAAAAAGATCCTTGAAACCTCCAAATTTTTCAATATAGCCATTTTGATATCGCTAGTGTAAATATTTTTTTTCCTATTCTGCATAATATGTAGTACAAGTTATAATTATGAAACAAGTACGTATAAGAGAACTGAAATTAAATATCATTTGCTCAATAAAAGAAGCAGGTTGACTTCATTCAGCAACTGACCCATTCTACGAATGGACCAGTTGTTTGCTTTTTTTTTAAATTTTATTTTTCGAATCAGTCTCACCTTCATACTCATCAGTAAAATGTTTAAACATGTTTTGAACATGATTCGTAAGTCTAAAATGCTGATTAGAAACGTGCACGGACACAAAACAGTATATAAAATAAAAGGTTTTTTCCTTCTTTTAAATCAACTCTACTAAACGCTACTTTAACATCAAACTTTATTGTAATATTTTCCTTTAAAAAATTGTCCAAAATATTTCTCTTCTTTTCCCGAAAAAAACACGGAAGCAATTTTTTTTTTTAATCTTGGAAACTACGTACAAAAGATATTCTACAATTCAAAAAGCATCCATACGAATGCCAGTTAAATTGGTAAAGTGTAAATAGTTTCTGCCATAATGTACGTATACACTAATACGGCTTCTCATTTAATGGTAAACATTGGAACTATTGTCGCTTGGGGAAGCAATTTTGAAATTCACTGCAAGTAATTTGTACACTCCGAGATTTTATGAATATCAGTAACATTTGTACAGCTTCCAATTTCGAGAAGGAAGTTACCACGGCTGAATAGTTGTTTCTTAGAAATAGAGGTTTGTTAAAGTTTGATAAACCCTGAAGGCATTTGGGCGAAAATTCTATTTTACATTGAATTGTGTTATAAGAAATTTTGTGAAAATAGTTAAAAAGAAATTAGTGCTAGAGGGATTCTGTAGTTTTTGTTTTCTCGCTTTCTACGTAAAAAGTCGTTTAAAAATACTTCATTTTTGTATATATTTTTTACCAATGTACGCCAACATTAAATTGAAGATCGCTTACTAATTGTAATTTAATTTTTTTTTCTCAATATATTTACCAACATTATACTCTAACTGAAAAGTAAAAGTAATTTAGTGTTTAAAGGTTTTTTTTTTGTCTTGTTCATGCCTTTTTTGTACTGCTGGTTGATGGTTTTTCCTTGTTACTCAAAACACGTGTGTTTTTTGTGAAGTTGTGCTTATTCGCTACTAATTATTTTTTAAATTGGCACCTTCAAGTTGTTATTAAGCTTATTTCTATCTATGAAACACTATATTTTTTATGTATAATTTATTTTATGTATTATTTATTTTATAATATTGAAGTTCATCCGTTTCTCACCAGTGGACGTATATTTAACAAATTGAATTGCTCAGTCTGATCCACCTTATTTTTTTACTCAAAATGTGAGGAAAAGGTTTAATTATAAACCACATGAATACTTTCTGAAATACTTACGTAAATATTGAAGTGTATAAAAAATATCCCTTGGTTCTATTGAACCTGCATTAAGAAAAATGATAAATCGCCCGATATATCTGAAATAAAAACTTTTGTTTAAACGACTATATACTCATCATCACGTAGAATAACCATCACGTATACACTGTAAACAAATTCCGAAACGTTACTGAGTATTTCCGTGTAACGTTTCATGATTTCAAAGGTTTTTATCCACTTCCTGGAAAAATCAAGCGTCATTGTGAAAATGTTTTCTGAATTGCTTGTTGTAAAAATGCTAACTTCTCACTGTTGTTGAAAATTGTTTTAGCTCCCAGTTTAAAGATTAACTGAGCGTATTTATAAAGTGTATCGGCTTTAAGTCAACTACGGCCCGTCCGGACTGATAAAGCTCCCAAAGGAAGCGGGTAAGTCCGCGAAACTTCCTTGGTCAATCAGGAAGGTGCCAAGCTATTACATTGTACTTCCCTAAGTTAACTCTAAAGTTCCAGAGACACTCTTTGCTTTAAACGGGAAGCTTTCTGAATTTTTCAGTAGGCTTCCATTATAATTTCAGGAAGGTTACTAAATTTTAGTGGAAAACGTTTCTGGTTTTTGCAAGATATATTGCTGGAAAAAATTGGGCACATCAGCTGTGCCCATTATGTTCCAGGAACGTTTCTGAACTGTTTTTACAGTGTACTAATGAAGTAAGATTGATGAGTCAATTATGATGCAATATGGAATAACAAATGTTTTTTAATCTACGAAAAAATAAAAATTGTTGTTCAAAACGATGTTTCAAATACGTAGTAGAAAGAAAAGAAGCTATGAAAAACTCAGTTAATAATTGATTCCATTTGAAGAGGGTGTTCAAGCATCCTAAAGTCTGCTTTTATCTGTATTGATAAAGAGATGGTGCCTTTTACTTATATGAAATCTTAAAAGCAGTATGCTCGTTTCAAAGCATATCGATTTGCTTTAAAAATATTTAAAATAGTTCCATCTCAAATTCTGCTATTTGACTTTGTAATAATTCAACATAAACTGTCATTTCCATTGTAAAATGATGTTTAATAATTTGAAATTTACACCCGTTGACATCCATTGTTTTTCTTATTTATAATTTAAGTTAAGACTCTTTACAGCTCTAACGACTCCCAGTCTCTGCTCTTGGAAATTAAACTTTTTGGCCTCGTTTGGACTCTCTACCTGCGACTTCCATTGTTGATACATTTGGGGGGAAAATTTTTCAGGAAATGAATTTGCTTAGACTCAGCACTCCATAGATTTCTTTCATCTTGGAAAATTTATTTTTGACAAATTGAACTTACTAAATCCATTTAATACCTCAAAGCCTGCCATTGCCTTTCCTCCTTGAAATTGAATTCATTGCTATGACCAATAAAGTTTCCATTTGTGCTTTTGCGTATTAAATGTCGCTTTCTAACGTTTGGAAACTCTAGAAAAACAAATACATGTTGTTAATTTTTGTGATTTTTTGATACACATAGTAACATTTTCGGGCATCAAAATAGAAAATAAAAATTGCTTTGAGTGATTGAGCCAGACTTAAAAGGCAGTAACAAGGGCAATAATATTTATTTATCGTTTCTTTTTCTATTATTAGTCGTTAATCTTACTTTTAGTAATGTAAAACTTAAGTTTCCGTTTGCGGTATTCGTCGACATAATTCGTTTCCTTTTCCGAGAAGTTCTATTTAATCTCAAAACAAAGGCATTTAGTGTTAATGTTATTATTTTTTCTTTATTGGTAATAGAACATTTTACTCTAGCATCTTATGTGTCAAAGCAAATAGCCTAACAATGTAATTAAGTTTTAGGCAATTAAAATAAAAAGATATTTTTTAAAAGTTTGACAGCATAATGTAGATGCCATATACAAGACAGCCCGGTTATCAAATCCAGAGACTGCAGTTTTATTTTTGTTAGAACTCATCAGTCTGGAATAGTGAAACCGAACTGGAGGCAGATGTCATCTCATTGAAGCTGAAAGTTGCTATGAGTTATAACTAGAACGAAACTGCAGTTTCTGGATTGGATAACCTGGATTTTTTAGTATATTGCACGTACTTCTGCCTTAGCCCTGGTTTAGGAGCAGTAACTTACTGCTAAGTTAACTTTTTATTTAAAAGTTGCATGTTTCATTAAATGTATTTAACATTTTCCCTTGAATTTAAATACGTTTTTGTGATTTTATAAAGAAAATAAGTATATTTGAGATTTTCTTACAGTAAATTTTACGGTTAAAATCAATGTTTACGGTGGAAAGTGTTTTCTTAACACGTGGTACACGTGGAGTATCTTGAAATAAACGAACTGATGCGTGCATCACATGACTTCCTTTTACGCCAATTTAATGATAATAGCGCCTTGGAGTAAGTAAGGAAACATTAAATATTATCACCCCAAGTTTCTTGCGAACCGAAGCAAAAAAACGTTTTACATAGATTCATTCCCCCATTATTGGCAATTTTAATGTGATTCAGCGGTTAAAATATCACCAACATTAAATAATTATTTAAATATCACCAACATTAGCCGAATTAAAACCAGACTTAAAAATTAAAAAAAAAAAATCGCCGAATTGGAGACGAAACTTGGTGGCCAAAAGCTTGCCGATGTATCGCCAAGTGTTTGTCATATTATAACACCACTTGAGTTAGAATTGAAATTAACAATGATTTCCTCCCAAAAGAGTGTAAAAGACCCTTTTAAGAACATCCGAATGCAACCAAAAGTGAAAGTGCACAACTAGACCCCACTAGGAGTCTACGTACCAAATTTCAACTTTCTAGGACATACCGTTTTTGAGTTATGCGAGATACATACGTACATACACATATACGCACATACATACCTACATACGGACGTCACAAGAAAACTCGTTGTAGTTAACTCGTGGATCGTCAAAATGAATATTTCGGATGTCTGTACGTTTCTATGCATATATCCACGTGTGGTCGGGTCGAAAAGAAAACTCAACATTCATTCGGGGGTGAGCAAAATGGAAATTAGGGCAGATTTTTGAGTGAAAAATTTTTCGCGTAGACAATACTTCCTTTCTTGTAAAAGGAAGTAAAAAAGATGCTTGCATTGAAAAAAGGGAAATATTTATAAAATTTAAATTCAACTTACTGTCGTCAATTTTTTTTTCAACCGATTTCAAATCATTGTTTTCTTTCATTTCTTTCGTGTCTTTCTATTCAAAAACACAATAATAGTTTATGTCGTTATTTAAAACCAATAGATGTAGTTATCGTGCAGAGTTTTTGTTATTCTCCGGAAATGAAGAAAAAGGACTGTCAAAAACTTATGCGATATGGTTTCATGCATTTTATGAAGAGTTTAAAAAATTTTTACTTGCATGCACTATTTTCAATGAACTCCCCTAGTCAACGAAAAATAATGCATTTATATTAACGGAATAATGTATTGCTTTCATAACATTTATTTAGTGAATGCTCTTTTTCATTAAAATTATTTCAAAATAGCGATAATGTTTAAAGCCTTTTGCGTGTCAATGAACGATACGGGATAAAAAAATTCTTTTGGGATTTCTATCACCATCTATTAATTGATTGTATATTTTTACATTGCCAATGAGTATGCATTTTTGACATTTCCATCATATCATTTAAAATAAATGTTATCATTTTTCTGTTACTCATCTGGAATACATCTTGTATTCTAAGTATACCAATTACAATGTCACGATAATTGAAACTTTTCAAGATTAGATAAAAGAAAATTAGGTGCGAAAACTTATTTCTAAACAAGACTTACTTGTTTTTTATGTAATTTATGTCCAAGATCTGATTAAACTCTAGATTAGTTGATGTCGCCCATCACCAGTTACTTCAATCAGTTCTTTCCGCTAAATTAAAAGAGTAATCCTTTATCCACCATTGGAGGATGGAGATATCTTTGCCCTATCTTATAGCAACACTTCCGGAACCTTTACTTAGTGTGATTGGAACCGCTATATAAACATCAAATCCTGGGTGAGAAAAAAAAATCCTGGTGAATTTCTTTTTGTAAATATGCGTTAGACGAATCCCCATATTTCATTTTCCTATTTGAAAGTAGCCAATTTCGCCAAGTTATAAATAAAAAAAAGTGAGTATCATTCTTTTTTTTTTAAATGAAAATGTCGATGCAAATTTTCTGATATTTTAAATTTTGATACATATATATTTTTAGCTGATAGAAAATTTATTAATGAGAACAAAAGTTCCAAAGTTTCTAAAAAAAAAAAAATTTTGTGTGATATTTTGAAAAATATATTAAAATGCTGGATTTCTGGTGCAGAACAATTATAGAAACAAGCTTCGAAACAAGATTAAACAGTAAAATGGAAATAGCCTCAAGTTTCCCCTAACGAAATTACAGATATCTGCAGACACGTGTTTCGGGGTTTCAAGGAACCACTTTCTCAATGCAAAATAGTAAACTTTTAGTTGTATAATTAGCTACGTATAAAATCATTCATATAACATTACAGAAATAATTCGATTTCTTTGTTTTCATGGTTATCGGAAACAGCTATATTTATAAGAACAAATTAATACAAAAATATATATACTCAGATTTTTCTTATAACACACACATTAAAGAATAAATTGAAAAAATTGTTTAATTAATAATTAGGGCATTTGGTGTAAGTTTTTGCTAGAGTTGATTGCAGATACATATCATAGCCGCCTATAATGTCAGCATTTCATAGACTAACTTTCTATAACGTTGTTGTATCTGTTTTTTAATTCAAGTTTGCAGAAAGCTCAACAGCACATACATTTTTGAATTTTGATAATGCATTTTTTTTTAAATCTAAGTAAGTCCGTATTCGGTAATGGCGGTGAAACTACAATATGTAGCTGACAACAGTGCATTTGAAACGCCTGTTAAAATAAACTTTTGCAGTCTTAAACTAATTTAATACTTTTATTTCAATCATTTTTCATTGTGTATTTTCAAACAAACGGCTAATTAATGTATTAGTAAAGAATAGAAAATTAAAATATGCTTCAATAAAAAAATTAAATAATTGTTACATTAATAACAATAACAAAGAACGGAAATATGACTCAAAACAAATAGTAAGTATAGATAGATAGTTTCGATATCATAAGTTGTAACATTGCAATAACTATACCGGTAACCACCGGTAACCCTGTTCAAATTTAAGAGTTCTATATTTAATTACACCTTTATGTATACCAATATTTTTTTGCACTGAAAAAAGTGATTCCCTTTTCATCTCCGAAACATGTGTTTAAACTGCAATTTTCGCCATTGGATTTTTCAATCTATACATCCGTTGCAAGGCTACGAATTTTAAATACTAGCTTTTTTATATAAAATTTGGACTCAAATTAAAGTTGCTGTTTTTAAGGAAAGAAAATTACAGCTATTTTCTGTTTTTAAAAACTTATTAGAACATATTAATACATAAATTTAACTTATTTATGAGACGAAATGTTTATACTGTCTTCTAATTACATTGAATAGCTCTGGTGAAGTATTTTATGTAATTTTGATATTTTAAAACCGTATTTTGATTGTCAAAATCAAATATGCATTTACAAGATTATTAACTTGAGTTTATAAGAAAAGTCTCCAGATTTATATAAACATTGAAGTTTGCTGTTTTCCACATTTCATATATTATAGTTTTGAACTATTTTCAATCACAACCATTTTTTTTTCCATAGATATTATTTAAATGTCTGTATTGGGAATATTTCTCTTTAGTTAACTTTTTGATGTTTTCTATTGCACATCTTTAGAGGAATGTGAACATTTTTGTAACAAATTTAAAAAATTCAGTATTTAATAAACAGTTAAAAAATTGAATTTACTTAGCTATTTTCTAATAGTAATCATTAATTACGTAACATGCATAAAGAAATTATTATTTGTCATAATAATTCAACTATGAAACTATGCGTTCTTTTAGTACATCCTAATGTTTTTTTAAGAGTCAAATTTTCCTTTGAAACTATCCAATTGTTCAAACACATATAAATTTAAATTAGCTATTTTCCAAACATAATCATTAGTAAGGTAACATGCATTAATTAGTTATTATTTGTCAGAAAATTTCACCTATGAAAATATGCATTCGTTAAATACCTTCTAATGGCTTTTAAGAACCAAATTTTCCTCTAAAACTATCCAAATTTTCAATTACGTATAAATTTAAATTAGCTGTTTTTCAATATTAATCATTAATTACGTAACATGCATTGATTAGGAATAGTAATTATTTTTTTAGAAAATTTCCACTACAAGAATATGCATTCTTTAAATACATTCTAATGTTTTTTAAGTATAAAATTTTCTCTAAAACTATCCAGCTGTCCAAACACACATAAATTTAAAATAGCTATTTTCCAATATTAGTTTCCAATGCGTAACATGCATTAACTAGTTATTATTTTTTTCGGAGAAATTCAAGTACGAAAATATGCATTCCTTAAATATATTCTAATGTTTTTAAGAATCAAATTTTTCTTTAAAACCATCAAATTATTCTAACATTTATATAAAATTAATAAAGCATACCTTTACTAAAACTTTTTTTTTTAAATTTTAATAGGAAAAAGTGAGTTTTTTTAGGTAATAATCCTTTAAGTATTTTTGAAGTAATTTTTAAGTAATAATTTTTTAAGCACTAATTTTTTAAGTTTTTTTTGTGAATTTTACTTAAATAAAAAATGTATCAACAATATCAACTTATTTTCCATCGTCAATTTTAAAAATTTGGCGAAACTCAAGTACCATAACTTTCGCTTGGCGATTGGCGACATTTAAGCGCCGGTAACCCTCAACTACAACCTTAGGGGTACAATCTCTCCGGCTTCACTTGATGACCACGGTCTCCTTTGCTCCGGTGAAATTTCTCATGCATTATGCGAAACTATTTAATTGTGTGAGAGGTTTGCGTAAGGTTTATCTGACAAGTGCTGTTAATGGGACAGTTTATAACTCCTCCACTATTGCGTGCCAGTTTCGGAAATCTGACCAGTGATTAGTGTTGAAATAGGTGCTGTTAAGAGTAAATTGATGTCAATTAGGCATTTGGAATGTAATAGAGTTTTGTAATTAATTCTGCGAGTTTAGGGAGGTGTTTGATTTAGGTTAGGTAGTTAGTGATCATTGTGATATCATCACTGTCCGTTGGTTGAAACATTTTGGCAAATGTGCTTTCTAAAAAAATTGATCAGAAATATTGTAATGAATTAAATATTGGTTTCATACCTTTTTGTTTTGTTAAATTTTTTTGAGTTATAAGTTGTGGTGTTAGATCTGTGTGCATATACGCAAGTTTTTGAGCAATAAAATCTTTTTGTATTTTTTTATCATTGAAAACACTTAAGTGCTGCAGAGCTATTTTCCTTTATCAGTTGAAGGGTTGTTCAAATCGCTATAATTGTTTGGTGCTGATAAATAGTAAATCGTGTTGGTAAATATTAATTTATTGCTTCTGTTCGGTAGTGTTTAGTGCAAAAATCAACGTGAGAAAGTCATTTTATTCTACTTAATAAACCTTAACTTATTGTAAAAGTTTTAGGATTTATTCAAATTTATCTGGTGGTTTTCATAAGCATCGATTAACTGTAAGGAGTCACATACGTTTGATATATATAATTTAAAATTCTGGTCTGGAGATTGACACTAGCTTTTTCAAGGACATTTCTGGAGTGAAACGTTAAAAATACAGAAATTGATATATCTTCATGTGCAGCAGTTTTCATGTGGAGCAGTATAATGTTGCCGTTTAAAAGATTTAACAAGAGGGCACAAAGTGATCCTTGGATTTCTGACCGCATTCGAAGATATTTCTTCTGCAGACGATTCACTGTAGGAACAAATACTCCCCTGATGGCATCATCGGTAACATTTTCTTTTAAATTTATTTACTAATAGTATTTTAAAAGTATTTCATTAGTAATATTTTTACCCGACTGCGCGTGCGCGACGCAAAGGAGGGTAATGTGTTTATCAGTCTATGTATGTATGTCCGTTTCAATGTGGCGTTCTACAGGCTAATCGCCTTGACTAATTTTGGCAATTCTTACGTCAATCGATTTGTCTTAACCTTGGGAGTGTCACTAAATACATGACAGTAATCAAAAATACCATTTCAAAAACCAGTTGCCATTTTGTCAGTTTGGGATCGGTGCAAGCTGGGTGTCGCACACTGTGTCGCACGCTACCTGCGTGCGACAAATGCAGATAGTTTTGACTGCCTGAATTTTTTGTTTACGGTCTACTAATTGGGGTATCAGTGGCCGAGTGGTCTAAGCGATTGCTTCTCCCACTTGAGGCGGTGGGTCAAGACACCCTCGCTCCGGATGCACTTCCCCTCTTTCTGATGTAAATTCTTTCATGTGTTCTTTATTTGTATTCTGTACTGTAATAAAAAGTATAATATGCGTAACGAAGGCAAGACACTCAGATTGTAGTCCTCATCAAAATAAAGCCGTGCAATAAGCACCAAAAGAAAGAAAGTTTGCTAATTCGATTTTCATCTCTAACATGTTGCATTTAACATGTTGCCTTGATTCAAGGGACTGAGTTTCGCGACGTGTACTTTCTCGACAGGCTTTTTTAGTTTTGCGAGAAAGATTTGACTGACGGGATGTTTCCGATTTCGCGTCATCATGAGTTATACAGGCTGTTTATATAGCTGTGCTGTGGTTGACTTAAGTTCGCGCATTTTTGTCGAAGGTCAAGCACATGTAGCTTTAAGCGGAGTTAAGTCCCTAGAGGGATTAATTATCAGTAGTTTAGACCACCACAAGTTACTTAATAGACCTCACGATACATGCAAACTCTCTCAATGAAATGACAAGATTGCGAAATGTACCGTATCATAATCATAATAACTAACTCAATGAAAATTAACTAAAAAGTGTCAAATAAAAAATTATTAAATAAAAATAAAAAACCCGACTGCGTAAAAACCAAAAAAATAAAATAAAATAAAAACAAAAATGTATAAACCCAGTAGTTTAAAATGTTATTAAGTACTACTGAATAACTACACCTTTGAAATAGTTTTATAACCGTACACAGATAAAACAAATCATAAATTCAAAAGCAGAATAGAAGGATCAACAAACGGGGCTCATTCGAATTTTACGGGGTTCCTTGAATCAGAAAGGAATGGGCCTCGATTGTTGGTCCTTCTATTCTGCTTTTGACTTTATGATTTGTCTTATCTGTGTACGGTTATAAAACTATTTCAACGGTGTAGTTATTCAGTAGTACTTAATAACATTCTAAACTACTGGGCTCATACATTTTTCTTTTTAGTTTTTTTGGTTTTTACGCAGTCGGGTTTTTTGTTTTTATTTTAATTATGTAAAAAGTTTGTATTTCGAGTTCCCATTCATGATTGTCCAATAAAGCAATGGTAGGCTGTGGGGAAAGGTAAACCGCTTAATTATATCCTACCAAAGTATTTATGTGCAGCATATTTAACACATGATCATATTTTCTGCTCGATCCATCGGTATCTTAATAAGGGAACCGGAGTCCTAGTTATGCCAATCATGGTCTTATTGGTCCAATCTACAAGGTCCAATCTTTTTTCCTAGGATTATCAAATCACATTAAAAATAACGGTACACCGCGACATTTTTCTTTTTGAATTCGTCAAGTACGTAAATTAGGCTTCCGTGAACAATTAACTACTTTTTATTACTAGTAAACTACAGTGAACAATGAAGAAATAAAATATACTGTAAAATAAGATCAGGCAATTTTGAGAAGACATTTTTTGCAAAATCTCTTGTTTTTTGATAAAGCTTTATCATCAGTTAGGCTCTCGACGATAAAATCACAATCTAGCGAATTTATGTTGTTTGGCACACCCACCATAGTTGTGAAAAAAAACTCTAATAATTAACCAATGTCTTGTGAAACACTTAGTTCTTCATCCTCCCTTTTTTTTATTAAGTCACTCATAAAACATTTTAGTAAATATCTTGTCAATTTTTTTGTAAACTGCTGCTTTTTCCAGTGCTTCTTGCAACTACAAATTACCAAATGTGTTAATGCGCTTAGCTTAAAATAAAGCTTTCTTTTTTTTCCTTTTTTTTCGATAACATGATTCAACCAATGTATTTGCAACTAGAAGCCCGCCCCGACCTAGTTCGGGTTAAAAAAAAAAAACTTCCATCTTAAATAAATATTATAAAGGTGCCATTTAATTTGAAAATGTATCGTAAGCAATACTTTTTTTTCTTTTACTTTTATGAGGTTTGAAACAAATAGATTTGCCTCATTTTTAGATCTAGAGATGTAACGTTGCACTACGTATCGTAGAGTTGTACTGTTGATAATGGTAATGACATAAGAAATTTTCATTGAATATTGTAATCGCTTACATTGGAAAAGAAAATATCCGGGGACCAAGGGATGCTAGAAATATAAGCCAATGATCTGCCGCTAGTGCAGTAAGAACAATACTCGAAATCACATTATTCCGTAGTGAATTACACTGGGGTTGAATTTTATTGAAGAGATTAAACTAATTTAAGTTGCACAATAAAATTATTAGGATATCGCTTTTAATTTAAGAAGCATGAAGATAAGCCCAGTCCCTATTAAAGAAATTCTCCCAATTGCACGTTTTTTCTTGTTACAAATACGGAGCCTTTCTGTAAGAGATTCAAAATAGTTTAAATGTGAAATGGGGAAATAGTCAGTTTTTATACTTCTAATTAAATTCCATGCAGTTCCGTAAAAAGACATCGCGAAACCTGTTGGTTGATTCTTGATTCTATTGAATTTATTAATTTTTTCCAGTTACACCGGGTATGCCAATCAACATTTATTTACGTACCTGGTTTTCATGTACAAATCATGTTTCAATAGAATTTTTTCGTTGATTCTCTGCGGCGTTGGCAAACAAAAGTCCATTGTTGAATGTCCGCTTCATTCAAATTCTGTCTTTAATTTTTATATCGCTTGACATTGAACGACAATTAAAGAATTTCTCCTGAGGCGCTCCCTGCAATATTTTGACAAAGAGATCTTTTTTAAAAGTTTGCCATACAGTAATAGGGTTTATAAGTGTGAATAAAAGTTAAAATAGTTGTAAACAATTATCTGAGTTTAGGAGCGGAGTCAGAAAGTTACATGTATAAACTAAGGTTATTTTCGAAGATATGTCGCCGTCTATGAGACCGAGTTCCTTATATGTTGCTTGAAATCTTGGCAGAATATTTAACTGTCAATCGACTTTGTAAATATGTAGGACCACGAAAATATTTCAAATGAATTCTTATGTGACTGAATTCAGATTAACTATTAGAATGAATATTGTATATTTTACTAAGAGGTTTTAAGCTCCGGATGCCTTTTAAAATGGTGTACTCGTTTCCATCGGGGAAGTTGCTTTTTTCATATGCCCGCATTTTCTTCTTCTTCTTCTTCTTTTTTTTTTTTTTTTGTAATTTGCTTTTGATAGGATATTTGTGAGCTATATTAGTTTATGATATCGTTTTTAAATGCTTTAATGCGTTCATCATGAAGAATAGTTCCGCGAATAATGTTCATTTATTTTTCCCTCTTTGTCAAATTCTTTCCTATCCACTGTTTTTTGTTCGTTGTTGTTTTAACTCTTAACTTTGATAAAAGTACGGTAATTGTGTGCAATTACTCTTTCAGTTAATAATTTTCCAAAGTAAATGGACTTAATTGTATGCATGCAAAATTACAACTTTCAGAAACACGGATTATTATCATCTAACTACGC
The DNA here is from genome assembly GCF_026930045.1 of Uloborus diversus. Classification (NCBI taxonomy): domain Eukaryota; kingdom Metazoa; phylum Arthropoda; class Arachnida; order Araneae; family Uloboridae; genus Uloborus; species Uloborus diversus. The sequence goes on from NC_072740.1 coordinate 78,201,835, forward strand.
TACTTGAATTCAAAAGATAATTTTCCCGAAGCGAATCGCAGGTACATTTCAATTAATTAAATTTTGAAGCGTAAACATTACGTGACTCTAAACGGTTTTCAATGTCTTAGGCTAATAGAATGCGACAAACACGATCTTCTGCAGCCTCAAATACAGGAAAACGTTATGGCGGTTCTCCTGCTAGCATCGTGTTATTTTAATCTTTCATATATGCCCGTCCCTCAGCCTTCAGTGTAAAGGAGAATCTTCAACCATTTTGTCATTGCGGATGAAGAGCAATAGAGGTTTGTTTTTACGTACATAAGAACAAAACAGTACGAAGCATAAACTGGTAGCGAAGACAACTTATTAGTTTTAAAAAATAGTATAGGAACACATATGTATAATTTATAGCCTATGTCACTCAGTAAGATTGCATTTTTCACATAGTGAAGAAATTTTTCAAATAGGTGCAGTGGTTCCGGAGATTACCTCGAACATATAAACACACAAAAATCCGCTCTCTCTCTTTATAATATTAGTATAGATTCGTAAAAACAATAATATCATGCCGCTGAACCAAATATTAGTAAAAAAAACTTCCAAAAACAAAAATTATATCGTTTCTAATAATAAAGCTGGAAGTATCTCTGTCCGGATCTCTCTCTGTCCAGATCTCTGTCTGTCAGGATCTCTGTGACTCGCATAGCGCTTAGACCGTTCGGCCGATTTTCATGAAATTTGGCACAAAGTTAGTTTGCAGCATGGGGGTGTGCACCTTGAAGCGATTTTTCGAAAATTCGATGTGGTTATTTTTCTATTCTAATTTTAAGAACAAAATTATCATAAGATGGACGAGTAAATTACGAAATTATCATAACGTGGAATCGTAACATGGGCACAAGCCAATTGGCAAGAAAATTCACCATACATTATTTGTAAATACACCTGCGAACCAAAAGAACTTTTGATATTCTATTACGGGCAAAGCCGTGCGGATACCACTTGTATATAATAAAATAAAAAAGAGAAAGAAACAGAATTCGCTTATCTCTAGTTTTCCAGATGTATCCGATTTCTAGAATATTTCTGCGAAAAAAATATTGCGTATCACTTACGTATGGTCATTTTTATAACAGGCATTTATCCAGTTTGATTTTATTTAAACGTTTTATAGTTTCAGTTATTACGACTTAGAGCTCGTTTTGTTTGAGCGTTATTTTAATGCGAGGTAAAACGCTGTAAGTGCTTTTAACGATTTTCACACTTTTTTTTTTCAAATTATCTTGTACATTATCTATACTTAAAGCTTAATGTTCAAACTGAAAAGGTCTGAGTTTAAAAAAAAAATCACTAACACTTTCTAATGTTTTATTAATGCTTTGTATCGTTAAAGCGAAAATCCCTTTCTGCAATTTTCAAAGAACTGAAACTAAACATTTAAATTTCTACTTTGCTCAAATAAGTGCTAGTTACGATAAAATGCAAAATATAAATACATAATGATTGTTAAATGTTTGTAACTTGGCTCTGCTGAGTCGAATCCTTCTTTTTCTGAAAGTTCAGTTAAGTGCTTTGCTTAGCTGGCTCTTTTTTATATAGAATTATTTTCATGTATACTACAATTAAAAATGAAAGCTTGGTACATGTGATTTTATAAAATGTTTAAGTATAATGTTTAAATATAATATTTTAACAAATACGACCCTTTAGATTTGGTGGGGGAAAATACTTTTTAAAAATAATTGTAAAACTTCTTAATTATAAAAATTTAGCATTTTAGGATGAAAAGGCAACATCGACTAAAATTTAATTAACATTATTTGCAATATTAAAGTTTAACCAATTTAAAAAAAATGTAATTTTCTCCATAATAAATGAACGGCATAGTATAGATATGTATAAGGTTATAAAAAGAAATCGTAAAGTTAGGTGACGAAAAAGTAGAAATTATCTTGTAAAGTGCGCGTTACGTTGTTGTGTTTAAAGCGGTATCAAAGTTGAGCAACGTCAAAGATTACTCATTGGACCAAGCAATTATGAAATGAAGCAATTATCTATAAAATATTACTGTAAATAGTAATAATCATTTATATTATTTCTCAAAGGCATCTTTTTGTGGGAACGCTTTAACTTTCTTAATAATGCATCAATCGTCATAAGTAAGGCATCATTTTGAGGAGTATTTTCATTGCTTTTGATGAAAAATAAGCAAACAATTAATATTGTGGTGGTTTTCAAAAGAAAAAAAAAAGATTTCTTTTGTTTTTGTATTCAACATTGCTTTAATGTATAGTATCCCGCGAGAGAAACTTTATTAGCTAAAGCTTTGATTAGTTAAAGCTTTAAAGTTAGTTTATCATGGCAAATCACAATATAACTTTTGGAAAATATTTAAAAAGAAGAATAGAGGCATCTATTGCAATTTATTTTTTTTTTAAATCACGAACTGCGTTAATGTTTTTTTTTTTTTTTTTTTTTTTTTTTTTTTTTTTTGCCTTCTTAGTGCTTCCAAAAATTGCGAAAGTAAAGCACCATTTTATTTAGTTTCACCGCTATTGGCAAAATATTAACAAACAATACTTATTCTGGCCGGTTTTTTTTTTTTTTTTGGAAAATTTAAAATGACTGAGTTTTTGAATTTCCGTTATCGGGCGGGAATGCTTCGTACGGATCATCTAGTTATAAGTTAAAAAAAATGTATGAACAAAAGTCAGTCTCAGAAAATATAAAGATTAATACAGAAATTGAGAAAGATGGGGAAAAAATTTCTGTCTAAAAGACGAGGATAATGGTGTATAATATTTGAGAGAGAGACAAATGATGCTGAGCTTCGAAAAATGGAGAACAAAAAAATTTTGAAAATGTAAATATATATATTTTAATGGAGAATAATTCTTCTAACTTAAGAAGGGCGTTCAAAAGCGTTAATGCTTATGTTTAGCTCTTTACAGGGTTGTAGGAAATTGTCTTAATAGTGGGGAGAAATGCTGAGGAATTTTCAAAAAGGCAGCAGCTAAGCTAAACTCCGGAAAAAAAGTAATGGGGATCTTTATTCTCTCTGAGAAAATGATAGCCCAAAGCATTTAGAGAAACACCAAACAAAATTGAATTTAAAAAGAAAGATCGAAATTTTCCTTTCTTCTACTGAAAAATAAAGTTTCAAATTAAAACAAAAATAGTTTACAATGCTTTAGAAAACTAGAATTGGGTAAAAAAAAAGTGCCTGACGAAAAATGAATAATGACAAAATGAGTTATTTGCTTAAAATAATCAATTACAATGTTTCAAGAAAACTGCAATTAATTTTCTTGCCTTCAGAGCTTTTCAATGCTAAACTTTGTGTAAAAGCAGTAAGCTATTCTGAAAGTGTTACTAAAACATTTCACTTTTGTTCAAATTTTTTCCTAATTATGATGATGTAAACATTAACTCATTGTTTATATTGCCAAATGAAATTACACTTTTCTTTAACCGTTGCTGAAGTCGGGAGTGCGAAAAATTTCCTTTTCGTATAACTGACTATGATGGATGTGAAATCTGATATAAAACAAGTTGTGTTAACTCAGTACTTTATTAATGCAATATAAACATTTAATTATCGTTATTACTAGTTTTTTTTTCAATTCATGCTGTTAGTTTACTCTCCCTATGGATATTTATATATGTTGTTCAAACTTTTAATTGTAAACAAAATACTTTCTTTTTCATCCACTCAAGTTTAAATACATATTTTTTTAACTTGTAGTTAAAAAAAAAACATTGATGTTAATACAATTTAATCAAATATTAATTAATTAATTAAATTAAAAAAATAATTTTAGTTTTATCGGGGAGAAAATAATCTATTATATAAGATATTTAGCAATGGAACATTACTAGAGAATTCTCTTTCTATTTTGCCACTTAATATTGTGATTATGTCATATTACATAATCACAATATATAACATTGCCATTAATACATATTTATACTCATTGCAATTATTTAATAAAAATTAACTAAAATATTTTTTTCATTTTTTGACCTAAGTTTAAACTGAGTTTATTCATTTTTATTGTACTTGTTTATTGTACTTTATATTTTACTTGTTTTGAAAGAATTACACATTCTTAAATAATTTCCATGTAGCGCAAAACTAGCTGAAATAGTTTATGTGAACCTTATAACGCCAATTAAAGATTACAAATAAAAGTTGACTACTTTTTATATATAAAGTTTAAGTTTGGAAAAATGAAATCAGAGAAGTCAAATACCTATCTCTTTTTAATATCATCCAAACTTTCTACTCCGAAACATTATATTTATAACAGTTATGTTTGAATAACACGAGTTCGATAAAACAAATTCTCTTTTTTGTTTGAAAGTCTTCAAATTTATCTTTCTATTATTAATGACTAGACATTTAATCATTTTTTTTAATTCTTTGAAAATTAGTATGATTGTTAATGGTTTCCTGAAAAGGGTTAACAGCACATAAAAAAGCTGTTTGCTGCAATGAAGATTGTTAAAAAAAATACATGTGTTTCATTTGCTTAACAGTCGACCTCGGCGACTAGATGGTTTAACTTTTTACACAGTTACTTTTTATGTCATTCACATTTTTACACCAAAAAGCTAAGCTTTGAGGCAATTAAAGAGAATTTGCTTCTAACAAAGCAAAATTTTGATGATAAATGTATGTTGACTACAGAATCTGTAAGAAAAAATGGTTTTAAAAACAGTTATGAAATAAACTGCTACCAATGAAAATTCAATTATGAAAAATAGATGTGTGAAATTTCACTCTTCATTATTTGACCTATTAATTTTTTTTGTCAGATTATATTTATTTAGTACAATTAATTCAATTTATATGTGTACCAAGGATCATTAGTGTTGTCAGAACAGTAAAACGCATCATTAGCCTAATCTCCTGCTCTTTTCCGCTTGGAAAGTTCTGTAAGAAGTAAGAGGCGAAAGTATGTAAGAATAACGTCAGATCAACTGTTTTTCCCCTATAAAGTTGGAAATATTTTTATGTTTTTAGTAAACATATTTCGTGGTGCAGAAAGAACGAAATTTTGAAAATTTATGTAGATCGCCTCATATTTTTTCCGTACTTGAAATCCTTGCGAACCTTAATCTGCTGAATTGTAAAAATAAATCTGTATAAAATATGCATTCACATAGGTTCATTTCTATTTTGAACCATATTTCGTTGCTTCAAAGAACCTCGTTTTCAGTGTAATGCTAAGTAAAATGACACTTTTGCGTTTGTTTAGCAAACGGTTTATTAAAAATAAAGTTGTATATGAAAGTCATAACGTGATTTCTACAGCTTTTAATCGCAATGTTTTACCTTTCAACAGACTGCTCACTAAACTTTTTGCCTCAATATCCATTCCACCCTAAACTTAAAGGCAGAGATATTTTTAACACCACTACAAGTGTATTTTAAACACTGAAATCGTAAATAAACATTAAAAATTTAGCCAAGTGTGTTTTCATGACTTGCATTTTATAATTGAAAAAAGAAAGAAAGAAAAATAGCATCGTGAAAAGTGAGGGAAAAAATCCATTTGAAATTAAAAATTTTACTTTTGAATGTTTTTTTTCATTTTTTATGTGTAACGTACCAATTGTTATTAATGCTAAAAATCAAAACAGTGCTCATCTCTGTTGACCTTGCCGTTTTAAATTTCACCCTTGGAAAAAAAGTTTTTTCATAGTCACTCTTATTGTTTTCACTGTTTCCGTACAGTTTATTCCTCCAAGAATGTGAATGATTATTTTCACGTCTCGAAAAATAACCAAGCTGTGTCTCTGCTTAGTGCAGAAGAAAAATATTAGTAACTCTTCATTGCTTAGGAATGTAGAAGAAAATCTATTTTCGGAAAATATACTGCACAAAAGTAGTTAATTTTCGAAACGCCGTTTGGCCAAAATGTCTTCTGTTATGGAATGAAAGAAAGAAATAAGTGTTTTGAAAATATTTAAGATATATGGTTTTAAAGTCAAGAAAATCTCTTTTCTCCTCTTGCGAATCGAAAATCTAGCTCCACGTTCAAGACTAAATAAGTTTAAAATATTAAAAACGCCTTGCTCAGGCTCCTTTTCAGCGATCATCGTTTCTGCTTACAAAAGTGTGTAACTTTATTTGACTTTACTTAAGCGAAAGTTGAGATATAAATTTAGCATGAGCACACCGAAGCGAAAGTTATTATTTTTTCCGCTGCAAAATTGCTTCTGTAAAGTAAGCAGCTCCTGGACGCATTTCTTCGAAATAAGTGTAGCGTATTATACTTGGTAATAAATTTATTGATAATTAGTTTCAAAACCTATTTAAAAATTCCGTTTCATTAGCTTTTAAAATAAGTATGGTTTGGAAATTTTATGCTAGAAAGTTTTTCATCCGTGTTATGCTTTCTCTCGCTTTCTAAAATTAGTGTTAAGAAGATAAATATATTTTGGGTTAGAATGTTTTCATCTAAACAAAGAAAGTTCTTGAAAAGAATTTTAGCATTGACATAAGATTTAGTATTTAAACAATTTTTGTCCATTATTAATTACAATGTTTTTTTTCCCTCCCTTTAAAAGTTTATGCTCAAAAATATAACAGTATTCTGAAATTTGTAAAATTAGTCAGTAACACCTCATCTATTTATTATTATTCTTCAGTATAATTTATGGACGAAGATTTTTTAATGTGAGCTCAAAAGCAAAAACCATGAAGAATAATAATCTAAACAATACTAATCTGATGTTAATCATCTGGCTTAGGTTTTTGAAGCATTTTCAAATTCTTGTTGTTTATAAATTCACCTACAGAAATTTGTGCGAAAGGTATTTTTTTCAGTTGCCTTTTTATGTTCTTCTATTAAAATTTTTTATTTAAAATTCATGTAATTATTTACTGAAATCTCATAATATGAGAAACTGCACTTAGGATGACTAAATTTATGACATGCAATACGTATTGGAAAGCAAACAATTTGTGCAGCTTGTTGTAAGTACACATTAATAAGTGGCATGGAAATATTTTTCACGTTAACGGCACATATTTTGCACGTTTTATTATTATTATTATTTTTTTTTTTTTGAATTTCGTTATTTACATTATTTTATATGCAATATACGTATATATACTTATATTTTAACATTTTTTTCCTTGAGATGTATTGTCTTATTTATTTGTTCATTTAATTATTTGTCACACTGATTATAAGTTTCTTGTTATCTTTATTTGAGTTATTGTTCAATTTTGATTTGAAAATATTCTTCACTCCATAGCATGATATAAAATGAAGGCACTTTCCTTAACCGAGTAATCAAAGTAAATGTCTATGACTCTTTATTATCATTTCATAAGTCTTACTGAAAGAACTGAGACACTTGAGACGTTGAAGATACTTTTAAGTATGTAACTTGATGTAAACTTAATGTACTTATTCTTACATAATAGTTAAAGTTACTATCTAAATCCTTTATTGTCTTTCTCATTCGTGAAATGTTCCGATTAATAACTAAGCATTAATAAATTACAAAATTAGAAAAGATTTATTTTGTAAAAAAAACTAGTTTGCTTAAAAATTATGATTTCATTTGTATAATGCATTTGAAACAATTGCATTTAACATTTACAGGAGGCAAAACTTAGAAATCAATTTAAGATAATTCAAGTGTTAGACCGTTGTTCGTAGTGAGTAAGGAAAATGTTTTTGCATTAATTCTTTCTGCATTTGTCGTAAGGTTGGACTCTAACTGGTGATATTATAGCATTAACAAGCAGCATTAAAAAATATTTTTAAAAAAAATGGGATCTACCTCTGATTCCTTATGCCTTGTTTAAACAAGGCCGATGCTTTTATTCTCAGCAAGATAAATTAAACTGACATTCGTAGGAAACTAAGCTTTTGATTACAATGTTCCATGGTTCAAGTAAATTCTTTCTGCTGTAGATACTATTTTAGAGGACATTTGTATAAATTTACTGTCTAGATATGCGTGCTTGACATAAGTATAGGAAAACCTAAGTGCAGTTTATTTATAATTTTGATACGGAAATACTACTAAGGGTACTAGAACTCGCGTATATTATTGAAAGTCCTACATTTTTTATGTGATAAGATTTTTCTTATCAAAGCATCCGCAACTATACATCGCACATCAGTTCTCATAGACACATTATATGAAATGCAACATTTTAGAAAATTATGTTTTCTACTAGTTTTCCCATTTAAAAATAATAATTTTTAGTGTCCACAACATTCAATACGTAAATGACGCACACATTCGCTCCATTGCAGCAAAAGAAAACTTATTTATCTACATTCTGCATCTCAGTGTCTTTTAAAAAGGAGAACATCAAATTGTATTGACCTGACACACAATATTTTTATGTTTACAGGCTTATCCTACTCCAGAATGTCTGAGAAAGGCAACCGTAAGTCTAAAAGACGAGCTACAGTCTTGATCCATATTAGCATGTCGCTAAACTAAATAAGCTACTTATCTACTAACATTACTATGTGTCTCGTATTTGGTTTATACAACTAATAGCATGTTAAATTATATATTATCTCCTTATTGTGTTCATGTATGCTTCAGCATCAGAAGAAAAGATTTTTCCAATGGGGTTGCGTTAGGCTATATAGCCTTTTACAAAACTAGTGAGATCCATCGATATGGCATCCAGTCTTTCATGTGCCACTATTAAGGGACGGATGTCAATGGCAAAGATAATATCGACACTCGGTTTCCACCAGACAGAGGCTCCTGGGCTCTCTTCGATGCGAAACTGTACTAATGATTTGACTTTGCCGATGGCATTCAAAACTAAACGAATGCCCTAGGGATGTTTTGCATACAGCATAATCATACATCATGGGCGCAGACGATTTTCTACATCTCGAAAATCCACCGACTGGACAACGCGGATCACAACCCGGGACCACGGTGTAGAAGCCTTACCACCACGCCACTTTGTCGACTCAAAAGAAAAGGCAGATCAATTGAAACAGTTCTTATGAAGATGCTAATTTTACTTATGGAAAGTTGATTTTGCTGGAATAAGCTGTTTCATACTACATATATATTTTCTTTGAATGAAGGGAGTGTGGTTAAGACGTCGCACCTATACCAGAGTCCACAAAAGACTTACCGAGTATATGCAGTTAGCGTTAAATCTCAAGATTCTGAAACGACTGAATCTTTAGGCAGCTAATCATTCGTGTAGGAAGCTGCTGGAAATGTCCTTCCTCTCAACCTCATTCTCAGAATTGTGGAAGAAATGTCTGGTGACGCCATCTGTTGGCGGTTAAGCCAGTTATCGTTATGTGTGTTAGGAATAATGATGACCTAACTATTAGGTGCGTCTTTACAAATGGCCATAATTTTCGTTATATTCACGGTAAATGCCATATACCAATCATCCTCCTCATCGCCAAAAAAAAGTCTCTTTAATCATTTTTCAAGCCCTTATTTAGGGCCCCAACTATAAAAGTAAAAGCAAATTTTGGTCTAAACGCCACACTATGGGATTGTTCAAAGATGTAATAGCATGCCAATGATGAACATACGTCTATTAATCTACAGTAACTGTACTTCATAAGCATGTAGTAATTTTCGGTTAACCCATTAACATGTTTAACTATACTACATTTCATTCAGTGTGTTTTTGCATATCTTAGCCCTAAAAGAACGGGCATTTAAGTTCTCAAAAAATGCTTTTGTGAAAATCAAATTTTTAGGTTATTTTTTTGTACATAAGAAAAATGCAGTTAGAAGAAGCTAAGGGATGCAAGTGAACTTTAAAGAAAAAAAAAAAAAAAAACGTTTTGAGTAAAACCCGCCCGAAGTTCAAACGATAGGTAGGCTGTAACAAAAAGATTTTCTAAGTCATGCTGCACATCAGTATCTCTGCAAAGGTAACCGTTACTATTTTTTTTCTCCAAAACAGATGAAATATGATCCTACCAGTTAAACTAAAACTCTAAATATTTAATTTTCGAACTTACATCGCTTTGCTTCCAAGTGCTTCTTATATTCATGTCTTTTATTGGGTTTTTTCTTCTTTTTCTCAGTTTTTGTGAACTTTTTTTCCATCTAAAATACTAAGATCATCAATAGAAAAAGAAATGAAATTTTTTAGCCACATATTGAAATAGATAGGATATTTATGTATAGGATGATTATAAAATAACTTAAGTTATTCAGAGCCTTCTTATGAGTGAAGTATTTTACGAAACAAACTTCGAGGGAGTACATAGCAGGACATAGGTTTCTGATTTCTACAATAAAAAGTAATATCCAAAATCGCCAACAGGATAAATTTTGGCGCTGAAAAAATGTATTACTGTGATTACTGAAGAATTGAAATGCCAAATAATGTAACACACATCGATCCTATTAACTAATAACTACTAAGGGTTGTTCCGTACAAAGAAGGTTCAATAAACCACCATTAAATTCAAGTTTCTAAAAAGAAGAAAAATACCAAAACTTGTCTCGAAACTTTTTCGAAGCGAAGATGTCTTTTTTCGGCCACATTCATGCAGGATGATGCACCATCCCACAGTAAACTTCAGGTACATAGTGTGTAGCGGCAACATTTCTTTGATATCAGTCATTAGTCGTGCCTTTCTTTAAATGTGACCACCGCGGCCACTCAATCTTTCTCCTTTTGGCTTTTGGTGGGAATTTTGAAAACTCAAAACGCGTTACGGATAGGACAAATTTTATTCGGATATACGGAAAATGTTGTACACCGCATGCAGTTCTTGGAACGTCACGTTAGTAGTCATATTAAACCTCATTAATAAGTAAAAATCTTCTGTAAATAAAATTTATGCAAATGTTATTCAGTTGGCATTTAACCCTTCATTATTCTGAGTAATACACATTTTCAATGCCAAAATTTCCATTGGCGGCAATTTTTAATACTATTTAATTTATTTCAGAAACCGAAATCCTATGGTCTAATATGTATGTCCATGAAATTTGGCTATTTTTTTGTCGAATACTTCACTCGACAGAAGACTCTGAAAACCTCAAGTAATTTTATAACCACCCTGCAAAATGTGAAATGACATTTAAAAATGAGTTGCGTATATTTTAACCCAACTTCATTTAAATTCAATGAAGTTGAATACTCAATATTCCAGACTGATGAGTACATAAAAATGACGAAACTGCACTCTCTGGATGTAATAACCGGGCTGATAATACTTTTAGAATATAAAGTTTTCAGCTTTTTCCTCTCTTTTTTCATAAATTTTATTTTCCCTCGACACTGTTATTAGGAACATTTCCTGTAAATATAAGAAATAATTTTAACAAGCAGCGAAACTGTGATTTTCGAAAATCAAAAGCATTCTAACAAGCATGAAATCAAAATGTATGGTCCCCAAGAATTGCTACATGCTAAGTTATGTACGTATCGAAAAAGCAAACTGATAATTGGAATAACGTAGCAAGCGGTAATGTTAAAATAATATTTTCCATTAAATGTTTTCCATGCATATAAAATTATTCAGTGCAATATAAAGCTATTAATTATCTAATGATTTAGTATTATACATTTAACAATGTAAATGACTTTTTGTGTGTGAATTCAGAGCTCAGACGTGCAAACAAAAAAGTACGTTTGTATGAACTATATTAATACGAAATAGCTGAGACACATACTGCCTTGGGCAGGTAAACGGCAGTATCTGCAGAAACGAGTTTTCGAGATATTTGAAGAAATGTGTGTTGGATTTAATACTATCAATAGGGATATGTTGGAATTAGACGGTTTTTTCACTCTTTTTTTCAGCGGAAACCTCATAAGCAAGCTTGTATAACAAAACTAACGTGCAAATGACAAAAATGCATTATATAGCACGATATTTCTAAAATTTCCTAATCATTCATCTCTCTTTTTAGTTCATGTAGTTTCAAAAGTTCTGTATACTTTTAACTTTACTTTTCCATATTGATTTTCCGCCCATAAACCTGAGCTAAGGCAGAACTACATGCAGTATACCGACAGCCCGGTTATAACATCCATAGTGCCTGCAAATAAACAAAGTTTCACTGCCTGCCTGCTGACACTATCAACTTCAATGAAATGACGTTGGCCTCTAGCTCGGTTATTCACTGTTCCAGACTGACGAGTCCATAACAAAGACGAAACTGTAGCTTCTGGTTGTGTTACCCGGGCTGTCGGTACAGTGCACGTAGTTTTGCCTTTGCCCTGGCTTGTTGGCGGCGACTCATTGATCGATACCCAAGCTTTCTCTTCAATTTACGAGTTGAACCACACCATGCTTGCGGACTCTCGTTGGTGAGCTTAATTTACTTTAGCTACCGGTTTGTTGGCACTCTCAGCTTCAATGTGATGGCATCTGCCTCCAACTCGGTTCCTTCCTATTCCAGAATAATGATCCTAACAAGGACGAATCTCCCTTCAGCTTGGTTATTCAATGTTCCAAATTGATGAGTTCATAAAAATAAAGAAACGGCAATCTCTTCATGTAATAACCGGGTTTTTTTTTCTTTTGCAATATAATACTTTCAGGATATAATGTAACAAATACGTTAATAGAAAATTCTCATTAGTAAAATATTTTTTTATAAAGCAAGCGTATACAAGCGTGAGTGGAAGCCGGTGTAGGGGGGAGGGGGAACGAAATCGTCTCTGGTTTCTCCCAGGTTATTACGAACTTGACTCATTTAAGTTTATGACATTAATAGTGACAATTTCAGTTTCGATGTTATATGATCTAAGTCACATTCACTATAAATTCGTAAGCTGACAGAACCTGAAACAATAATTTATTTTAAGATTTAAATGCACTCAAACCTGTTTTTTGTGTATTCTTTTTATGCCCCCCTTTTTTTGTGCGGTATATGGAAATTTCACACAAATTGGGACTCAGTTGACTAACCTATCTTTAAAATGAGTGCTTAATAGTTTAATTTTGAGCGATTTTTTTATGCTATTTTTTTATGCTGTCCCTACCTACCGCGCAAAAACAGGTTTGAGTGAATTATTAAACCGATAATATAAACAAATTTTTAATAAACCTCATTATTAACATTTTAGGGTTCATCTATTACTTGTATTACACTATTTATAATAAGTAATAAGTATTATTGCACTGTAGAGAAGTAGTATTCATCTGAAATATGCCCGATTCGTGCTGCGTTGAAGGCTGGAATTAGCATGATTTAGATAAAAGTAGTGCTTACAATTAGGCTCATTTTTTAAAAGATCATCTGAAGTCGATTCACTTTTAAACCTCAGTTTCAAAATAGTTTTCATGGATAAAATAAAGCTAATTGAACATTTCGCAGTGTCTGTATTTCTTGTGATCGGTGATGTTTAGAAAATATTTTTTATCGCTAGGAAATGAAACCATTAGTTCTCTAGGCATGATCAGTTCTTTGACGTGAAATGTTGCACAAACGCTCGGTGCCGACACATAGACAGATATAAATAATGACAGTGTGCTGGAAACGGACACTGAATCCTCTTAAATTGCATATATGATGGTACTTTTGATAAATGGAGGACTCTTTAATGGAATGCATTGTAATAAGCGTCACTTTTGTCTTTTATGCTCCTTTTGTTTGTAATGTAAATATATTTTTCTGAAAGCTTTCAAAGTAGTACTTAGTAATAACTTCCTAAAATTTTACGTATTATTACGCTATTTATATGTGTATTTGTGTTAATATTTACATATGAAGCTGTCATTTCTTAAACATTGATCTTAATAAGAAAAACAAATAGTCATTGAAAAATACTTGTCAAACTAGTGTTTTCTTCTGGGAATTATTTTTAATATTTATAATTTTTAAATGTATATTAACATAAGTCATGTATAAAAAGTGTTAATTCCTTCGCGCCAATGCTATTCAAAAGCGCATCACCTAGTGAAAAATGTTTTTTTATATTATTTTCTTGAAAGTAAAAAAAAATATATATATACTACTTTATTCGACGTAGAAAATACCTTTGATACCAGATCAAGAAAAGGAAATTAGATTTTATGATTTATTTATTTCAGTCTTTAATGTACTCATTTAAACTGAAGTTAAAGAAATATCTATTTCTACTCTCAGTGAACAGACAACTGAACAATTTATGTTGTTCTTTGGTTCTTACGAAACGAACTTTCATTGTGCAATTCAATTAATTGTCGTATTTTAAATTTCTCTTTCAGCTTTTTCCACCCATTCCTCAAATACGTGACAAAAAATAAATTTAACTCATTTCTAATTATAAAACTAATTTCCGTGTAACCTTTCTTTATGACTCTTCACAAAAACTCAAGATAGTTCAAATTTCTTTTTGTTAACTGTCTATTGAATCAAATGCCGTTCACATGATGTCATTTAATATGGAGTGCTTTATACGCGACATTCGAGCAGAAAGAAAATTAGTTCATTGCCCCAAATGAAGTCTCTACTCTGTTATAGTTAATTATAGTACCCATTACTTTATCTATTACTATAGTTTGGTTGTAGTAAACATTCAGTAGTGTTTTCAATTGGAAAAGTTAAACTGCCGTATCTATCTGCAAAAATGAGTTTTTAAGATATTTGTAAAGAAAAGTGTTTTGGATTCAATACTAACAATGGGGGAATGACGTAATTTGACGTTTTTCCCGTGCCTTTTTTTCAGCGGAAGCCAAATAAGCAACATTGTACAATAAGTACAATAAATGACAAAAATACAAAAAAAAAAAAAAAAAAAATCTCGCAAAGCAAGAGCCTTTCACCTCTCGGCCGCGGAGTTCCGTGTAGAATCGTTTATAAGGGTTTATTAGCTCTGCGTCGATGATGATCTTTACGCATGCGCTTTGAACTCTACATCCGTTTTTGTGCTGCTAGAGAAAACATTACACAAGTCACTATGACAATTTTTTTTCGAACAGTTAAGAGTTTTCTTAGAATTGGCTCGGCTTACTCCAAAAGTTGTGTAACGTTACAATCATTAGCACTGGTAACCTTACACAATTGTTTTACAGTATAGCAACTGCGTGCGTAAATAGTTACTGGACGTTTTTAAACCTACGTTACATATAGCGACGTCATCCCACAGATATTATTTCTGGCATTATTACGGGACCCGAAAAGCGATTCTTAAGCACAATTGAAATCTTAACACTGCTATAGTTTAAAATAGTAATAAGTAACACTCCCTTGTCCTATGTACCTACCACTACACGTGGTTTAACTGGTTGGATGGGGCCCTGAAGACAGCTTTTTTTTTTTTTTTTCGGTCCACAGAAAAAGCCGATCAAACCCTGATCCAGCACCCCGAGAGTTATTAAGTTAGAATTTCAAGATAGTAACTACGTTAATAGAAAATGCATAAACGTTTTTTTTTTTTTTTAAACAGCAATTTTAGGGTCTCCATTCAAAATAAAACCGCTTTTAGCTTTTGAATACAGTGTTCAATCTGGTGGCGTAAATTTCTTCAACTATTTGTCCAATATTCGTTAGACTAAGCATGCGGTACTGATAAGAAAATAATTTTCGTACTATACATTCGGTCTTCCACAACATCGGAAGTAATGATTCTCCCTTTTAAGGATAAATTCATACAAATCCAAATGCTAAAAGTCTAAAGAGAAACTTTGAACTTTAATAACTGAACATTAAAGTAATTTTCTAGTCTAATGCTGGGGCTCTCAACCTGAGGGGGGAGGGCGCTTCCCTTGGCGAGGCTAGAATAAATTCATGGGAGACGTGAGTGTATAAGAATAAATTAAAAGTAAAACAAACTATTGTGCTCAATTTTGTAGCCATGTGTGAATTTGAAATAACAGTGTCTGCCCTCTCCTTAATGTTTTAAAAATGACTGGGGGGGGGGAGAATGTACATCCTAAATTGCCATGTAAATCCTGAATTGAATCAAAAACGTTTCTATTTAGAGCTTTAATTTCATACGTGATAATATTAATTTGTTGTACAGTTAGTGTGATAGTGTCATGTGTAGCAATATCAAATTTTTGGTGCGAAATTACTAGCTTTAACTATCTTAACCAGCTTCAATACCCGATTATGCTACTTATATTAACCGCATCTGGGAGGGGGAGGGGGTAGAGGAGGGGTGATCTCACATCAGTGTTTATAGAGGGATTAGAGCTTGAAAGGTTGAGAACCCCTAGTCTAATGTATTATTAGACGGTATTATTTAAGCTGCGTACGATACAGAACTTAAGTAATAAAAGGTTGATTACATTAATACAAAATAAATGCAAGCAACCGTTTCTAGCCAGTCTAACACGTTTGACACATTGAACTAGAGAGAAACATTACGTCGAAACATAATCTTCGTTATTAAATTACGAGAGGAAAGCATTAAATTATTAATTATTTTAATAATTAAATTTCACTGCTCATTAGGTTTAAGTTGTCAGCAGGAGAAACGTGTATTAATTGTTCAGTTTATAAATGCTTACGCTCAGTTTTAAGAAAAAATATTTATTTCGTACGAAAATTGCTTAGTTAGATTACACTTTCCTGTAATTAATAAAGCTTTGTCTAGAAGTACTAAGTTATTGTATTTAACTCTTTATATAAAAGTAGTATATTGTAGGTGTTATGGAAACTTAAAATAATGAAGCCGAGTGTGATTTAGTTTTTAAAGCCTTCAATGCGCAAAAATTAATTTCGAGATATATATATATATATATATATATATATATATATATATATATATATATATATATATATATATATATATATATATATATATATATATATATATATATATATATATATATATATATATATGCGTGCGTGTGTGTGTGTGTATGTGTGTTCCGAATGTGCGATGCGTGTGCTTAAAAAGGTTTTCTATACATATTTATGTATTTCTAATCTGTCCAATGTCAGATCAAAATTATTTATTCATCACTCGATTGCTGTATGAAAGACTAATCCAAATGAAACAAAAATTAGTGCCCTTACTGATCAGGAAGAGGGAAGAAATGCGGAGTAAAAATTTAAAAAAAAAAAGTTGCAACAAAAGCGCACAGGTGACGTTTTTGAGCGAATAAATGAGTGATACTAGAACTAGAAAATTTAAACGCAAAACTGGATGACATACGTAATTTATTGAAAAATGTTAGTGATAGATTACACTTATGCATGAAGATGCCGATCAAGTTAAGGTTCAACATGCCCATTGAGCTGGAAGATACAATCCAGTGCGCGACGGGCTCTACTGCGGAATGTAATGCATCAGGAGCAATGTTTTGCACACGTTACGTTATATATGATCTTAAATATAGTTGAGGTTTGTGACACCTCCACTGTTAGATTCAAGTATCTCCATAGTCAAAAACCATTTATCGTCAGATCAGATGATTTAAGAAATTTCATCATATGAAAACAAGCTTATTACCCTAATAATCAGTAAAATGTTGCCGTAACAACAACTGCTCTCCCAGTATGGAATAAGGCTCCATCATGCATAAAAAATCGCAGAAATACAGACTTTGCTGCAGTTGAAGAAGTACGAATGTTTGCAGCATGTGCAGGTATCGTTGTGCTGTAACCGAACATGTTACAGGTCCTGCTATCCGTAAATTCTCGAAAGAATAAAGACCAAAAAGAAATGACTGTTCATTGGTTTTGCTTCAGATTAAAAGTGTATGAACTGGAAGCACAATCTTTTGGAGACTGCAGAGCCACCTGTTGGTGATTGTAGGGGTTTTTTAATCATTATTTCATTATCCAGACATTTGTTATACCGCTGCTTAAAAACTTCTCAAAAACCTACGGGAAAAACTCAGGGCTTTGCATGCGGAAGAAGCGCTTAACGGCTTGTTTGACTTCAGCATTGCTCCCTATGCGAATCTTCCGCCGAAATTCTTCTTCAAACCTGGAAACATATAACACTTGGTGCAAGATCAGGACTGTGAGGCGGATGGTGTAGGCGCTTCCAATATACCGTTACAATATGGTTTTGCGTTGCTGTCGTCGAGTGTGGTCTTTTATTGTCATCCAACATCAGAACGCCAGACCTGAGAAAATGAAACCGGTTTTTTAGAATATCCTTTTTCAGTTTCAAAATGGTGTCCCAGTATCGCGTAGCATCGTCCGCATGCAAAGCCCTGATGTTTTCCTGGCGGGCTTTTTAAAGCTCTTAAATCGGTATTACAAATGTTTCAACGTGCTTGGTACTTACGTTGAAAAAAAAAATGTGTCGTATCTTTCATGTCTCTTTATATTGTTTGAATTTCATACATACACATTAACATTTCATCACTACAGTATCAACATAAAATCCGAAACTACAAATTTGCGCTTCTAGTTGTTTTGAACTGTATGTACGAAAGATTGCTTTGAACTGAAAACTAGTTGCTCTAGATACGTTAACCAATACATAGAACATATGGAAATCTTATTTTTCAAAAAGTGTTGTACAAAGTAACTAATTGTACGGATCGAAGAAGAGACGAAAAAAGTTTTGCAACTGGATTTTGCATACGAAGATTGTGAACTATAAAGTTGTCTTATGGTACATAATAGCAATCAGATGAAAAGATAACAGCACTTGACTTGAGCTTAACAATAACTCGATATGAAATTTCTTCAGTTAGCTTGTACAAAGGAAGCGCAAAAAAAGCTTTATTTGTAATTGATAGCGCATAAGGTACATACAACATTTGAAAACGTTGGCGATAGGTAGGAAATTATTATTTTGGAAATGAAATTTGAGCGAATGTGAACGGGTTCATTTTAAAGGTTTCTGGTTTTTTAAAATATAAATGATTATTTTAATGGGACAAAAAAGTATGATATCTTGTATGTCGTCAAATTTGAAGTCCTATGCTTGTAAATTTGTTTCTCAATTTGTACTGCAGAAAGAAGATTATATCGGACCTACTGTATTTCCACACATCTTATTTACAAAAATAATCACATTAATTTGATGTTCTTCGAAATAAAAGTGATTTATCCTTATCTCGCATTTTTTAATAAGTAAATGATATTGCGAACGTAGTTCGTTTTGAGCGTTTAAAATATGATTGCAACGTACATATCATTATCATTGATATACGTTATCTATAAAAACATTCAACAGCAAAATTGCTTACAAAGCGCGAACCTTTAATCAATTGAAGCATTGTCATGAAAAGGTAGATCGATTACATCTGGAGTAGCCGTCAGAACGTCCTTTTCCAATATCTTGGCGACTCGAAGAGTTTTATGTCGTGTCTGTCCCCAACTACTTCTTTTATATATCCTCAAGGATCAACACAATTTATCGGACTTTGTTTGGTCCCTTGAATAATAAAAACCCCAACAGAAGCTGACATGAGCAGCGAAAATAAGTCCTGTAAAGTACCTCCCTGTGCTGGTTCTGCAATTCTTTCCATGCCCTGGTTTTCATTATTTACTTTGCCTTTGTCGATTGCTTATATTGCATTATTCTTTATGCGGATTATATCAACAATACTCTTGTGCGGCATATATTTCTCGCGTGCCTATAAATATGTTACATTTCGTATAATACTGTTATGATTATACGAAATATATATATATATATATATATATATATATATATATATAATATTAGGGTGGTCCTTTTTTTGAAGTTGTTGATATTTTACACGACACTTCCTCAATTTGTTCCATTTTACAAATAAATGATCCTTGCAAAATTTTAAGTCAATCCATGAATATTAACACGTGCCCCTAGGGCCCCCTTTTTTGAGTTTCGATGAAAAAATTGCGGATTTTCTCATTTTTACGTACAAATATTCTTACGTTTCATATTTACAGTAATTTAGAACCTCAATATATGCTGCTACTTCCAGACTGACGATTCTCTCACTTTCATTGCGCAAAACTTTACATGTTGTAGAGGGTACATGCACACTAATGACTTTGGGTCAGATTTAACTATGTGGTTAACAGTCTGAGTAGATGCAGTCAATTTAAATCCAAATGACCTTGTGATCAATGGTACATCCCTTATGAGAGCAAGAGAAAATCTTCTAGAGGAAAAATCAAATTTCATGAATTTAAATTCAGATTTTGTAGTTATTCACTGGGATACAAAGCTACATCCAGATGCAACTGCAAAAAGAATGCCTATAGGCTTACCGTGATAGCTTCAGGTCCCAATGTTAAACAACTACTCGAAATTCCTGATAGATGATTGCTCTTTATTGCTAACTGTTCTAAGCTGTAGTGTTTGATACAACAGCTTGCAATTTCCGGCCGCATAAATTGTGCATATATTTTTTAGAGCAAACACTGAGCGGTGATATATTACATTTGGATTGCCATCATCATGCACTTGAAATCGTACTGTAGAGTGTGTCTTCAAAGAAGTTCTTGCCTTTCTTAGTTATAGACCCGTTATTCCATTATTAAGCATTTTGTGGAAATATCTCCATCATTCAAAACTTATAAAATTTCAATCAAGTACACACACCACTTAAATGATGATATATTGTTGTTTGTAAAATGTGAATATTGAGAAAGAAATTTCCCTTTAAGATTACAGAGACTTCGCATAAATTGTAATAATATTTCCTGGTAAAGACCCTCCTAGAGGGATATGTTTTCGGCAACCTGGAGCTTATCCCTGAGCCAGATGGGTGGCAAAAGGAATTTATTGTTTGAAAGTTTATATATTTAGGAAGCAATTTTAAATTGACCTTACATGAGGGGAAAGCCCTTAATTGCTGTTTTTACAGTTAAATGCTGTATGAAGATATAGTTTTTCGCAGCAACCCAATCGAAGCTCCTTTAAATAATATAATGTGCCAAAAAAAAAAAAAAAACTAGAAGCGTACAAAATGATAACAAACATGCAGCAGAAGCAGCAGTTGGAAAATTCATAAATCACTTGTGGTATTTAGGGGATGAACTAGTAGCTTTGTCCTTATTGGATGAAGGAATTAACTTTGAAGATACGAAAAGACTACTCCAAAAAATGCTTGCTGATGATAGTATAAAAATTTCATATAACGGTAGATGATTTGAAATACTTTCTTAATAAAGATTTTCCTCTTTATAGAATCAATTACATGTCAATAAAACTGCTTGATAAGTTACAAATACCAAAAGATGCTTTCCTGCTTGATTCTGATTTATGGCAAAATGAAGGAAGCTATTTAAAGGGAAGAGAGATCGTGAATGCTGAATATTGTGAATCATGCAACTGAAAGAGGAGCACAATTAATCGAAGAAATACACAAACAATTTACCAAACATGAGTTATAAAAGCAATTTATTTTACAGAATGTCCAAGACTATGGGAAAAAAATACACACGATCGAGATACATTGAGAAAAGCGTACGATTAAGGTAAAGTTTCTAAAGCATTATTTCATTCTTATTCAATGTAAAATGATTAGATGACGTAAAGTAATTTAAAAAAATAAATTTTAATGCTACCTCGCTGTAAAAATATTTTGCAAATCTAGGAGAAACGATGAACTGGGTCTGAAGTAAAAACTCGAAGATTTGTGAGAAAATTATCAAAAGTGTTAAAGTTCAACGTCCTAGGGGCAGGTGTTATTATTGACCGATCGAGTTCAAAATTTGCACACGTTCATTTTTATTAAAGTGTCACAAAACTAGGTGGCGTCACTTGCTGAATTCCGAGAAAAGAATTTTCTCATACATATAAGGACCACCCTAATATATATATATATTATTAGTTGCATTTTTCCTCCATTGTACCGTGTAATATGTAATATAGGAGAAGATGTCTCTCAAAAGTTTCGATATTCTCTCTCTTTATAAAATCTACAATGACAAAGTAATTCAAAATTTTTAGAAGAAACGTAAAAGGCGAAGTTAAAAGTGATTACTGTTTGGATATCGACTTTTGAACACCATGTGCCGGCCGTTCTTGCATATATTTAAGTAATAGGATGCATGAGTTAAAAAAATACTTGATATTAACAATATTTCTTTTGCCAAGAGTGATAAGGAAATGTGATTATATAGTCGTAGTTAAATTTCCATCTGATTCTTCATTTTTTTTAAACCTTAAATATGATACAAAAAATCACTACAATTCAATCACCATGAAAGCAAAGCCCTATTCTCGCTTTCATTCACTTTATTGAGTAGGAAAATTTTGGTGGGCGATCATAAAGCATTTTTTAGAACAAACTGCAATTGCAACACTTAATTCCATTAGTGATATTATATTAAGTATAACTATCAGTAAACTTGCAACTGTATTTTTATAAACATATTAGTGGAAACTACACTTAGTAAAGAATGCGCATTTCAATCAAGTCTTTTTAATGAATAGTAAATACGTTACACTGATAAAAGCTGGAGTACATATTTATCAAGATATTTCAGGTTGTTAAGCAGTTAATTACCTTGAAAACAGTCGTCCTTATGTTAGCTGTATAAATTGCTCATAATAATAATTTCATACACCAGCCAATACTTTACTAATTTACTAGACATTACACTGTAATGGGCCTGACACATCCTCTTTATGCGTGATGGTTATGCTGTAATGAATTAATTCTGAAGTAATTGGATATTGCACCATATTCGAGAGTTTTGTTCGTCTTCTAATGATCGTTACGGGGACTTGAGTTTCCGATTGATTTCACGCGATAATGATCAAAGATGAAACGAGAAGCTTTCAAATTAGCTGGGAACAATGAAATGAAAGCATTTTACGCAATAATTCTTGCAGAGAGGCTCTGCCACTTTCTCATCGAAATGATGGAAATGTAATTAGAACAACTGTACTAAGAACTATGTACAGTTAAAAGCTGTTTCAACTTTTACCAGAAAGGTCTTATAAATATACTTTAAGTAAGTTATATATTGTTTATGCAATTAGTTCACATACTTGTATATTTTCCTCTGAAGGTGAAAGCGAGAATCAGAATTTGGCGAATGATAAACTTTTGTTTAAACAAGGAGAGGAAAGTCTTTGAAAGTTGCTTGGAAGTTAGTTATAAAACTAGTTGTAGATATATGATCAGTTACAATCAAAAAAGTGTCAAATTCATGTTTTTTATCGCTAACTCCCCCGAAAATGACAAATTTCCCCCCTAAAACTGCCACACAATTTGTATTACTTTTCCAAAAATATCATCAATTTCTCAGCGCAAAAATAGCCTTTTCTTGGTATCATAATTTTTTTTTTTTTGAGATTAAAAAAAATATTTCTTTACTTTATGGTGCATAAAAATGTCTTCAATTGTTTTTCTCATGTGCCTCTATAAAGGGGAGGTGGGGGAGCAGATGTGAACAAGACTGGGGCTCATATAAACACTAATTAAAAAAATGTAGGACAAGCATCCTATTAAAAAAAAAAAACTTTTACATATAAAAATATACGTATATAACAATTATTAAAGAGTTTGCATCCTATAATGCGTCAGTTTAAATTGTACAGTAATTGTGTCATCAAAAAAAAAATATATTTTCCCAAATATTTTGCTCCGCTCACTGTCAAAATTGAAAGTCTCGTAGCCTGTCCTGATCATTCGATAGACAGGGGAAAAAACTATAAAACTGTATAGTACAAATAATATTTTATTATGTAAAGATTGTTCTAATTATGTATTGCGCTTAAGCTTCATACAGTGTATGATAATGTATTTTTAAATGGATTTAAGTTTTAAGTTTAATTTAAGAAAAATGGTCAGTGTATTTTTATTTCCCGTAAGTATAGCACTACATTGTTGACCAACTGTTTAGTAAAAAAAAATAAAAATATAAATAATAATATAAATATATAAATAAATATTTAATAATAATAATAATGAAAATTAACAATAAATATATAAGCTGACTACGAAACGCTAATAATTACAAATATTAAATATTTTTAACACTTATAAATCTCCTACATTAATAATTAATATTATGAAAGGGATATGGAAACGATTCACAAGTGCTCTTTGATGTTGTGTTCAGAAGTAATCCATCATCTACCTTTGATCTAATTGGCAAAAAGGAAGAATTCTAAATTTAATAAAAAAAATCGGCATAGTCATAAATTTACCTAAATGTCAGTATAATAGTGTAAAATAATTAAGTTTAACTTGATAGTTAGCTTCCACGAAAAAAAAAACTGATAAAATAGCAACAGCTACGAAGTACTAAAACAAAGAAGTTGTCACCACATAAACATGAAATGGCTCATTGCTCTTAAATTTTGGCCAAGAGATATTATTGATATTGCCATTACTTGAGAAATTTTCAATATTTTTTGCTTGTCGTTTTGTTAGAAAACATCATGTGCCCCCTTTCCTCTATTTTTTTGTGCATTTACCAGTGATAATTCCAACTCCAAAAAAATTCTTGAAATCAATAAATGTATTATTTCATTCAAACAAATAAAAATGAGCATATTTAATAAAACGACCATTAGGATGGATGGAAATTTGATTATATATATACTAATACTGAACGACAAACACTGTTACATAAATAAAAGCTTAAACCTTGAAGGTTTAGGACTAAGAGTCACCAGTAGAGTTAAGAAGAGTATTGATGAGGGAGAGAAGGACGTTCTTCGATAGATGAACTTTTTGTATGACTTCTTTGCATTTCTTATTCCTGCGAGACAAAGATCCAGCACGGCTGAGTCGCTGTTTGGTCTGGTATACAATATAACCCCGATTTAACGATTGTCAAGGGACAGGGAAAAGTTATCGTTAAATCAAGGCTGCTATTGTTAATTCGAGGAGCATATACATTCAATGCAGTCAAATTCGAACCAGTGAAATGTTCGTTAAATTGAGAAAATCGTTAAATCGGGTATCATTAAATCGAAGTTAGGGTCTCATAGCTGCGGGAGAACCAAGATGAGCTTGAATCATAGATTTGGACTAGTATTCTGTTTTAAAATTAAGCCATGAAGAATTAACTAAGTACGTTCTAAACTCAACGACATCTTCATTATAGAACTTTCTCATTATTAAATGAATCCTTCCCCCAGGACTCCTACCAAAAAAGTAAATGTTCTCAATCATGACACTTTCATCCTTTTTGCTTCATTGTTGGATTGTTGAAAGGTGGTATTTGAAGTTGAAACAAGTGTCTCGTGGAGAAAAAAAAACCTTATTTTATCCTTAAAAAGTAACATGTATTTGCTTTCATTTCTCCAAGGACCTGTTTCCACTTCTTTCTCGACTACATTGGCTGCCGCCGCTTGTACCAATCAAGTTATTCTGAAGCGTTTTGATTCAATAAAGCGGCTGATTTGATAAAGCAAAAATTGGTATTTTTTTTTTTTTTTTCAAAAATGTGGAATCCTACATGTAATTTAAGAGAATTAATTTCATTATGAATTCAATTTTTATTTTGAATTCAACTTAATTAATGAAATATCGTTAAGTATATACGTTTGTTCAAATTATTAAAATTTTAGCTATTATAAACAATCGACAGTTACAGAACTCAAATATTAATTTTCATGGCTTTGAAAAATTATATCATGTTGATTGCTTAGAAGAGGCAGTACTTAATTTAAACACTCTTAATATCTTATAAAAATCTATAGTCGGACTTATCTGGACCTCGTAGCACCAAAATTAAAGCTACACCTGATAAAGCTTAAGCCTCCCAAATACCATGTTTTTCTCCATCTTTCTTTGTTTTACTTTTCCCGAGAAAAATCACTACATGTGTATAAAGCATCCTCCTGCCTCTCCCTCTTTTCACTATCCATGAAGGATAAATAAAAAATAATGCCATTTCACGAAAAGAAAACGAATATAAGGAAAAGACTTCAGCGATGCATCTCGTGTTTGAGGGAAATTTTTCATTACGTTCGTTTGATTCATTTAAGTAGCGCGTTTGATTCATCT
This sequence comes from Uloborus diversus, assembly GCF_026930045.1. NCBI lineage: Eukaryota > Metazoa > Arthropoda > Arachnida > Araneae > Uloboridae > Uloborus > Uloborus diversus. Next base: position 78,227,619 of record NC_072740.1, read on the forward strand.
GTTTTTATGGATTTGATTCACTAAAGCGGCTGATTCAATTAATGACTGATTCAATTACCCGTAGTTCACTATAGTTCCTTTTCTCTTTCGCTGATTCCACTGGTGCCGGAGAATTTTTCGTTGTGATCATCCATCTCTTGATTTCATCAGTTCATCTTCCATTCAGATCAGTTGGTAGAAGTCTACTCCTATATGTGAACAAATATGGCTTCTTGGTCACAAAGCTCACGTGAAATGGCTACAGTCGTCAGGCAGGAATTAATGTGGGATGAACATATGAAGCACTGAGAAGCAAAGGGATGTAAGTGGATATTTTCAAGTTTTGAGTAAAATGCTTTTAAAAATTTTCCTAGGAAGGCTTGGTAAGCTTTCTCCAAGGTAGGCTGACGTAGATTTTGTTTTTAAATCTTGCTATATAGTAGCACCTACCTGAGTACTATCTCTTGCCCCAAGACAGAGGAGAGGTTTACCTACTATTTGTACTGGTTATCTCCAAATTTTAAATTTTGTCACTTACATCTCTTTGTTTCTCACTGCCTCATATGACGTTCCTGTCAGGGAAAGAAAAATGAGACGAAGAATGAGGACGTCCGTACTCAGGAACCATTGTTACTCCTGTCAGATTATTCCATCTCCTGAACAACTTGAATGCATCACTCTCCGATATTGGGAAGTTCCCTAAGCTTGAAAAGAGTTACATCTTGAGTGCGTTCATTAACTATGGATTTTTGTTGCTGAATGGTTTAACTACCGAGGTCACGGCAAGAGTCCAATGTAAACAACAAGTGGGAAAGTTCAATTAAGCATAGAGTATAAAAATAAACGCCCTAAGCTAGAACTAAAGGTTGAAAGTGAAACACAGGTATACAGATCACAAAGTTTTTAAAGTTTTGTTATAATTACTCTATTTAATTGATACTAGTTTGTGGATACTTCCAAAAACGTTGAATCGTCACTTAAATTCAACTCGAATGTTCTGAGACCAATAAAAGGTTCAAAAACATGATTTTTTAAGTTTTTTGACCAATATTCTTTATGTATCTGGCTAACTGTTCATTCAAATGAACCCACGCAATACAACTTTAAAGATAAATATAAAAGTTAGTAATGGTTAGTTTTTGCAAAAGGTTGGTTTGTGTTGCATACAAAGAAAACCCAAAACGCGTATTTCTTATTTTCTAGGCTGCTACATGAATTTGCTCAACAAGCAATGTTACTGATATTAATTTTCTGGTACTGTATTGTAACTTTTACTTTCACTGTAGAATTGTAAGCGATTTTTTTGTTATATGTAACCCTTATTAGATTGAAGATTATTTTGAATCGGTTAACGGCCCTTAACCACCAGTAACGTTCCGTAAATTTTCTCTTCACAGAATGTTTTGACAGGACAATTAACAAGAATGATTGCACGCCATCTTTAGTTTCTTTGGGGTTTTTTTAAACGTTTCGATGGAACGATAGCTTTATGTGAACCATTAACTGCAGCGAATTATAACATCTACACATCCAACTAAGAGAGAATGAGCCATTTATTTTGTGAGCATGCCTCATGTAGTTTTGGGAACAACTGAGATACGCTTCATCAAATATCATCAAAATAAGTTGTACATTTTATCACGTCGTGGATCAAAGACCTCTCGCAAAAACGGGCAAAAGTGCTTGAAATTAAGAATTAGAATACATTAGCTATTAATTGTTGCAACGAGATTCAACTAAAGTTTTGTGCGGAAAAACATAACGTATGCATCCTTTATGTTCTTGGCGTAAAAATTTAATTATCAGCACTCAACTTTAACAAATTTTGCTTTTTTTTTAAACCTTTTTATTTATTTATTTATTTATTTATTTTTTGCATGGTGGAACACTAAATATAAAATATTTTCTCTATATGGAAAGAAGGAACTTTTTCTTGTTTGAATTTAAAACAAGCAATAAATAAATATAAATATTTCCCCTACATTTTCGGCCTTTTTGGCCAAATGCGTAGTTTTAACTTTTGTTAAGCCGTTCGAGAAAGAGTCTGAAGTCTGCGAAATATTGGGTAGCATAATTCTTAATTTTATTCCTCTTATTATTCATCAAAAAATATATGTGCCAAAAAAAAAAAGAAAAAGAAAAAAAAAAAATCAGCTGCTACCTTTAAGAAGAGATAAAATATAGAGAGTGACTTTTTTTTTTTTCATTCGTAAAGCAAAGACGCCAAGACATGTGATAGATTTCAAACAAAGCATTGGAAGAAATCAGGTTTCTTTCGCTAGTCTCACGCAAAGCTTGTAAACCATTCGTCGTTGTTGAGTCACGTGACTTGGGGGTTTTGCCTTAGCTTGTGCTAAGCGAATGATTGTACTTGCTCCCTCCATTTATTAATTCCTGATCTAAGACTGCTACTATCAATATACAATCAGCATACAAATATATTACCATTGCACCCACAAAATCGGATGTATGCACTTTTTAAGAAAAAAAGATGTCATCACAATATGGATCAGGAAACTGCATGAAATATTTTCTCTGAACTTCCTAAGTGAGCATTGAGACCCGCGTTTGTGAGAAAGAATTACTGGATTTAGCTATTTGCTTCAGCAAAAAATGTTCATGAAAGAGTTTTTTTCAGTTAGTTAATAAGCTCTATTTTTGTTGATGGATATGTCCAGTTTCTCAAGCAGTATTTAAAAGTAGTTAACGTTAAGTTATTTAAGAAAGGGCGTCAGTCCCACCAATAAACATTGAAACCACTTGAGGAGAAACGACTTTAGCCCACGATTTCTTGCGTTCTTTTCCACTAAATAGAGAGATGTTCTGAGTAAACTACTCTGGTTCTAATTAGACTCTATTTTCGTTTTCATCAGTCGGTTTCCCTGTACGGAAATACGGCAAAACACTTTTAATTATGTTTCATAAAAAATATTTAAACTCAATTTTATTATAAAATACATTTTTTGCAATAAGAGATGCAACTTTACCGCAACACGTTTTCGGTATATAGAAAATTTTTGAAAGAGAGGGAGGAGGGATATTTTCTATCGTCCGTAAAATTGTCCTTAGCCCAGATAGCTGGTATTGCAGACTCAATAACGAGTATACATTAGGGTGGTTCAGAAAACTTTTTTTTCAGCTAGAGTCCAGGACAGGATACACCTTATTTTTTACTTCCTTTTACAAAAAAGGAAGTATTGTATTCGCGAAAAAATTTTCACTCAAAAATCGCCCTTAATTTCCATTTTGCTCACCCCCAAATGAATGTTGAGTTTTTTTTTCGATTCGACCACATGCGGAAAAGTGCCTAAGAATGTATAGACACGCGAAATATCCATTTTGACCATCACCGAGGTAATTACAACGACTTTTCTCGTGACGTCTGTATGTATGTGCGTATGTGCGTATGTGCGTATGTATCTCGCATAAATCAAAAATGGTATATCCTAGAAAGTTGAAATTTGGTACATAGACTCGTAGTGGGGTCTAGTTGTGCACCTCCCCTTTTGGTTGCTTTCGGATGTTCCTAAGGGGGTCTTTTGCACCTTTTTGGGGGGAAATCATTGTTAATTTCGATGTAAACTCAAGTGGCGTTATAATTTGTCGGACACTTGGCGATATATCGCCAGTCTTTTGGTCGCCAAGTTTTGTCGCCAACTTGGCGACAAATTTGGCGGAGTTTTTTTTTTTTTTGGTTTCAATTTGGCCATTGTTGGTGATATTTAGAGAATAAATATTGAATCACATTAAAATAGCGAATAATGGGGAAATGACATTAAATTGGAGTAAAAGGAAGTCATGTGATGCACACATCAGCTCGTTTTAGACTTACTAATAGTATTATGCTGTGAAAGTTTTAGCTTCTTACTCAAACTTTAAGAGGGTGCTCAATGACCCCTTAATTTAACATTAGCCGTAGCATAAAAAATGCCACAAATTTAGAAACATTTAATTTCCCCAGCTGTTTTTTTTTTTTTTTTTTTTTGCAAATAATTTTTTTATTGCAATGTATATTCATATTACTAGTGTATATTATAATATGTAGCATTGTTTTTTCAGTAAAATTTATTTTTTAACCCCCTCTCCATAGGTATGGAGTTTGGGGGAGGGCTGAGCACCCTCTTTCAGTTGAAATAGGAAGCTAAAATTCTTCCAGTATATTACTATCCACAAGTTTAAAAATATTGAGGGGTGTCCTGTTATCTAGGAGAAACTTTTTTTACGTGTATTTTTGAACCACCTTAGTATGCATACATTATTATTATTATTTTTTTTTTTAATGTCTAAATTAATATTGTAAATCATCACTTATTTTGTTAAATGTTTTATTTTTTTATGCCAAATATGTCTTCTATGAGCGAATTTCTCAGGCATCATATTACTAATAAAAATAGTGTAAACCCTGAAATAACTGTCAAATAATAAAGCTCCTAACGCTTGCAAAAACTTACCTTAATTTAATGGTAACAAAAAATTCAATGCGGCTACTATGAACTCCCTCCTAAAAATGGCCATTTTTTCCTCTCGAAGGAACAAACTTTGAATGGGTCATACAAGGGCAGTTATGTCTTAGCCGTACTTTTTATAATCACGCGAACTTCACATTATGTTTTCATACTTTATGTGTAATAGCTCAAGAAGTACTTGAGTTAACGTGTCCGGCTCTTAGAGTAGAGCTGCTCACAGGATTGAAATGGTTTCGCACATTTGTTCGGGGATGCATATCTTTTCTTTAAATTCATCCCATGGTACTGTCAGGTGTTTTTTTTTTCTATGATTTTTTCAAGTAGTAGTTGCCACGTGTTGGTAATTGAAAAATAAGGGGTTTATTGCTATATTTTTCTTAAACCGTGTCAAAAAAGGAAAAAAAACCGGACCTCTTCTCCCCCCCCCCCCCGTTATTTGTGTGGTTGCAACATTTTTACTATATCATTCAGATAAGTTGAACGTAATTAATGACGATAAGAGTTGGATAAAAAAATATGAATGAAGTAAGGAATGCAGGTGTGATCGACAATGTAAAATTCTCAGTGCACAAAATTTATAACTTTTTAAAAATTAGAATAAAAACCTGATATTAAATGAAAAGATGTAAATAAATAAATAAGCATAAAACGACCTTCTATAAGAACCTTTGTAGCAGTAATTTATTATTTTTGCGAGAAATTTGTTATCCATGCAGCTCTCTCTGAAAGTGTTGCAATAAAATTTATTTCATATTCCGTCATCAATGTATCCTATAAAGATTTATCAGTTACTGATATGTCAGCATTAATATCATAACATGCTTTCAAGTGTTCTGATATGGTTTTAGTAATGCTGCAGAAAGTAAGTTTGTTACCGTGGCCGTACTGGTCCCAACGAAATACAGGTGTCCCTCGTGTAACACGGTTGATTCGTTCCGTGTAGTATCGAAACCATGTTGTACGAGACATATTTAAAAATAACATTTTTCCTTACTTTTAATTCTAATTGTGTATGTGCATGAGAAAAATCAGGTTATATATATATATATATATATATATATATATATATATATATATATATATATATATATATATATATATATATATATATATATATATATATATATATATAAGATGTATCGTGTTATATCGAAACCGTGTTCCATGTTATACGAGACTTATAAATAATGTAAATCAAGGGATGTGTATCTTGTTATATTGAGACTAAGTTTCATATAAACAAAGTAAAAACTTATTAGAGTTATCAACCATTAACAGAATGTATTAAATAAAAATGAAATTCCATTTTTTATGAATATAACATTCGAGTTATATCAAAACCATGAAGCATTAAATTCAAGTTTCGTACCGTCTAATATTGAAACCGTGTTATAATAATCGCAAATTTGGTACCGTGTAATATCGAAACCGTCTTGTAGAAGTACCGTGTTGTACGAGGGACGCTTGTACTGTACAATTGAGAGCTAGGATTGCGTGGAAAGAAAGCTCGTGATATTCACCGTACGGCCCTTGCGCGTCATACGGCATTTCTACAGTCGAAAATTTTACAGCTGTATGGACATAGGGTTCTCGATATGCGTAGGACATGCTAAGAAAAGTTTTATTATGGCATTGACTACGGTCACACTAAGGTTCCACTGTAAGGAGGTGTTGAAGTGCTGGGAAAGCGGTTAAATGAATCAGTGGTTTATTGAATCAACTGCTTTAATGAATCAAATTGCCAAAAACGGAACAAAATCAAGCTTTATTGAATCAGCCGCTTTATGGAATCACAACTGTTTAGAACAAACGTGTTTCATATAATCGGCGGCCACTGTAGTGCAAGGAAAGCTTGGTGCATGGCCTTCGGGTGTCACATGCATTTGCAGCATAAATGCAAGCACCATAGTTGCAAAATTACATCAAACCTAACGTTTAAAACTTGATACCTATTATTTTGTAGTATATGTAAAAATAATTATAAATTGTTACAGTGTTATCAAGTTATTGGATGTTGATATGAAGAAAAATTGTTATTTTCGAATGAAAACCGTTTTCATTCTTGGATACAATAAAAAAGCTTATGCTGGTTAGAAATAAATTTGACTAAATGCTACCTAGCTGTATTCGTAAAGATTCTGGATCTAAACTGGGATTTAGAGTCAAAAGGATATTTTTTACGTTATTCATAAGCACATTTTGTCACTACCCTTGGCATTTGAACAGGTAATGTTTGTTCGATTGTACTACCTTTCATAAACAGTACTCAAAGGTGACTTTTTCAGCTAGTTAATGCTCTCTAAACTACTGTTGTAGGCCAACAGGAGCTTCTCTAACGCATCAACGTAGTACTACATATGTTTGCCTGGGGGGGTAGCAGGATTTCTCATGGGAAAAATATGGAACAAGTGAGCCTAAAAATGTTTTATTGAGCAGTTACGAATTGCTCATTCTTTTCATTTGACTGTTGAATGGCGTCTGAGCTTTTTATTCCCCTCCCCCTCCCCCTGACTTCTTCTGCCAGCACCACTGTCGACCGGCCCCTCCCGATGCTGCTCCTCTAGAGAGCACCGTCTCCAGGTTGCGTCCATATCCTACCCACACGCGTACGTACACACACACACACGCCTACATAAACTCACGCACGCCTACACACACGCGCGTACATACACACACACACACGCGCTCGCGTATGTACATACATACACGCAAACGCGCGCCTACATACGCACACACACTCGTGATTGCGAAAAATATAATTTGAAATCAAGATGTCAAAAATTCAAATTTTTTTGTATATTATATTAATCATTAGTTTGTTAGTTAAATTTAAATTTAATGTCAAAATTATTTCGAATGCACTCAGAATTAATTCATGAAGATGTGTTTAGTACTACACTTATCCAAAGCACAGTCGTGTAATGCAGGTAAAGCCTACTAAGTTAGCAGAAAATGTTCTTGCTTCCGTGTGTCTTCTCGTCCCTCTCTTTTCCTTCCAACGGCTATCAGCAAACGCCCTCATCACCCTGCATTATTACTTTCGAAAGATCAGTCTTGACATTCGTCACTTTGCAGTGCTACTGAAATGTTGATAGTGTCTTCGTGTTCTCTCTACATTGGATTTTTCTTTTTAAAAACTATTTTTGATGTTTTCAATGAGTCCAGCTGATGCTGGGATGATTCAATAAACAACATGGATAATATTTCAAAAGGATATATTACAAGGGCTGGAGAAATGTTAAACGGAAAAGAATGTGTACATAGTACCAATGAGAATGCTCAAACCTAAATAAAATAACCAGCAGAAGTAGGACTTAGTACTATTAAAAAAATCTAAAGCTCAACTACTATAGATTTTTTTCAGTGTGGGGAAGGGATTTAGTCCACTGATATCTATTTGCATTCGGACGAATCAACTGTACTTGTACGTTCTACAAATAAAGCTGCTGAATAATTTCTAGAAATGTTATGTTAAACGTATTACTAGTGTTAAAAGCGAAAATTATGTAGTTAAAAAGTCTGCACCGAATAGGAAAAAGTTGAACATAAATGAAAACTCAGAATGAAAGACATTTCTAAGGTGTGGAGCAAGCATTTTAAAAAATAGGAAACTGAAAGGAAAGGAGTAAATAATGTTTTCCAAATTTGAAGGACATGAACCCAGTTTAAGATTCAAAGTTAATTTTTCTGTTCCATCTCTGCCGACAAAATAAGTAAACCAATAGGTAATTTTAGATCAAATAGTTTCAATCGACTTCATACCACTAATAGTTTCATCATAATTTGCACTGAAGAATTAATGACTAGACTTCTGAGCTGAATGATAAATAAAAGCTATGAGTTTTACAAAATGTATGGAACCCCATGAAATAATCAAAGAATAACGCTGTAAGAAACTTGCATATATATATATATATATATATATATATATATATATATATATATATATATATATATATATATATATATGTTAAGTTTAATTAAATTCCATATGTAGTGGCCATTAACAGTTTTAAACGGAAATACTCTCTCCCATTAGCTTTTTAGAAATCTGGCATTTAAATAGTATGTCCGTTGTTTTAAGTTCAATGTTTAAATGTTAATTCTGCAAAATCTAAGTTATGAAAGAAAAAAAATCACATAATATAAATAAGCTTGAACAATATAGAAGAAAAGAGGGAACATGCGAACACGGTATGTTTTACTAGGATAACGTTAAGCAAAAATTCTTCAAAAAATCTCAAGTAATGGCAGTACCTGCCCTACTCTTTACCCAAACTTTCAGAGCAAGAAGCCAACTTATGTTCCTGTGGTGACAGTTTCTTTGTTTTAGCAGATGCTAATGTACTTTTACTAGTCTTCTTCGTGTAATAACATATTTTAAACAAAGTAATAAGCTAAATTTAATTATTGCTACTATATGAACATTCACGTAAATTTATGACCATGTTTAAATTTTGTAATTAAATAAAAAATTCTTTATTTTCGAAAATGAGTTCCTGTGGTTAGATAACGGGGCACTTGTGAACACAGCATGTGGGGCACTTGTGAACAAACACAGCATGTAGGGGCACATGTGAACAGTTCCCATATCCTCTCCGCAAAATAAATATTAGTGTAGGCTTATTCTAAGTGGCAAAGAGATGTAAAGATTTATAACTATTTTTTTCTACAATCAGTTTGTAAATGTGTTATTAAGTATCATTACATAATTATTAATTATTTAATGTATTATATTTATTTTTTAAAATTCTTTAATTAAAAAATAGTTGACCTAAACTTTTTGTGGTGTATAATATTTGCAAGGAAAGTAAAGAAAAAATATTTTTTTTTAAATATTTTTTAGAATAATTTTAAAATTCATCATCATATTCTGCATGAATCTTGAATGCCCTATATAACAAGAATAAATTTTACATAATAAAATATTTTTGTATTGTTTAGACTTATAAGAATTTTTCTTCTCCATCCAGTGATTATAACATGCTATGAAATTTAAAAAATTGTCAGTGAGCAGAGTTACATAATTCGGAAAAAATATTTTCTTAATGGCAACTAATGTGCCCTTCAATGACACAGTTTTAGGTTACAAACCCTTCAATGTAATAGGTATATACGTATATTCTTCATTATATGACGAGTTTTTCGTTGAAATATGATGCTCGTCCTGCATTTTTTCCCGCGTTCACATGTGCCCCAAACTTGTTCACATGTTTCCTCATATAGGGGCACATGTGAACAATTGAAGAATTTTTTTAAAAATTTCATAAAGTAAAGAATAATTTTTTTTAATCTAAAAAACTCCATGGTACTAAGAAAATACTATTCAATCATGGAGACCCCTTTTCTGTGAGAAATTGATAATATTTTCTGGGAAATTAAGAAAATTAAAAAAAAAATCACATCTGCCCCTTTTTCCCCTACGTATATTCATATATTCATCCTTTTTTTTTAAACTTTACGTAGACTAGTTGCAAAACTGAAGAAGTTTATTACTTAAAATGCTACTAATATTTTCCAATTTTGATACTTATATGAACGTTTGTTAAATAATAGCAAGAGTTTTCCTTACATATCCGATCGTATTTTGATATAGCATAGTTACAAAATGCATGTTTATTTATTGATAAAAAGAGAGTGACATGTGATTAATGTAATATGTTTTTAAATTGACGTTTTCTACTTTTTCTTACAACCTTCATATAAGTCACTGCTCTGAGCATGAGTAATATTCAAAAAAATTTCATCTAAACATTTGAAAAGACTAATACATAAAACTTAATTAAATTTCTCTTTATTCCCAAGTTAAAAAATTTGTAAGTTGAAATATGATGTTTTGACAGTAATTGTCATATTTTAGTAAATACGAGTGAATATTTTTTTCGTACATCTTATCGAAATATGTACAAAAAAAAAACCCTTGGCTTTTGAGTTGTAAATGACATTTTAAGTCACTTTCGATTTCAATATTGAATATTCATTGAGACGTTAAATTTCTCATACTGTATCTTGTTTTCTTTTTCTTATGATAAAAGCACAATGTTCTTACGAAACATTTTAACGATGTGTTCCCGAACAAGATGCAAGGTGAAAGAACTCGTTGAATATTAATGTGTTTTGTGATGTCTGCTGGATGGGGTGAATAATAACGGCGGAACTCATTTACTGTTAGTAAACATGTTAGTAGATTTTTGAAAAACGAATGTCAAAGATATACATTGTATCCAAAAAGAAACTAAATCAAGAATGACACAACAAAAGCATTGATACTTTTGGAATGTGGTAAAGAGATGAAATCAGCATTATCTAGACTTAAAAAATAATAGTAATTGGAAAACCATCGTTGTAGGCATAATACTGTTACTGAACTAAAAGAATAAAATACACCGCCAGCTCAGTTATTCCATCCGAGGACTGCAGTTTCATGCTATTTAGCACTCATCAGCCCGGAATAGGAAGAAGCCTATTCCGGGCTGATGAGTACTTGCAGTCCTCGGATGGAATAACTGAGCTGGCGGTGTATTTTATGTATTTCTGCCTTAGCCCTGGCTTAGGGCGGTAACTTACTGTAAAAGAATGAAAGCCTAAATTTGACTTTCAAAACTTTGGACACCTCATAGACGTAAAGCTGTTTTGATTTTATCAAAATAGGGATGGAAACCCGGAAATTAAACAAATGCAAAATAACATGTTCAGCAGTTCTTCCAAAGTAGCGTCGAAAAAGACAGAGATAAGAAATGTGAGCGTAGAGGTCCCAGCTTCAACCTGTTGCCCCTTTTAAAACGGAATCTATCCCGAGTGCTAGTCTTCGCTTTCGAGAACAGACAGTACATACTTTTCTTTAACAACTCCCATTGGAAAACCGTTAAGATTATTAATCACTGCAACAAAATGCTGGAGAACCTATATGTTCGCTGAGAAGAGACACATTTTGCTTGGTTCCATATGACTTATAGTTGTTTGGATATGTAAAAATCTTAAAGTTTAGGTATTTTGTGGGTCTGAGGTATCAGAGATATGCATATATTTTTTCAAACACACCGTAGCTTTTTGCTTGAAACCTTTGACGACGCTATGCGTTGTCACATAGCGAGGGAGAAGTCGTAGCCTATGTCTGCCCGAGACGGGGATCCATAATTATTAATTATTTATTGTATTATATTTAATTTTTTAAATTCTTTAATTACTAAATAGTTAGCCAAAAATTTAGTGGTATATAATATTTGCAAGGAAAATAAAGGCAAAATATTTTCCTTTAACTTAAAACTGAAGTTTAGATTAATTTTAAAATTCATCATCATATTCTGTATGAAGCTTGAATGCACTATATAACAAGAATAAACTTTACATAATAAAATATTTTTGTATTGTTTAAAGGGGGGTCGTTAAGGGGGAAGGACTTGGTCGAACCACAAGGCAATGTAGGGCTGCAGCTAAATGCATACTAAGGCAGTTTCTTAAATCTCGGGTACTGAGAAGTTAATAGAATTTACCATGACTTCAGAATGGGCGACATGTAAATCAATCATGTATCAAATCTTGCCAGGCACACGCCTTATGCTTCTAATATCCAAAAGGTAAAACTCACCATGTGAGTAACATCCTTCTTCCTTCTGAACTGAACTTTTAAAATGCTGTTTCTTGGTTACAATTGCGAGCAGGCAATTTTTGCTTAATAACCATGCGCCAAAACGTTCAATATATTCTAGTCTCATTAGGTGAGAAAGTGCTGCACATTATGCAAGGATGCCTTTCTCAACCGAGGTATATGACGTGCCCCCTCAAATCCTATGGACCCCCCCCCCTCGGAACTAGACCCATCCCGGGGGATTTCAGTAAAATGTTGTTAATTAATTATGTACTTGCTAAAATTATCTACTCTTTGCTTAGTTTCTTTTCTTAAATAATATTATCTTACAAGCCTATGTATACACCTTATATTCCTTGAAAGATATTACGAAGATGTATACTTAAAGTGTATCACGAACTTCGTGTATCATTATATTACATCTCATTAGGATTTTATGCGACTAGCGTCCACCGCATTTAAAACTTTCAAGTTAGTCACACTAAAATATGAATTTTTTTTTTTTTTTTTAAATATGAAAAAAAAACCCTGATTGATCAAATCAAAAACTATCATTGTACAATAACAGTAGTAGATAGAAGAATTTTATAAATTCATAAGATCATTTTTGAGGCAGTGAGAAGAAAAGGGATGTAAGTGGCAAAATTAAAAATTTGGAGATAACCAGTACACATTGTAGGTGAACCTCTCCTCTTTCACGGGGCAAGAGTTGGTACTAGTAGCCCTGGCAGTAGCTGCTATACAGCATGATTTAGAAAAAAAAAATCAATGAAAGTCTACCTAGGATATTATCTTTAAACGCGTTTTGCTCAAAACTTAAAAATATATCCACTTACATCCCTTTGTTTCTCACTGCCTCATTTGATACATCAGGACAGTAATCGAGAAATAACGCAAGTAGCTCAAAAGTAGAAAGTCGTAACATCAAGTCCCTGCGCTTATATTGTTTATTGCTAAAAACGCAGATAATGTAATTATGACACATGTTTATGGCTTACGAATCTTGATTTCCTTGTTTCATATTAATTTAAGCGCAGATATTAGGACCTATCTGCCATGCACAAAATTAGCCATTTTTTGGCAAAAGCAACTCGATACAATATATATATATATATATATATATATATATATATATATATTCTCGATACAATTTACAGCTAACTTTTTTTTTTTTTTGAATTTGAACAGTTGAAAAAAATATTTTATTAATTTCCTTAACATATGCCAATTGTTTTGAATGTTTTTATGACATAATCTTAACCAAAATTTTAGTAAAATATATATTTTCAACTCAACGTATAAAAAACATTTAACGAAAAATATTTTATAAAAGAGGGGGAGAAGTCGTGTTAACGGGAATGTAAAGAAATGTTCGCAAAAGTAGTATTCTTCAATTTATGACTTAGCTTGTATTATCTTTTTTTTCCCTCAACAGTGACTCCGACTTTTGATCTAATAAATCCAAAAACTTTTTCAACTCTGTGGGGAGTAAAAAATTCGAAATTGAAGATGGTAAAAAATTGGGGTTATTTTCAGTTGAACGAAAACTATCATGTTATACTCTCGCAGTACAGAAGCTTAAGCTTTTGGTATCTAACGCTTTTATACTAGATACGAGAATATATGATTTTTCATTGTAGCTTAATGTGTGCTTGAACATTCAGTAGCGTTGTGATGGTTTTGTCTAACGAGCTCATGAAAAAATGTATAATTAATTTAGTATAGGAAGATGGGTTATTAGAATTAAATTACTGCTATTATTATTTTTTTCTTTTCTCTTGCTTCTAGGAGGAAAGCTTTATTCTTTTTCATGACCAAAAAAACACAGTACGTTTTTTCTTTCTTTTTTTTCTTTTTTTTTTTTTTTTTTTGCTTCTGAATTAGTTTACACTAATTCTATTTTCTTCCAACCCTGAAATCAGTTTTCGTTAGTTGTCATTTAAATATTTTTACTTGTGTAATGTGTCACTAAGTTTTAATTTGATTTTTTTTGTGTGTGTGTGTATGTGTTTTTGATTACTCTTCATCGATGTATTACCGCAAATTATACTTTCTTTGGTAATCTCATTTCTGCACTTGAGTCTCCCATTACAAACTGAGTATGACTAGTTGATTGAATTTTTCTCTCGTTTTAGTGATATTCCTGTGCTTTTGTATTCAGATTCTTTGATTTTTTTTCTAATTAAACAAAAACAAACACTAATGTTTGATTAATGTCCCATTCGTTACTCTAAAAAAGTATTTCCATTACAATAGATATTAATTAAATTGACTTTTCAAAAATGAGTCAAGCTTTTCTTTTCTTTTATTTCCTATACGTTTTTACTAACTGGCTGAGTTCTACTCCCAACCGCCCAACAAAGCTGGTCTTTAAACTTATTTAGAGTTAGAAAAATTGAAAACAAAATAACATTCAGGAAACATAATTCATTTCCTGTAAACAAAAGTTTTAATACAAGAACAAAACTAATCAATTGAACTAAAATTAATTAAGTTATACTAGTATTAATATATATATGTATATATATATAGAAAGGACCTTGTGAACTTTAGGACCAATCCCCCCCCCCCCTTGATAAAGTGTTGGTCCTGGGTTCACCTTTTTCATTTTCCATTTTGATGTTCTCGCTTTTTTCATTTGCTTTTTTCATTTGTATTTTGGCTGTTTGTGTGAATTTATATATATATATATATATATATATATATATATATATATATATATATATATATATATATATATATATATATATATATACATATATATATATACTAGCTGTACCCGACGCGCGTTGCTACGCCAACAAAAAAATACATCATTATACTGATTTTCATAACAATCGGTTGAACGGGGAAGAAGTTGCTACTCTGCAGTGCCACCTGGTGGCGAGTGGCTTCAATGAGCATATTATGCACCTTCTCCGTGGAAAAATACATATATATAGCAATTTTCATAATAATCGGTCCAGGTATCAAGTAAAGCCGTGACTATACTCAAATTTTGTACTCACGCAGTTTGCAAGATCAATCAATCGCTAAAAATATCAAATAGAAAAAGTTTTAAATCCCCCCCGTTTCATGAAAAGCCATAAAACAATAAAGAAAGAATTTATTTGTTCAAACTCAAGAAAAATGGCAACAGCTAACTTCTTATCAATGAGATCTTTCACTCGAATTAATTTATGCAGCCGATAATTTTATTCGTATTTATCCAATGGATTGTGACTTAAATTGGAAAAAAAAAGGAACTATCAATCGGATTTTTTTCGAACTGGTCTATAAACATTCCCAGTACCAAAAATAACAAAAGGTGAAAGTTTCAGCCAAATCTGCCGGGTAGTTTTTGAGTTCATGGATGACATACAGACAAACATTCATTTATATATATATATATATATATATATATATATATATATATATATATATATATATATATCGTTGCTTAAAAATAATTGTGACACAACTCAAAAAATACCGAAAATGAGATTTTTCATTGATATAGCTTTTAAAAAATTGATCTTTTACATGCAATATAGACACAAGTCGTAGATATAGCAAAGTTGCCGGTGGATGCAACTTGGATTAAAACCTAATTTGACCTAAATTTGATTAAAATTTGTAGGAAACCTAAAAGGCTAGCACAAAAACTGCATGAAAAACACAAAAAGAATAGTATTAACCTTTTTTTGGGGCATTACAAAAATTGGGAACTCTTATGAATGAAAGAAATAAAAAGAATAGTATTAACCATTTTTAGGGGTATTACAAAAATTACGAACTGTTATGAATGAAACAAAAATAAATTACAAATCGCTACAGTTTAAGAAAATGATCTCTTGAAAAAGTTGTATGTATAAAAATAAATAGTTAAGAAAACTAATGAAACAAAGTTAATTTGATAAATCAAGTTGAAATTGAAGAAATAAAACACTTGGAAGGGTATTGATTGAAGGGTATATATTTTTTGTGATGTAAAGACTACGTATAAAATTTACAAAATGTCCATATGTGCGTAATATTCCAAGCGTTGTATCTAAAATATGCGTAAGCTTAGAAAATAAAAATTTTCCCTAATATTTTATTGAACTGCGAAAGTTCAACAAATGTTCTTCCTTTTTGTTCCATCGTGATAGAAAAGTTATGAGAAGAGAAAAAAAAAAAAACCTCATGCTTTTAAGTAAACACCAGAACTAACATTTTAAATTCTAAAAAGTTTAATTAAAAAAGATAAAAACTTTACAACAGACGTTTTTCTTTTTCTTGACGGGAATTTTAGTTTTAGTGTCAAACAACGCTACCACAAATGCCCTGGCTTTCAAATACTGTGCTCTAAGAACTTTTAAAAAAATAGTAGGTACTATTTTAATGCAGATTGTTAGAACTCATATTGATATCTCGTGCCATCAAACTAACTACGTTAACGTTCGTAGTAGCAAAATAAGTCCGTAAAAATTCCAACTTAACATGACTAAAATCATTGCCATTCTAAAATTTACAATGGGTTTTCTAGAAATAAGTGAAATATATGCGAATGACTGCTTCTCCTCCTAGCAGAAAATTTTGACAACATGGTCCAATCAAACACACGGAAGCAGACTTGTGTAAGTGTCATATTTTGTTGTGTTTTTGCGCAATTGGTACAAATAGTAAAGGAACTAAAGAGAAACCCAAATCCATACACTTGAATCATTTAAAAGAAAAAAGAATAATGCCACTATCAAATGTCAAATCGTGCTTTGCTTACAGTTAAGATTTCTTAAAAAACAATATAATTTACAATTTTCTGCATAGATACTCAAAATATTCCTCCACAACATAATCAAAACATTCAATTAAACTCTCATTTATCATTCAGCGGTTCATATTTCTTGAACAACTACATAATTTTAAATTTTCAGCATGGCTACTCAAAATGCTTGCCCATAGCCTTATCGAAACATTCAATTAACTCTCATTTATCATCATCACTTTATTCGTTCAGCATCTGATATATATATATATATATATATATATATATATATATATATATATATATATATATATATATATATATATATATGGGGATCCTACAAAACCATCAAGAAATTCACCCAATCATGTGATTCATTTTGTATTTTTCCTTAGAAACAAAGTTCTTAATTATTTGAGAATGTTCATGAGTTTTTTTTCCAGTTAGGGACAACAGTTTTGTTTTTTTTTTTTTTCAGTTTTCTTAAAAGCTGATAATTATGTGTTACGCCTTTGAAAGGATTAATTAAAAGAAAAATTTCATCTTTTACTTGTCTGTAAACTTATTTCACGAAGAAAAATAACTTCAACATGTTAGATTTTATGGTTTGTTGGCCCCAACTACTAAAATAAATCAAGAAAAATATTTCCATTTTACGCATTTGCGGTACGATTTTTATTGACATTTTTTGGATCTGAAAAGGATTATAAGTAAACTGAACGCTCTTTACTCAGACATATAAGCTCTTTAAAGTTTGATTCCTCCTCTAGTTGTTGAAGCTTAATGGAATTAAATAATCTTAATCAATTAGTCTTATTCATTTACAATTTGTGCTATGATTTTTAAACAGCAATGGAAAATCAACTATTTTATTTCCTACAAATTCAAAAAAATACTATATATATATATATATATATATATATATATATATATATGTGTGTGTGTTCTAAAAACTTTTTTTGGCATTAACTAGAAAAACCATTTTATTTAAGCTTATTATTTCCACACAAAGTTTTCGTTATTGTCTATGGGTGATTATTTTTCAACACATTTTATACCTTTGATTGTTGTTCTGCAAATCCAATACAATCAGTAAATCTAAATAAATTACTCACTTATGCATTGATAAATCAGCCCCGCTGAGTAAACAATATGCAGCGAAAACTGCATACACGTGTTACGGAGATACTACAAGGAATCCCTTCTTCAGTGAAAGATGATAAGTTTTTAGGTTTTGCTTAGATGGCTCCTAAGAGCCATATAAGAAACACAGTGGACTCGCGCTACAACACGATTCGATTTACGCGAAATTTCTACAATGCGAATCGACTTACGCGAAATAGTTACCACACGAGTTTTTCACAAGGAGCAAATTTTAGCTCCTAGCAAATTGCTTTAGCAACACAAAAATTTACAGAAAGAACCGCGGGTCTTTCTGTAAATTTACTTACGTTATTGGCTACTAAATATTCTGCCGGTGTGCAGGTAAACGGCAGTATCTGCAGAAATGAGTTTTCGAGATATTTGAAGAAATGTGTGATGGACTCAATACTAACAATAAGAAAATGTTGGAATTAGACGTTTTTTTTTCACGCCTTTTTTTCAGCGGAAACCAAATAAGCGAGCTTGCACTATAAAGATAACGTACAATAGACGACAAAAATGCAAAAAAATTAAAAATTTGCAGTTGCTGCCCTTTACCTGCACACGGCAGTATTGGTTTCGTGAGTATAGTTAGCTTTTAGCATCGCTGAAAGCGGAAGTTCCCTACAACGTATTAGTCTAAACATCGCATTGTTAGTGTAAACTAATAACCACTTCCTATCTTTCATTTATTTTTTTCAATACGAAAATTTAGTTGAAGAAATGCAATTTCACCTTAGCACGCTGTTCATTTAAAGCTTTAAAACGAAAAGGAAAAAAGAAAGTTTCTGACAAAGAAGGTAAAGATTTCGATATGCTTGAACACGTAAAAAGTGCGTCGAACTGCATCTATCCTACAGTGTACTGTAGGACCTTTACTGTACTACCTTTCATTATTATTACATAATATACGTACCGCATTGTTTCATTTTATGCCTCTCCCCCCCCGTTAGTTTTGTGTATCGTAACAGTATTTTATGTTGAATAACACAGCAAAAAAAAAAAAAAATTGTAAACATCGAGGTTTTTTTTTTTTTTTTTAAATGATAATATAAAGTTAAGAAATGGATACAAAGAGTTGGAGTTACATTTACACATGTCAAAAATAATTGGGTATGTTTATAAATAACATAAGTGGCTAAATGAATTTGGTATGCTTCTAAAAAATTTACGTACATATATTTTTCCACAACGCGAAATTTCGACTTACGCGAGGAGTCTTGGAACGCATCCCTGGAGTAAGTCGGGACTCGAATGTAGATAGAATGCTTCTTTAAGTCATTTTGTTTTACGCCATACATTCGTTTATCAGCCCGATTTACAATTGAGGCAGTGAGAAGCAAAGGGATGCATATGGACATTTTCAAGTTTTGAGTAAAACGCGTTTAAAGATTAGCTCCTAGGTAGGCTTTCATTGATTTTTTTCCCTAAATCATGTTGTATAGCAGCAACTACCAGGGCAACCAGTACCATCTCTTGCCCCAAGGCAGAGGAGAGGTTCACCTACCATGTGTACCGGTTACCTTCAAATTTTTAATTTTGCCACTTACATCCCTTTGCTTCTCACTGTCTTAATTGGAGAACATAGATTTCAATATGTTGACCCTAAAACTACGAACCGGGGCAGATATCTACCCCAGGTAAGCTGGTTTTTTTTCACTTTTTAAAGGAGAGAATTGCGGTACTCTTAGCTATTCAAATTCAACTAAACCTTCATAAAATTGAATTATCTCAGCTTTATTCCCTTCGGCATGTTTTCAGAACTGTTTTACGAGCAAAATACCCGTATGGTAATTCTAAATATGTACCCCGGTTTTTAATTTACAGATGGAAAAATTGGTTTGTAGTTTTGGGATTAAGTCCGTATAGTACGCTGTTGATGCATACAATACTAGAAGTTTTAAACGTTGCATTAGCATTTAAATGACTGATTTTAAAAAGTAATTGATAGAATTGTAAATTTAATAAATGCTAAACAATAAATGCAAATTTATTTTCATGATCTTTCTCGTCCAATATTTAATTACATACAATTTCTCTTTTAGGATACCAGAACTCATGTTGTCGCAGAGTTATATGATACAGAGAAATCATATGTTGAATCCTTACAGATCATTGCGCATGTAAGTAACCTTATTTGCCTTTAAAAAATCTCCTTGATCTGTGAGATTATTTTTTAAAACTTCGGTGTGGTTCTTATACATCTTTTCTAATGGTAAATTATTTTATTTACTTTCATTAAAATACGTGTTTTACTCTAAATCATTTAATAAATGATGAAGGTATTAATTTTCATGGTAAATCTTTTGGGTCGATTTTTTAATATGTTAGGGTTTTTTAATTGCTTTATTTCTGAAAGAAACGTCCGTTTGAAATTTTTATTCAAAAAAAAAAAAAAAAATGTTTCATCAACATATTAGAACGGCTATAAATGCTGCTAACCTAAGCTGTTTTTTTTTTTTCATTGATATATTGCATTTTTTTATTGCATGAAAATAATTGCGATGTGCGAAATATACAATCGGTTTAATCCGATTCTTTTGGATAAATGTTAAAATGGATTAGTGTAAATCTACAAGGCGTATTTTTTGAAAAAAAAAGTTATGTTTGAAATTTGTATTTACTTACGACATTTATTACGACATTTATTAATAAATATGAAAGATCATCCCTTTAGGTAACCGAGTTTAACTTTTTGAAAAGCATTTTGAAAATCCATTCATTTCCTTTTTTTTTCTAATTTCAATAAATATTTTGTTTATTTTCTTCCAATGAAAGAGTTTGTTCTCTTTAGAGTTATTTATAAAATCTGTCCATGAAATATCCTTTGGAAGCGTGTTAAAATAATATGTTTTACGAAATTTCAAAATATGATTTGAGACTTGATTCATCTACCAAAATCTTCTTTAAGAGGTTGAAATTTTTATAGATGCTACTAACCAATTACTCTCTAAGATTTTTGCACTCCATTTTCATTGATAAAATATTTTTAAATTATTCCAATGAAAAAATTGTCATCCTCAAAATCATTTTCAAAACTTACTCATGGTAAATCTTTTGTATTTTTGTTGAAATATGTCAATGTAGTTCAGCATTGTTTATTCCTTAAAAAACATCCATTTGAGATTTTTTATTCATTTTTAAAGCTTCAGCAGCAAAATAAATCTTCTATCTAGCTAGTAACTAATTAAACGGTATTACAGTTAGTAAAATTGTAAGCCATTTAAGTAATAGTATGTAGGCATATATATATAGCGTTTGATTTGGATTTACGAAGCTGTTAAAGAAGAGAAGAATTTTATTAATTCGAAACAATAACAATTTCAAAAATCATTATTTTTTTTTAAAAGACTCCATTATGTATGCTTGTGTTAGATCTGAATGCTATTTGGATTTTTTTTAACTCTACTAGATGCGGTTGAATATCATTTTTAACGATTTTTAAGTTAAAAAATAAATTTTACGTTACGTCAGATAAATTTACCATTAATCATTTCGATTAAACAACCGCTTATTTTAAATAACTAGTTTTGAATGGGCAGTGTCTGCTTATTTACATTTTTTGCACAGAATAAGAATGTGGGCATAAGAGATTAAGCAATTGCAACAACGTATCAAAATGCAATACACACATAGACAAATGAGTCATTCATTTAAATATAAGTACACATGAACACATTATAAGAACACAGTTAAGGTCAAAAGGAAAATGTGCTTTTCTAGTTGATTAACTCAAGAACAAACTAAATCTTCAAAAAACGAAGTCAAAATATTTAAAACGATGGTGTAATAATCATTTAGTTTGCTATGAGTGAATTTCTAAAGGTATTTCTTAAAGTACAACACTTTAAGCGACTGTATCTCTTTGTTTAACTATCTATGGCTCCAAACTATCACTTTACAAGTAAACGCTTATTCGATAATTAGATGAACTCTTTGAGCTCATAGTTTAGTTTGCTTTTCAATCATGTTTACGATAATTTTTATTGGGATCGTTTGTATCTAATGACATGACATTCTTTCAAATAATTTCTAAAATTGATAAGAACCTTTGTACCACGTTCAACGTCCTAAAATGTTATATCCGTATATACATCCGTATTTTAAAGAAGAAACAATATTTATCTCTCTTTCTTGTTCTATTATGTATCTTTCTTGTATCATTGTTTTTGAGGAATACGCAAAACACACATACATAATTTTTAAATGCTTCTTTAGTCCACAAATTAAAACAAGTTCTGCCATCGCTTGTTCGCGGGTTTTATGATTTTTTACTAACCTCCGGTTTACTTTGCAATGTTAAAGAAAATTTACCAAAAGAGGACAAGCTGAGTTGGAAATCAATAGAAATTGTATAAATCACGAGGTATATGTTAATTTTACAGTGGCCGTATTTTGCGGATTTCTCTTCGATTTTACAAAAATCTTAAAACCTCTTCGGTTACAAAACTTTTTTTTTCTACAGTGAGACAATTATTGGTACGACGGAAGATGAAGTTCTTTACTGCTTTGAATTTATTTTCATTATTAAATAAATCTTAGCAAGAGCTTTTGCATATGAAGGAAAATTTATTATCTATTTTACCGCGGTGCGGGACAATTTAAACGACTTGGTCGCATCTGGAGAAGAAGACTAATTGTGCTTCAGGGATTTAACGCTAGCTCACTTGCTTGAAAATGGGTTTTCCATATGGATTTCCATCAACTGGATTAAAATGTTGGCGTAGAGCTAGTTCGTTCTGAATATATGGGTTTGTTAGGTAGTAAAATTTTCAAACATGGTTCACTTTTCTTTTTATACGTGTAGATTGAGGATAATGGTTGTGCTTAAATTTAATCCGCCAAGCTCATCGTGAAATAAATCTAATCATTTCTACATATATACAACCTTGCTCCATTTTCCTATTTTGGAATTTTATGTAAAATGTTTTTATTGTTTAGAAAATGATGTTGTTTAAAATCATATATTGCTTGTTATGGACGTAAGGGAACAGTTATAGTTCTATTTTCTGAAGTAAATTTTATGCGGTGCTGAAATTAACTACGTGTTCTGAAATGAATAAATAATATGTGTTCTATGTACTGCATAAAAAGAGCTAGTCTAATAGAATGCTACATTTGAGGCACGTAAGAGTTAGTCAAAGAGCAATCAATTATTAAAGCATTGGTTGTGTGTAAATAATGTACATTTGCATTGTAGTTACGTTTATTTCACACTAGTTGTACCCGCAGGTTTGTGCCCGTGCTTGCTACAGGTTTAAAAAACGTCGCCTGCGGAGACATAAAAGGAAATGTAAACAATTTAAAACAAAAAGAAAATAGATCTTCCCCATAATAATAAACGATTCAATTAAAAATGCATTACAAACAGAAAATGAAAATCAAAGAATTGAAAACCCGCTCTCCCTAAAAAGCATGTAATTAAAATATGGGGTCCTCAAAGAGGTAGGGAGAATAATTTAATATAGTTGCTTCTTTTATCCCCATAGTACATTATTTATGGAGTAAATGAAGGCACATAAATTGCAAGCGAAAAACAGCTGGGAAGGTGAAAATCATAAATAATTGCATTTAATAACCTTCCACATGACAAGTAAAATTAATCAAAACAAGTTTGGTTAGCATTTGTGGACCTACTGGAGCAGAAAATGTTAGATCACTAAACTTAGAAAAGCAACTTTTGCCCCAATGTCATATTCAAACAATGATGACGCCTGCACACATTTTTGGAATCCCGTGGAACGCTCAGAATCTATTCTATATGTTACTCCACTTACTAACAGCTTAGTTTCAAAAATTTATTAGTGTTACAAAAGTTTACAAATAGTTTGTTTCCCTATGTTTCCATTTACCTCAACTGACCTCACTTGTTTCCATTGGAAACGTCTCTTGTAGACCACCAAGAGCTTGAAAGGGGGGGGGAGGGTAACAAAAAGTGTGAGATTACGTATGAAAAACAGTGTCACATGTCACAAGGGGGGGGAGATGTTAGGCCAAGTGTGGCACTTTGTGACACTTTTCTTTTTCTCCACCGCACCCACCTCTTAACGGACACTGGGGAGAAGAGGGACATTTTTCGTGACATAATTTTGTGACATGTGACAATTGTGACATTATTTATGGAAACCACATATACCACACTTCACGTTTCTACACTTTACCGTTTTCCGTCACAATAATCTTTTTTTAGATTGTAATTCAAAAATAACTTAACAATAGTGTGTATGCTGTCATGTGTATTAAAATATATTATTTTTCTTATATTGCTTCCAAGTTAGATTTCGGTTAAATGTCTTTGCATCCTTTTACAAATTCAAAGATAACACTTTGCTTTACTCTTCCAAAATGTCAGGGGAAAGAAATCGCTGCGGGAAGGGAATTT